>NC_135772.1:11900352-12237566 GCF_028453695.1 Augochlora pura | reverse complement strand
AGATGAAAAAGATTGCCTCGGTAGTTGGAAAATATCTTGATATTCAAAAGTTTTCAAAATTGTGAGCTATAATTACAAACACTGATACGATTTCTGTACCAGCGTTATCGTGAACAGTTTTCAATTTAATGGCAATTTAAAGTTTGCCAGGTAAGTATCCAGAAAATTATGGACCGTGGGACATTTGATAATGAAATGTTGACATTAAAGTGTTTCCAGGTCTGATACGATTAGTGCATATATCATCGCTCACGCGTGGAAGGAATTAACTAGATCCGAAAGGGAAGTAAGAGTGGCAAGATATCGTAATTATTAAACGCGGTGACAAGGATCTGGCTGCAACTAATAAGTAAAAAAGAAGAAATAGTCACGATACGGAAGAAAAGGGTAGTTGGGTGGCAACTACAGCCATAGCATATTGCAATATGATATTATGCGGCACTCACAGTATGATAGGGTATTATCCTCACGCAGCACGGATTTACATATTGCGGGTAACCTGGTATTATATGAAATCAACTGTACAACTACGAGTTTACCATTAAACATCGTTGGTCACCGCGTCTATGAGTTTAAATGCATGTTGTGTCTCAATATCAAGACTTCCCGTAATTGCAGATTCATTAATTCGTGCTTTTTATATTGAATAAAGTAGAACGATGCGAATGCTCTTGTTAGATGCTCTTGTTCGTTCAATACTTCATTTCCGTAAAATATTCTGTCAAATTTGGGAGATAGTGATATTTGGAAGATAGTGAATTTTACGGAACATTGGAGCAACATTACAGAAATTTTTAAATATATGATTAATTTGTTATTATAATTTACTTGTCCGTATGATTTATTTCGTTTGGTAAATACGGAAAATAATTGTAAAGATACATATAAATTCAGTTTATTTTCCTGCTGTAGACAATGTTCTTTCAATGAATCTAATTTTGATCGAACGAATTTTAAATATATTAAGGAATTTCTAAATATCGTACCTTAGTTATGACTTCATTGATTTATATTACATCCCCACTTGCCTCAATATAGTGCAGCGCCATTATTCATCAACCATTGTATTTCTCAGTAGATTTTATATTCTCCATTTATAAATTTTACATTGTCTCTTCGCTATGTACTTATGGTTTTGGTCACCACAACGGGGAGCTTATTTGGATCTAAAAATAATATGGTATTTTAACTTCAACATTTAAGTAGTAAAATTTATTTTCAATAAGATGTTTGACTTTAACGAAAGATCAAATGTATTTTATCAATATAAGAATATATACTTGGTAACAGTTAATATAAATAAACGAATAAAAAAATAAATAAATTCCTTCAAAAAATGTAATTGGTCATAACATTTTTATGAACAATGATCATCAAGTAAACGCTTTATAAGATCATTTATAAAAGAAATCCTTGAAATGAGTGCATGATAACTTTTTGTGAATATTTACACTGTTGTTAGTTATCATAACACATTTGTAGGTGATACTATTTTTGTTTCCTTTATGCTTGTGTATTATCGAGTACTATTTGATTACTTAATTCTATGCATCGCATGATTAAGTTCGAGGGTAGTATATGTACACAAATACTGTTCTACATGCGTAGTAAGGTTAGAACCCCAGTGTGATCGTAAAGAGAGTTTTAGGTTCTGCGGTTAGCAAAGGATATCATGACAGTAAACAATTGACACCTAATCCAGTACTACGCAAAGCGCTCCCTATGCACACTTACATAAAGCATGTGTAATCATAAGGTACAGCCATAACAGAAACAGTAATGGGCATACATGAGTCGTTACATAAACTCATTTCATAATTCTGTTACGTGTATCTGAAGATACCATCAACGTAAACTATAACAGAATAATAAGACAATATTCCATTATTGTAATGATACCAGATAACCCAGTGGCGCACCAGAATATTATAAATGCAAATCAGACAGTTCATCAACGTTGTCACACAGTATAACTCTTTACGATTTTGACAAGAAGAATACCTTAATTTCATTCAGCCATGTTTCTTTCATCTATTAGATCAATGTGCTGACAGATAAGGAGTACATTTGTCTCACAATTTTTATAAAAATTTTATTAAAATTGTCACATGACGATTTCAAAAGTTTATCGTTACAAACAATATTTTGTAGTCTAATATTCAGTTAAATATTGTCAATATTTATATATTTAAAATGATTTATTTTGTATAGAGACAAAGATCAAATAAAATCGGAAATATTAAATTCATTTGTTTAATAGAAGACTGCGAATAATTTAAGCAAGCTAAAAATCTGACAAGTGTATTGTAAGAAATGAAATTTAATTGAAGATATAAATAACGTTTAGATAACTTTTTACTAGAACCGCTGTTTTATACTTCGTCTATATATTTTTATTACGAATACATAAAATCAACAATCTATGTATTAGTGAAATATAGTGCGTGATTTTAGTATCATCTAAAATTTGTATTGTCCTAGACTCTTGTAGAGAAACGCATAAAAGTGACCACACAATTTAAAGAATTATAGTAAGCTATGAATTCCGGCAAAAGCTTATCGATGTTCCCTATAAATACGAGAAACATTGTCAAAGACATAACTTTTTATTGATATTGTTTAAACATGTTCCAAGATATCAAGCACACTCAATTAAATAAAATTGACTACCTGATATTAACCTGCCATTAATTGTTAACATACAAAGTAAATAATATCATTGAGAATAATGTAACCGGGAAATCTCAGAATGCGCTTCAAGGAATCTGGGATATTAGGATACCCTTCCTTTTCATTCCTTTGTACGTGTCACAGTGATGTCAAGGCACTATTATCAAGAAATTTAATTTTCTTGGAATCGTACTTTCCAGCGTAACACATTCGAAGTGCGCGTAACCATAAGGTATTGTAAACGGTACACGGGAGATTTAAAGCGGTCGTAAAAATGTTAAGAGTGAAGCATAGACAGGTGGTGCGCATCGAAGCCGCGCTTTGGAGCTGAGGACGTCAAAACAAACGTTGCCACGTGAATCGATGCCAATTCATAATATTTTATTTACGACTTTCTTTATTTCGCGGCTAAGCTTAAACTTCCACAGGAGTCCCGAGGCTGCGAACGGAGAGACGTAAATATTAAGTTTCGAAATATCCGTATCTGTTTCGCAATTGTAAGAGCAAATTATCGAGAAATTCCAACGGCTATTGTACGCAAAGGCAACATTAAGATTAGAAGAAGCTGCATTCAATGGTAATGTAAATTCAGTAGTGAGACTACTATCGATTACGTACTGCTTTTAGTATTTTAGAAAATCTAAATTTCCAGAAAGCTCATATAATTCGTGTCATTGGGAAATGGGTTGACCTCCAAATGAACTTCGATAATTTATTTATACATAAACTTGGATATTGTATTGGTCTAAAGTTATCCTATCTGTGGAATGACTCCTCGTAAGGTTATTTAAAGCTTAGCGTAATACATTTTTTCGTTGTAGCATGGCTTATAATATAACCAAATAAAAATTTGTAATTGTAGAAAGATAATAATTATCTGCATAATGCCAAAAGATGTGCTATTTAAAAAAATAATTTTTTAGAAGTATACAGGTATTATCTACGATTATTATCACTAATTGATAATCAACGCTAAATAGATGAAGTTGTTCAAATGCAAACGAACTTTTTAGATAGTGGGATTTTGTGTTCGCAGAACAGGATGACACAGAACGAGTGACTGACCTAATCTAGCCGTTGTGAGGTGTACAATGTAGGGAGGGACGCACATGAAAATGAATGAGATAAATAAAGTATACAGATACGGAAAACATGGAATGATAAACTAAAGAAGGAAGACGAAATAACAGGTGTCGCGCATCTCCTGTAGAGTTAAAAATACAACGCTATGCTGAACATTCGTATCACGATGATATCTCCTGAATTTTGCACATAAATTTTATACACGACCTTCTGATCATTTTCTCATTCCCTCTGTATTTCACATAACAGTATCGTATTTAATATTAGTATTCATAATAGCAGTAGGATACTTTCTATAAAAAGTCGACATTCGCAATAATATTGTTTAATCTTTATTTACTCTATTAATCTCTAATGTCTAATCATAAAATTGTTTTTACACAGACGCTGAAATTGTATGACTAGAATATTCATACATTTTATTGCATATTTCGTATATATTTCTACGTGTATATGGTATTATACATGAGTATACGTATGTGGTCATAATAGCATATAAATAAATTTATAATTAACGTGATTAAAACATGTGATACTACGTAAAAAAGACACAGTTCTGTGTTACGGTACTCTGCTATCTATCTTCCATTGGGAAGGGAAAGAGATAGGTGTGTCGCTAGTGTATTGGAACCAGAAAATGGATATAACGTTAGGCGAAACGTACTAAAAACAAAGGATTTTTATGTCCCCGTCAGCGTAAGTTATCGTGCCAATCATCTAGGACCGTTGTTTTAATATATGAACCATAAAGCGTACCTTGTATCGAAACTCGGAAGTATAGTTGCTTTTAAAACGGATGCCCGCGCCCCGCGTAAAAGTTCATGTTGAATGATAGGTGGGAGTGTCCGGAAGCTGGTGCCATAGTGAGTGCAGGGCGCCCAACGTGAATTACGAATTCCTTTGTTCTTTTCTTGAGGAAGGTTCACCTTCACTAGAAAGGACATTAAACTACACAAACGAAGAAGTTCTATCGATGAATATATTTTATAAGGATCTCGCTATTATGCTGAAAAAAATTGTGACCGTGGGATGAAAAACTGGTAGTGTAATTGAATAGGAAACCAAAATCGCGTGGTTGATTTATGTAAAATGAATACGAAAGGACTCATTCTCGTCGCTTTCATTACGTTTTCAAGATCAATTAACAAATAGTATATAGGAATATGCTACATACGATGTAACATGTGTTTTAAGATGCGTCTCCTCTAAGTAAGCGGTAAATTAATGATACGTTAGTCGGAGATTCAGTTATTTGACATGAATGTATTATAGTGTACGCATGTGCACTTCACTTACTGACAGGGGAACGTGTACAAGTTACGGAAGACGATTTTGATGAAATTTAGGTCAAATCAAGAGAGAAGTATGCAAATTTCGAACAAAATATGAACTCGACTAAATAATTTGCTTTTTAATATGTCATTATTTAATGGTTACAGAAAATATTTTAATTATTTCAATTTATAATTTAATTTGGCCAGTTTTGTAGGAAATTATGTTTAAACGTGAAACTGAACATTTTAATTGGGAGGGTACAGTGTAGTCAATAAAGTTAAACTGCAGATGATGACAATGCCTCCAAAGTGATTTATCGAATCTTTCCGTTGGACGATCGTTAATCTTCCAGCATGTTCCATAATCATCTCTCTGCATAAAGATGTATATTTTTACTTGAACATTTTACCGCATGATCGCCGCAAGTATTATCTTCAAATAAAATCTGGCATTATTCATTTCAGACACTGTTGTGCTGTTGGTAGAAAATATCTTGTTTCATAAATTTGCAACTTCGATTAACTTGAGTGAAGTAACCAGAGAGTTCGAAATTTCTTGAAAATAGGATAGCTTTATGCAAAATTGTAATATTCGTGATGGTAAGTTTATGGTATTGCCAACTTTGAACAAATTGTTTTAAACATCAAGCTTATGATGAAATATATTAAACAAAATGACTATACTTGTTTCATATTACTAAGGTTTTTACATTCGAATAGATGCGTCTATATTTGTGTAAATTTATATGTAGTTTCAAAGATTGAAAACATTTAACTTTTTTTACTCTTTTTTTATTTAGCACCTGAAACCTTGCCTTAAATTCATATTGGCTTACAAAGAAATACAGTCCACGAAAATTTTGTAAAAATATAATATGAACAAATGCAGCGTCTAAAGCAGATGATATATTGCATTAAGTATATTACATAATGTTACGTTAAATAAAGCGAATACCTAAATCCTCTGACCAAACTTTTTATGAAATGAAAAGGTACATAGAGATATTATAAAATTTTGGGAACCAATGAACATTTCCATACTCAAATATTGTTTCATATGCCGTTTGAAGCAGAATCCGATATTATAAAATATTAAAGCGGATGTTTGTTTTGAAGAAGTTGGAGAAATTATAAACTGTGCGTTTGCTGCGTTAGACAACTCGTATAACTTTCGTTTCACTTTATTTTAAAAATGAAATCAAAACCGGAGAAAATAATCGAAACGAAGTTCCAGTGTGTATTCAAACTTGCGATGAACATAATTATAATGCTTTATCACGTTCTCCATCTTTTAATTATACCGTAACGATTAAGAGACCGTTTAGCGAATACCTGGTCTTTATATTAAATTATAACATAACACGTGCTCGTATTAGTCTAAATTACATTTTATGAAAGTTATGAAGGCTTGAGGCAGACTATTATTTTTTAACATAATGAATGCTGTAATGACATATAAGTGTGCTTTAATGCGGACGGACATGAAAGAAAATGATATACAGGACTTTTTCGTGCTTTTAATTAAACGAATGGCGGCAGAGACAATGATACTTTTATCTACTTGAGGTGCCTACGTCCTAGAACAATTGATACAGTTGGAGTAATTATCACTTCAAAGGCAAACGGAAAATAAAATATTATTCTTTTCAATTTTTCACAATCGTTTTCGAGTCTTGGAATTCATACAAATTGTAAGTCTACAACGTTTATTTAATTATGTTTAATAAATATAATCGATTTTCATTACACTTACTGTTACAATTTTTATTAAAATGCCTATTGTTCGTCGCTCTGAATGCTGAAATCTCCTCGGTAGGAGCGTTCCAAAAACTGACACAATTACAAATCTGTACACGGAAATCTGTGTTTCCATTTAATGAAGGTGCAAATGTGCACCTTGACAATTGAAGCTCCTAAAGCCACGTACGTTATAGTCGATTACCCTAAGGTGTTCCATGTAATTGATTCCTTTGAGAGAGGATCTTCGTGAACTGATTAATCTTCAAACGATTGACATTCAGAGATGTTATTCCTGTAACATAGGAGATAATGAGATTGTTATCTGAGATGTTCTTACCTATCTATCGTATGGCATAATTAATCGCTGCTGAATTAACATCCGTTTTATAGTTCCTTCAAACAGAAACCTTCATTTCCATCAGATTTCGTAAAATCAACGTTCATGTATAATTATTATAAATATATGCGAACTGGCGATGAATAACGTAACCGCGCAAACTTGGGTTATCATACTCAAAATAACTAATTTTATACATTGTTTTAAAATTTCATACATTAATTTAGTTTTCTAAAAATACTAAATTATTATTTAATTATATATCTCGGCAAGAATAACATCGTCCTCCAGACATCCAATTTGGCAAAGCCAATGCAACGCCCGGTACGTGTCGCTATAAATATGCGTTCTGGACCGGAGTATAATCACGGATACTTATATTAATTGAAAACGTTTTTCTGTAAATGAAAATTTCGAATGAAAATGAAAATTTGTCATATTTAATATCGCGCGGACAGCCGCCTGTAGTTCAATAGATCTACAAGCTATGAAACTGAATAATTGAAATATAACTCGAGTACGCAGTACAAATATATCTCAACCCTGAATATGAAAATGCAAATGGCTGCATTATGACCGTTATAATTACACACAATATACATATGCAAATTTGGCTAGCTTAACGAAGTTTACAGCACCAGAAAATCATAAATTTACCCTGCATTCTTGTAAATTTAGTTTCTCATCTGTTGAATATAGTACATGCACAGCGTATAACACAGATATTTCAATTATTTGATGCTTTTTCTAAATTAAATATTAGGTTGATGCGTATGAAATGTCGGATTTGTAAATAAATATATAAAATTGCATATATTTCTCCAAAAGCTGTTTATTTAATCGAAATATGCTTTATTTGCTTCAATACACTTTTCCCAATGAGATTTTAATGCATAAACGCCTGTTTTAATAAATTCGGATCTTTCCGAATAACTTGTATGCAACGCAAATTCAAGTTTGAAAAATAGTATTATAATAATCAATTTTCATTCTTCTCGATATTAAAGTTGGTATAATACGTTGCGTTTGAATATAGTTTTTTTTTATACTGTCATTAAGTATGCATCAATAATACAATTCAAGTTTGTGCTTTGAATAATGTACATATAATCGAACGTTATTTACGCAGAAGTTACAGTTCTGTCATTCCCTCAGTAACCTCAAATTTGTAATTCTCGAAGAAGCTATTCAACGGGGTGCAACGTAAAGGGTGTTTCTCACGCCATAAAGAACACTTTCTTGCGTTTTTCTGCGTTGAAGGTAATGATATCATTAATAACTGCGAAGGCTCAGTATAATTGGTAACACGATATCTTTGTACTGCATGGAACTTTGAGACACTTTGTATAAAACGTAAACGAAGACTCATAATTACTTTGCAACGTTAATGTTTCTTGCGGAACTAAGTTTATTCTAGCGTTATAACTACTTTCAGACTTTCATTATAAACTCCACAAAGAGTAAGCATTGAAGTGAGGGAAGATTAAACGAATGATCATGCAACATTCCTTTTGTTTTTTATGCTGCACCAACAATTACATATTCGTGGTACGTTTGACAATTATTATCCAGGATAGCATGATCCTCGTTCCATGAATCTCTTCTACAGTCAATTTGCACTATAAGGTTAAGAATTGTTATATTTGTTGACACAAGATCGTTCAGCTAAGGAAAGATCAATTTCCTCCATGAATATTCGTATTACGTTATAGATTTGACCTTCTCTGTTGTACATTTTAAATGATTTTAAATATATCTTAGAAGTTGAACTTGCAAAATTAGAATAATCATTACTATCGAAAATAGAATAATTTTCTTTGATTATTTGAAACAGTTTTTATAGATCAGTCGTGCCACCTCCATGCGCCCACTACAAAATAAAATATTCTTTTACTTATTACTTTTGGAATGACATTTATTTTGGGAAATTTATTTTGCTTAATTTTAATCAGTCGACAACATTTACGTACTTGAATAGTGCGTGGAAGAACCAACATTTATTTTTTTAATTAATGTAATACTCGTTAGTATTCTCTGATTTTATTGAATACAGACAAACGAAGAAAATGATTGGAGGCTAATGATTTAAAGACAAAAAGCTGTCCCCATTGGGTTGTCTATATACATATGTATATACATAGGAACATTACTGACCCAAATTGTTGCGCTACTCCATCACTTAAGGTCTCCATGAAGACTCCCTTGGGACTTCAAAATTACATACTGGTCTGAAATATATATTTCACGAGCTTACTCAGTCAGGAATGACCCCTATTCTTAATTAGTTCCTTTATTTTTTACTTTCTTTATATCGACCCTATTCTGTACAGCTCTTTCGATTTCCGAAAGATATCGATTGCAGTACTATCTTTTTTGATACGTATAATTTGGAAACCACTATACGTAAATTCCGTTAGATTGCCTGCTCCTGCTCTATTCGCTGAATGGTGAATGAACAACTACCAACAAAACTGAATCTACAGGCAGTTAAGATATAGTAAACTTCTAGAATTAATCCCTCGAGTATCAACACCATTGGTAAGGCAATATATAACTAAACCTCACGTTGAATGCGAATAGAGCTTAAATCTATACCTGATATCGCACTATAGAAATTCGAATTTTCAGTTTGCCCGTAAACCGATGAAACGTTAAATTATATTCAGCATGGAATTATATTTGTAAAGTACATTTATATTAATATTACTATAATGATAGTAATAGTATTTTCAATATTATTATTAATATTATAATAATAACAATATTGCTCGTATTACATTTATGAGAAAAACAATATTGAACGTGGATTAAACAAACCTTCGTTCGATTTCTGCGTAATCTAATGTAAGCTGCCTACGTTTGATGACTATATTTGTCCGTGGCACATCGGAGATTGTTGGAGACGGCGCTAATTAGTCTAATTGTGGAAAAGATCGAAACGAAGTTACATCCAGTTTTATTTAAAATATTTTTATTACGTTGACCTATTCCCAATAGTACCATAACAATGGAAGAAATATTTTACGATTATTAAAGGATATTTTCGAGCTTGATAAATTTAGCCCATCGATTCGGTGCTTTTAAAAGTAGGAAACTCGAAGCGGAATTTGCCAATGTGTCTGAATCAACCTTTAACATACCGCGGTTGTATGATCAATACTGTGTGGGAAGAGGGTAACCATAAAATAACCATAAATAGCTATCTTCACGTAGTTCTATCTAGGAATAGATATACTTAAAATATTATAAAAATACTACGTATAAAATCATCACCTGTGGCTTTGATCTTATTAGCTAGCAATACATAGAAGAATACGTATGTGTGAATAGCTGAAGTTGTTACTTTCAAAACGTTCTCACAAATTAATTTTCGTTGATATTCTCTGTTTGTTCATGTTATATATCACCATCAGATTTTATTCTAAAGAAACATTCATTATTCTTTTATTTGGGCCTTTCACAGTTCACGTTGCATGTTTCAACATTCTAGTTGATTGCATGAATTTTTGTTAGCTTCTAAATAAATACTAATTCCAAGCATTTATTTGCTTACGGCTGCGTGGCTATTCAACAATAGGCTTAATGATTGAGCGAAAATTTAACATTTTCACTTGAAAGCTCAATCGAATTCGCTACCACGCCTGTGCGCGGCACACGGTGTTAAAGAACAATGGTACGTAGACGACACTGGACACAATATGAAATCAAAGAGAGGAATTACTAGTGGTACTGTCACTGATAAACGTCAATTAACGTCAACAAAGGATCAGAATACGTTTCGTATCAACTGCATTTGGATGCATTTCTGGATTCGCACTGTTCGTATTGTTCGTACAATTTACTAAAATGGAATACTTTTCCTGCACCTGCAACATGCCCCAAATATGGCCATTCTTTGACTAACCTCATTTTACTTCTTGTTAATTTATACGGTGTTGAATTCAAAATTCATTTCTCAATGGGACATATACATAAATATATACATTTTTAATAATAGTTATCTCGATAGCAGCTTTCCAGCAATTTTTAAAGTTATTCCGGGTATTTAAAATGCGTTACATCACTTTTATCTTTAAAATGAATAAACTCGTTCAATCATATGAAACAGTAATCAAGTATTTTAATACGACTTGTAATTGGTTTAATATTGTGACAGATAAAATTGTCTTCCACTCCGACAATCACGATAATAATTTCTCCGTCACACATTTCAAATTTTACATGAAACAATTCCTATTTATTTATATCACAGCAATAATGAACAGTGATCAGTCATATTCAGTCGGTATTCAAAATAATGCAAAACACTTTAATCCGCACGTGGACTTGTGTTTTATTTACTGCAAAATTATTTTACTCATTTAGTCGCGTATTGATTTATTCGATGAGAATTAAAACATTATATAAGACAACATTTCGTACTATCTTTTCAAGGTTATTTTCAAGGTTATTAATTAATTAAGGAATATCTCTGTAATTATAAATTTTTAATCCTATACACATATGTACCTTATAGAAGCTTCTACTCATCACTCAGCACTTTTTTGAGCAGCAAGTTCAAATATTACGCAAATAGAAATTCACAATACAAAAATTCAATATGATCATCTCATTTCGATAAAGAAGTGAACTATAAAAAATAGAATATTACTTAATACGTTCCACCTGATACCAAACAATATCCAAATAAAAATTGTATTGACATAATAAATAGTGTAGTAGTGACACAATAAATAGTAGTAGTTAATTTAGGTGACACAGCGAAATGTGCCCACCCTGTACATTTTTATGCCAAAGCATTCTATGTGTTTAGTACGCAACGTAAACCAAATATCACCAAAATGAAACAAGGTTGTACACGCAGGACATTATAGTTGCACTGTGATCGAGGAGAAAGGTTTACCCGTATATGAATGTACGGGGTAAAGTAGAGCCAATAACCAAACAGTAAATCTGTAGTAATAAAATTGAGCACTTAACCATGGTGGTTAACCATACACACGCATAAACTCGATCGACTTTCCGATTTAGCAGCCAAGAGACAAAATTTATGACCGCTACGATCACGTTTTGTTGATGACATAGAATACTTCGTTTCAAAATACTTCGGGTGAGTTCGAAATGCTAAGCGAAGATACCAATTTCAGGAAATGATATATAATTTTATTTCTATAATTATCTTCGTAAAACTCATAATCGTAGAGCTATTAATAATAGTAAACTAATTTTTAATCAACTTAATCAACTAAACTGTAAACTATTATAACAGTAATTTTGTCATTAAACAATAACACTCCTTGTTCCTTACAATAAGGAATACGTAACTTACACCACTACGATTACAACTCATTTATAAATGTTGTACCTTTTTAAATCTACAATTTATTAATATAATATTTTTCAGTGGTTTTTCATTTCATATGTCTTTAATTGCTCGCGCTACAATACAACCGAATCAGAAACGAGAGCTATTTCAATTTCATGCTTGAAATTAGTTATGAACATTTTTTAGAAACAACTGTGGATTCGCATAATATCCGAGTTAGTATGCAGTCGAAAGTATGAAAATTTCGCGAGTATGGGAGTGTGTACGAATAGATTTCTAGGCGATAGTTTAAATGCAGATGAAGCGAAGTGGACGTTCGGATAAAGTGATTTAAATCAACTAACTACCGCTAGCTCCGGTCTCCGGTTAACCTTATATGTAGATAATAGTGGTATGGATGGCAGTGCTCATAAATCTCCTAAGGAAATTTCACTAGAGAGAAAAATAGTTCTTGGGTGCAGTGATTAATTGATTTACGAGCTACGAGATGCGCTTTATTGTATATTAAACTTGCAATGCACGCACGTATATGATCTCATCCGTAGCGCGTTTCACTTTCCTTTGCTCCTATAATCTTTCTGCAAGGCAAATCTGCAATGTTTAATTCGAAATTCGCCTAACAAAATTGCTATTAAAACATTATGACGGATCCCAATGTAACGCGTTTATCAGGTTCATCGCAAAAATATTCCTAGATGCAAAACTTGTAAAGAGTCTAAAAATAGGATATGAAAAAAGTACCGAAATATCTTCTTCACGCAATTCTACTTAATTTCACTTGCATACGAGATGAATTCATTTATGCTTTTATTTCATAATTATCGAACCTTTACATCGATTCTAAAAAGAGCGATATGAGGCTAAGGCTAAAAAGTAGTTTAGCTAGATTTCCTCTGGTTGATGTAATGAAATAAAACAGAACCGAACAATGAAGGCAACACTAGCGAGGAAATGTGTAGATTTTTATGTTACGATCAACCGTTATGGCGTTGTATCCAATATCTGGGCACAGTATGAATACTCCCTCCCGAAATTAAGTGACTGCAAATAAAGGTGTTACATTTCCTTAAATTTGAATATAGCACACGTTCATAACGAAAGCGGAGAACCAAAGAGAAAAATACATGATTCGGTCTAAAGTTAAAACATGTTTGAACCCTACGTTCCCTTTGTAAATATTGGAACCTATTTTATAATTGCAATATTTCCGAATAATTACTAATGTAATAATAATTTG
This sequence comes from Augochlora pura, assembly GCF_028453695.1. Taxonomy (NCBI): domain Eukaryota; kingdom Metazoa; phylum Arthropoda; class Insecta; order Hymenoptera; family Halictidae; genus Augochlora; species Augochlora pura. Next base: position 12,223,899 of record NC_135772.1, on the reverse strand, counting down.
TCGAAATACTACTCACTACGCTCGTTTGCGAAGATTGCAATTTCGTCTGCAACCATATTAATATGTAGACATCTGCAATGAAATGTTCTCAGGAAATCGACCAATAATCTCTACTACAGTCATTATAAAGTTATTGTGCAATCTATCAAGTTAACTTCTGCGTCAGTTCCAGAAACCCTACAGAAGGAACTTATCTCGCCTCAAACTCTGGCAGCGCGTGAGTTAAATACAAGTTAGAATATTCGCACGAGGAAAGTAACTTCGGAGCATAGAAGAATGGAACGGAACGGGGAAAAACGTTTCCAGGAGTCTTATAACCATACGTTGCCGTTGTGTAATCGTTTGTGGAATATTAAAAAGATAAGCAAATTATTTTCTTTACTCGACTTCCGTTTACATTTGTTATCGCAACATTTTGCATATTTCCATTACGGGAAATATATCTTCTGTTTCATTACATAACATAGAATGTGCAGCACATAGAGTGTGGGTGATATGCGTACATATGTATTTACATATTTTCTAATAATAATAGCTTTATTATCTAATATAATAGTTTTCGAGCTTTCGGAATCAGCATATTGTTTTCAAATTTTGCTAAAAAGAAAAGATTAAGAAATGAACTATTTAATATGAAATACGACCAGGATTAAACTCAATAATGACGTAAAATTTAATAGTCGGCTCGGTGCAGTGGCAACTACATCCATATGTCAAAAGATGATGAAATGAATATTACCAATACCTATACACGAAAATAACAGGTAAGGTAGACGTTCCTTTCACCATTTATAATATTTATTAACCAGTTATGAACGGAAGCATTGGCAATGTGTGTTTCTCCCTACTACAATTTCGTACCAAACATTGAATGTACATATTGCATGTTCCCATATTGCTATTGTATATACATTTGCAAGCACAGTTGAATTGCAAATGACACCAATTCAAGTATGGACATATGTAGCACTACATATACATCGACACGTACGGAAGCAGAAATGGACACCAACACAATATAAATATCGATCATGACGAAAATTTTCGGCATTGTTTCATTGGAATTTGGTTTATTATTGTATGGAAATTCCCATTATGTGAATTACCTCCGAATCGTCCCCAAAATCTGTTCGCGAGACCATAGTTATTGGATCCGGCTGGCGCAAACATTAATCGCGTTTAAATGAATGTATATTGTTTGGGCATGAACTCAGAACGACGAAAAATTCTTTTGTAACATAAACGATATGCCAGTAAACTCTATGGATGTTTATGGTTTTCACAAGATTTTATATCCCGAGAAATACGTTTCATGAATTTTTTCGCGTATCTTTTGTTTGCTGAAAAATTGTACCAGTGAAATATCTACGCGAAAAAACGAATTAAAGAGTTAAAGAGTTTTAAATAATATGACAGAATAGACTTTCCAGTTTTATATTTCCGTGTCATCGATATGTCAGTTTTCGTTTGCATTGTTTTGAATCGTTATATACACTTAACCGATAACAGAGTTCGGCGTATTTTATTCGAATAATGAATAAAGAAACAAATTTTATTCGTAGAATTTATTTGAATATAATTTTGTTCCAAGAATTTATTTGACTACAATTTAATTCATAGAATATATTCGCAATTAAGAACTCTGATGGGAACATTACTACTCAAGAAGTAACTAAATTAGTTTTTATATCTTACACGCTCCTCGTATTGTTTAATAATTTTCTATTTACTAATTTTCTTGTTTCACATTGTCGAGCTTATATGTCATTCGCAACACGCTCCTTCCTACATTTATCATCGGATTTCTCGGATTAGAAGACTGTAATAATCTGTGCAGTATTATATTTACAAATACAAAGGTTTAGAATACGCAGTGTAGGCTAATTTGTCTGCATACGGCAGTATGACGGGCGGATAATTACAAAAATAAGTGAAATTGCATTACGTTGCACCGGAGTAATGACAGTCATCGTTAAATAATTGTACAGCATCAAATCAAATTACGGAAATTTATTTTAATTACTGCTAGCCGTCACGCGTTAACCTCGTTTAATGAGTACAACAAATAAAACGTATTCGCGTAATATAAATGCAATGTTCATGGAATGCGTTATACATATATTATATGATATATTACAACGAATAATACACTGTGTGCTGACAATGGAGATAATAATAAAACTTAATCTCTCATTAATCGAAGAAAGTGTATTCAAATTATAAGTTTTATAGGTAGGAAAACTTAATTAGAAGTGCTTTTATCAACAATGCAAATGTTTTTATAGTTTAGATAGAATCCTCTATGAAATTATGTTATTCAAGATTGCATGCATCGTAGAATCGTACGAACGGATTATTAACGATACACTTGTAGTATGCGGGCTTTCAAATTGTCAAATAATTTAATAGCTTGTAGACAAATAATTGTCTAAACAAGGAACCTGTGAGGTAAACGTTTAATTATTTCCACCCTGTGCCCCAGATACAAGTATCTAGATACAATAAGTCCTCAAACAAGTATTTCTAACCTCTTATGTACGAAATATATTTTTTTTAAATATTAAAATGTAATGCATAAGGAATGAAAAATGTTTGTAATAAATGCTGCAAGCAAATTTCAAAGTGATCCAATATGTTTAGAAACACATTTTGTAACAAATATTTGAAAAATGCATGTTGTAGATCATGATAACCTATATGCATGCCAGGAGCAATTAAAGATCGCAAAAATCCCAATTTTGTTCCGGTCTTTCATACATTCGACCAATATCTGTCAGAGATTTTTCAACACCTGCAGATTGGTTCTGCGTTAACCGATTTCGATGAAACTTTCAACATGCGTATAAGTTACCGAGACCTACAAAACGCAATTGTTAAAGTTTCGTTATAGGTTAGGATAAGGAAGTTAAAAACGTGACTATATACTTTTTGTCATTTCAAATAATAACAAAATTTAAAAAAAGATATATCCATTTTGAAATAGGCTAGTTCTTCTGTAATTTAAAAAAAAGTTGACAACATTTAGTCCAGTTTTGCTTAAATTTTGTTTCTTCTCTCCCCTTTTGTAAGCTCGCGCAATTTTATAAAAATCCGTGAGCTCCTTTGTATAATCTATGATTACTCTTGGAATGGCACATGCACAAAAATCCACTGACATTTGGGTAACAGTCTATTTAAAAAAATGCTAAATATTTTAAAATTACATATGTTTACCTAAAGTTCATTCTAAGAAGAGTAATGAAAGAGTAACATTAGTATTTACTATCCGTTGTTCTACTTTGTCTTTTCATTTATCAATGGGAACTGTAGATTTTCGTAGAAGTTGTAGTCATTATGCAAATCAAAGCATACCATAATATTTTCGTCGGTTATACACTACTTAACGTATATAAAATGAAATATACGCGCCGGTGTGCACAGGTGTGCCGGTCAGCGTACGCAGTCCTCCGCTGGTCTGGGTGTCATTGTATCCTTTTTTCGCATCCATTCCTAGTTGGCCAGTCGCTCATGACGTCCAATTCATTTTTGCATTCGTTTCGTACCGATGCTTGTAAATTGGACTTGCTGTAATTCAGAGAGGAAAACCGAGGGTTTGGACCGGGTAATCTCGACCAAACGCCAGTCAGCAAATGTCCGTGCACCGTCCAAAACGATGCGACGTACACGTACGCACTCATACACTTGCCCACTGACGTATGCAGAAAATAGTAAGAGAGGGAGAAAGTGGGATAGACGCGGCTCGATAGACAAAGAACGGAGCGGAAGTTGCGGGGGTGGGAGCGAGAGCGAGCGTGAGGGAATTCGAAGCGGTCCGCAGCTACCACGCAGTCACGGGTACATGAATATGCTACCAACGGTGCACACACATCACTACGATTCATCAATAAGCTTCGTATTAATCACAGTTTCAGAGTGGCATTTTGCGGAGTATAGTTGGCTACATAGTAAAATCAGTATGGTCGGTAACAGACAAATGTCTTCATACCAATGAAAAGATTTATGAATATGTGTACATATATGCACTCAAAACGCGTGTGCATACGTATGTGGGATCTTCATGCTGTGTCTGTGAAAATGTTATTTCAGGATACACTCTCAGCTGTCTTTAATGCCTCGCCACGAATAAGGAAAGGGTGCAAAAAGAGTCACAGTATCTTCAATGCCCGTGGGGAAATGATAGCACATTTGAATAGTGATACGAATATATTTCATCTACCATCACCATACAAAGATATTTCATGATACCAATCGTGTGTGTTAAGAAATAAATAAATCATAAACTCCTGAAGACATTAGCAGAGTTGAAGGATACGATTAACAACGTATTGCAATTAATAAGAGGAAAAAGACAATTTCACCTAATTTAATATCCGTACGCTCACCCTAGACAACTTTCGTTTTCCGTAAAAAACCGTGATCCAAGAATCATGTACAAGAAGTTCAGCACAAAAGAACAACGACGGTGCGCACCAATTTAAGTTGAAGCGAGGGTCTCCTAACGCCACCGTATCAGCTAAAATTCTCATCGGCCATTGTTCGGAAGGCAACGCACGTTTTCGCAAGGTCTTGCAAGCTCCAGATACAAGTCGCGCATGTATGTAAATCTTGGCTTCGAGTATTTTAGTCCTTTTGTTTTGTAATTCCCAATGGGCTGTTTCTCGAATGTCCGTCGATGGTAGCATCGAAGTTACATCCGGCGCGTCGCGTCGTGCAGAATGAGGCAGGCACGGCCTTGCGTAACGAACTGAGCCACGCCGGCACAAATAATGGGGGTTTTGTTTGGCGAACGAGGTAATTCGTTTATCTCCTTTTTCCAGCAATCCGGCGACCGGACAACACCGGGCTATGGCCACGGGAAGAGAACAGGGGGGGATTGTCCACTTCGAATCAAGCGGAATTACGTGCATTCGTTTCATCTGATCGTAAACAGTTACGTGTTAACAATGCATGTTTGGCACGGGCCGGACGAGGGATGGACGGGAAAAAGGAATAGATGGAAGAAAGCCAGTGAATCGATAGGGGCGGGACAGAGGGAAGCGGAAAGACGTGGAACAGGGTTACAGGGACAGGGGTAAAACAACACATTTAGGACGAGAGACCGAAAAAAGAAGGAGCAGGAATCGTGGTAGAGGATGGTGATAAAGCAGAGAAATGTAGGGAAACAAGACACGGGAAAAGTAACGGGGCGAAATCAAATCGAAATAAGCCATATGCGAAAGAGTAATTGCGGCGCACTTCCTATTGCGCTTAAATCGTAATCTGATTGGAAGTTCATTCTCTAACCAGTTCGTTAATGACATTATCTCGGGCAGGGGACAAGATATTTCGGTGCTACTAACTCAGTGAATGATGGCATAATGGCTCAACCACCAGACACAATTGCAAATCGTATAATTGCGTTTCCGGGCGGATTAAAAATACATCGGTGTATGAACGATATTTTTCGTTCGAAATTGTTACAGTTATGGTATTTCCAACCGTCCTCGAAAATTATTTATGCGTTAAACGTGTTTACGATGATAGTATACAGCGTATCAATTTAAATACTTCATTCGAAAACACTGGAAATTGAAAGATGACGAAGTTAAACAAAAAATAGGTCACAAGTGATCCAAATCGAATTTATGCCGCTTATTTACGCATTCTCTCGTGGCACGTTCAATTTATTTCCTAAAATCTTTCAGAATCATAAGCATTTGAAACCTTAAACTGCGTCTAATATTTCATTAATAATACTCTATATTTCCACTATTTTCGGCTTTCTGCATTTTCTAGCTCTATTAAGATTTAAAGTTTTATTACTATTAAGATTTTAATCTTGACGTTAGATGGATATATTCGTTGCGCATGTTTCTATTAATACAGAATATTAATTGAAATTAAAAGCAATTATACATCATTCTGAAGACAAATTACGTTTTCATACGATTCGTTTATGTATAATTTCTACATTGCTCTTTAATTCATTAATCCATCTCATTTAATTATTCCATTAATAAAAAATTATGTCCATGGACAAGAATATTTCTTTATTTTAGTACGATTATATTAATAAAATAAACGATTTAAAAATTGTAACATGAACAAGAATATATCACATAAATAAATAAGATAGTAACAATTATTTTTGCGTTAACTTGCTTCTACACAAATATACACATTTTTTCATAAAAACCTTTTATTTGCAAAACTCATCAATTTTGTAAATTGTACTGTCACACTGATATAATATGATTATTACATATCACGTTTCATTGTGTATTTTATTTTCCGTCAGTTGGTTTTCTCTTGCTATTGACAAGAAAAGAAACTGGGATCAATGCATGATTCGTTGATTTATGTTCTTAAATATTGTATGTGTGTCGAGGGAACAATAAGGAACTAGATGGAGGAAAAGCTGAGAGTGAGAATGTTTGTGGAAGAGATGACAGTGAGCTTAGTGCACGCGATGTAGATGGGGTGTTTACGACTCTGTTGTGATGTGAATTTACGATGTTGCAAGTTGGCAGATAGAGTAGCTGCCATTAATATTTTGTCGCTTTGCTGCCTGGAAAATTATTGCTGTTTATTTTTGCAACTTATGAGATCGATAAGTCAGTCGTATCTTTTCTTTTAAATAATAATACCTATTTACTTATTTCGTTTACTGTTTTTGGTAATTAATTGTACACTAGTGAACCAAACAATAGTTAACATTGATTCGATTTAAAATTACGTTGGTATTATGTTACTAACAGATGTCCATGTGATATTAAATAGTCAGGTTATGTCAGGACCACTATTATTCATATTTATTGCTTCTCAATAAAATTTGGATTTCAAAAACAAGAACTATTATGGTGGCAACAATGAAACATACAGGTGGAATAATATAAGATTAAATTTTGATGACTACAACAGGTAAATTAATCTCGATGCATGTGATTTGAAATATAAATCAATATTTAGACAAAAATTCAATCCAGAGATTAAATACAAAATTTCTGAATCACATGAAAAATACTTATACAATCGAAACATAATTCATCGAGTCTACACTATGTGACTGGTGCACAGACATGTATGTATAGTACTTGGAATTATATTACAATGGATTTTAGACGCATTAGATTGATGTCAGTTATTACTTTTACAGATATTAATAATTCTTCCCTATATTTTAATTGTGTTAACGCTGTTTCATTAGAAGAGAACACGCTGGTCTTCATTGACTGATCTCGAATGTACTAGCTTTTGTCGATGCGGCCGGAGGTAGCGAACTGCTAATTAGCCTTCAGATCTCGCTTTTCGCTGTCGTTGGTGGATAACAGACGATTGTCGGCCAAAGACGGTTAAAGTTGACGTAAGACCACTCGTATTTGAGTGGTACTCGAAATTGGTTTTAATTAAATCTGAACAATGCGTCTCCCTTTCGTGCTTTACCGAGTTAAGTAAGTTACCGATATTGTTCCCTGAAAATAGTTGCTTCCAGAATTAGTCCCGTTGAATCCCAGTCATGCAAACGATTTTAATTGCAACAAAAACAATGACTTGCGAGGAAGCAGCATGAGAACATTAAATATATTATTCCAATTAGGAAATACCGCCCAATTATGTTTTCATAACACTTTTCGTTACAAGAGGAATGTCAAATTCGAGTCATTAAAAAATATATATCGTTCTAAGTGTGCACCAAAAATATTTCGCAGTAACATTATTTCAGGTTTTTGTTGTAGATTTATATGGAATAAGTCAGAATCAAAATAGTAAATTTATTACAGTCGAATATACTTTATTGAATATTTTTTATTGAATATTTGTTACTCATATTGGAACAATACACGTTCCATAGATTTGATTGTTTTGAATTGCTTTTTTTATCAGCACTGCAGTAACTTGTTTTCTATTAGATTTTTTTAATAAAAGTTCACTGTGCGATGGAGGAATTCGTTTGAAAAAGTAAACGATCGTCGAAACCAAATATGCGGTTGAACTATTCCCGGCTCGAGGCAATTAGGGTAATACAGTAATTAGTAAGCAAGTTCGGTAACAAGTGAGAAAATGAAAGAAGTTTACAGTATTTAAGGCAAGGTAGAAATATTCCAGGAATCCTTTAAACATCAATTAACATATTATGTCCGAGTTTTAAAGACCTGCGTCGACGGTATGGCATTACTTTTTCAAACAAGACTTACATATTTTACGGAAGGGTACGCTGGAAACAGGATGGTAAAGGTCGAATAGGACGAATAGGACGAATCCAAAGATTAATGAAATATTAACGAGTATCTCGTTTATCGAAGCAATTGCATTACATTAAATTAAGTACGATTACCTTAATCCAGTTAAACTATACTTACCTTAATTAATCGCACCTTTACTTACGGTATTTTTAACGACCTTCAACTTGCAGCCTCTTCTCGATTACAAGAAGTACTTGCGAATATTATTAGATTTCTGTCATACCTCATAGAATGTTTGTAACAAGTTTAACGACCATATACGCTTCTTTCTACTATCTAATCTTTCACAGCTGTGTCGAATAGCAATTTTTCGTCCCTAATAATTTTCCCGATAAACGAAACCATTTTTATTTCTTCAGTTACTTATATTCCTTTTTGATGACAGAAGAGTTAAATTTTGTTTCGATTTCGGGTCAATGAATAACATTCGTTATATTACAAGTGTTTTACTGATTAATTACAGTGCAAGGGAATAATATCTTAACTGCTATATGAGCAGTCATTATAGCTACAGAAAATTCGAATAACTTGTTTAATACAAAATTGCACTATTTATATACAATTGAAGTGGCACTGAAAGTGTTACTAGCCGCAGTAAAGTGAAACGAATTGTTTAGTTCTCGAATCCATTGTTTGTTTCCTTGGCCAAGCTCTACATGGAATACCGAATTCATTAATTTCTACGTTCGGAAAATGAACGTACGGGTAAAATGTACGGAAACGTATGAACGCCGCTTTCGGGTGTTACCGACAGAATCACCGAATCGGTCGAAAAATCGCATCGCCTGAACTGCCTAGAACCTAAAGCGCTCTCGATCGCGTCGATCGTCCATCGTTTCTTTCGGGAATCGAACAGGCAGTCGATCGAAGCCAACGTTTGACAGGTGTGCCGCGAGGCAGCAAACTATGATTCGTTCAAAAAGCTTCCCTACCTCGATGAGCAGACGAATGATCCAATACCTAGAAGGAGACTTCGCGGGCCTACGAACCCATTACAGGAGGGCCTTCCTGCGGCAACCATCAATCTTCGATATTCTATTCGTACCAGAAATGAATTTTGTATAACACGGAACTCTGTAAAGACTGTGTTTTATGGTTCTGACTGACAGCTCAATAGCGTGTTACAAAACAATTAAGTTTTTTTTAAAACTTACGTAGCCGCAAAAAACATCAGCGTACATAAAGTTATAGAGGAGTTCATTCGTTAATAAAATATTGCATTATCAAATGATGATTTGATAATACATACAATAATTTTCTAAAGTCTCGAAAGAATTGTAATTATATCTTGTAATTATTCTATATGTCCTCGATTTTAAAATTGCTTTTTGGGCAATTTTATGCAATTAGAATTTATAAACTTGTATTTCCATTTAGAAAATATAACGTTTAATATTTACACTTTAACAAATAATTTCCGGTAGTCATTGCTTAACTGTGGAATTTCTTTAGTCTAATCTATTGAAACAATTGATAGCTATATTAGTGCAAAAGTTCAATTTTGAATTTCTTGTCCCAATACTAATTTACGTTTCTAATAACTATTATATATGTATTATTTTTAATAACTATAATACATGTATTATTACAATATAATTATAATATATAAGATTTGATTTGATAAGATAATATTATAATATATAAAACCATTGTTTTAGATACAACCGTTAATAATAAAAGTGTTCTCCATCAAACGGAACGATTGCCATATGGACACAGTATTAACCCTTTGCACTCGAGTGGCGCCTCTGAGGCACCAATGAAAACTGTTGTGTCATTTCCAAAATAATTTTGACGTTATTAAAGACCTTTCCATGTGAATACAACTGTTTTATAAGTCAGAGGACTCGATTACATATACATAAATTGTACTAAGTCATATAAAATGGGTATTACAAAAATAGATATTTTAGATTTACATTTAAAATGGCCTCGAGTGCAAAGGGTTAAATAAGATTGAAGCACCCAGCAATTATAACGAAGAATAAGTTTCCAGACCCTCGGGGATCGAGCACTCTTGGAGAGACTTTTCGATATGTTTAACATTTTAATGATCGTACCCTATTTGTCTCTCTCGCGTACATACAGAAAACGATATACCGAACCGTAGACGGTAATTCCGTGGTCTCTTGAAACCTCTATGACGGGGTGACAAAAATGCGTGACGTTTCTAGGGGCTTGATTATTATGAAAGTGCGCCGTAACGCTACGCGAGCACCGTGCAGTCTGACGACTCTTACTTATCATGGAACCGTGATAATAACTACCTTCCTACCTACCTAACTCTTATATTCCTACCCTCTGTTTCGTATTCCCCACCCCACTCTTCTCTCTTTTCACCAGCCTCAACTACAATCACATCAACGAACATATACAGAATGATATAATCAGTCAGCAAGTATTTTCTTCTACACTGAATACAAAACTGTGGAGCAATTTCTATTCAATTTATCAACGTTATACAATTAGGGATAATATATTGAATCATAATGTAGGTTAATCGACGTGGATGTTCTGGTTAGGATAATTATGATTATTTCTTCAGTTAACCTTTTTCTTTTGGCTGCTTAATATTGATAGTAAGATCATTAACGGTGTGTGAAGTTATATATCGACATTAGATTTATTGGTAAAGCGTTTTGTTACTTCAAATGAAATTGAGGGTACTTCTTAACATTGCTGATTTTTCTGAATATTTCTTTCATTGAATTTAGAACCCTTAAAACCAGATTTGTTCGATGGTTAAGAGGTGTTAGCATTTGTTGCAATACGGTGAAGGTATTTTTTTCAAGAAATGTTTCTGTGCTATTCTTGTATGATTGATTTTAATACTATTCCGTACTACTTGGTATTTTTTGTCATCAAAAGGTGTCATTGTTTAGTTTCTCTATTTTTTTAAAGCGCCACCCGATAAGGGTGGTCTACGTACGTTTCATGCGGGATGTTATTACTTTTTGATAGCCTTGCTATGATACGTGTATAGTATCTGATGGAGGGAAGCTGAGTACTTCTCTTGATAATATAATTTTACGCATGTATTTTTGTGCTGTTGATATAATAAGGTTTTTATGATAAATGCAGAGTTTTATAAATGATGTTTACTGTAATATAAAATATGAAAATATAACGGAACGGACGTCCTTACATTAAAAAATATCAACAAGTATTGAATGAAACGTTTTAGCACTACATTCAAACATACATACATGTTGCGCCAATTATTATCCATTTTTATGCTAAACATATTTACAATGTAACGATGTTTTTAAAATGAATGCACTATAACTTTTCAAGTTATCTTGCAATGTTTCATTCTAACGTTGACCATATGAAATTAAATACTAGTATGAAACTTTAAATAGGTGGAATTCGATTGAGAAATCAACTTTGAATGACCATTTATTAATATTGCGGTGGAAAACAGCCATTTCGATACAACATTCACAAAATATTTATTCAGTTATTAAATATAAATTTGTCCTGAACTACGTGACACGATTTACGATCGCAGACGAATTTAGAAAAAAAAAATCGCATGATTGATTGCGACAACACGATACAGCTTGACCTTGCGACTCGTGAACTGTCACTGCATACACACGTACGTGTATATGAACATAGTATCACTTTATTACATTTTAATAGAAAAATTTGAGAAAATAACAAATCATTAATTCCGCGAAAGGTAAAAACATCATTCGATTAAAAAATAAACAAATTTAATTTTTTCTAAAATTAGTTTAAAAAATGTTTATAGTTAATATTACTTGGACCGACGTATTCGTGTACAATTTATTATCAATGATTCGCACAGAGTTATCGGTTTTCTAATGGCACCGCCGTACGCTCGCGAAACGATCGATTCATCATCAAATCGGTGATCGGAAAAGAAAAATTTGGTTGATTTGTCAACATTTTCCAGAAAGTAGAAATCAACGTTTCGTTGAGGACGAAACGCTCGATGGGCTATCCAATTTAATAAAGAGGCTGATTTCGAATATCGGTCGTGCCGGCAATCGAGAATATATGACATGGACCATCTACGGCTTATGACGCCATTGTTCGAAGACTTGTAAAGTGTCTAACGATATACCGACAGCAACTCACGCGTTAATTAATTCCCGCTCAGATGTTTTGTTCCTGAAACAATATGCCAACATTCCTCAAACATGAATGGAAACTGCGAAAGAATGGCAGTTGTTCATTAACCTCTTAGACATGGCTGGATTTTGTGCAAATAAAGTTTCTCATAAATAAATTACCATTTCTCTTAATATATATTTTTTTCCGTATAGCTATATGTAGTATTAATTACATACATTCTTTTCTTATTGAATTGTACTATTACTAGCGCATTTTTAATCAAAAGGTGGCATTCTATATTTTGGTATTTTATTACATTGTTGACCACTAACACAATTTGCCGTCTTCCATTTGTCAACTATTGATGAGACGTTAGTTAAAGTTATTTATTGAATATTAATAACAAAGTAACCAATTGGTACCTTTAATTACCATATAAGTGTATGTGTAGCGACAATAAATTCACAATGCATTAATTTTCATTATCATTTTAATGATGATTTTTAGGGGAGAAATGTGATTTTAACGTTACACTTTCTGGTTATTGAGATATCATTGTCGTCATATTATTGTAACTTATACTTATAAAATTGTCGCTGAAATCCCACACCGTGAAGACGATTATGGTAAATTATAATTAAGAGTACGATATTTATGCAAATTTGTATTTAAGATTAGTATGCTGATATTTATAGGACGCACGAATGAAAAAGTTTTTAAATAATATTTATTAGACCACGAAATTGAAGATGAAAAGTATATTTTACCTATAATTTTATTCATAAATTCAACTAATTTATCAAAAGTACGTATCAATTTTGAATAGAAAAACCACGCGAGAAGTTTTCCGAAATACCATCTGTTTCGTTTTCCTAATTTTTCGTATAGTTTGTAATGTTTTATTTTTACAAATTATTAGTACGGAACTCGTACTGTTTTTATAATTGTTTATAACTTTCCTCGAGAAATCTGGGTTACGCGTGAGAGGAACAGCCGATCGTAGTAGTAGAGTGTATGACTCGCTTGCCTGAAATGGGACACAGCTTTCATAGCTTATTACAACGTTAATTTTAGAAACTCCATCCTGGGACTACTCTCGTTTTGTGGTTAAAGCTTTGAGAAGTATACTCATACTTTTTTCCTTAATTTTTAAATGTCTGACTTTCGAAGCAACATTTACAAAATATAAATTTATTTGGAAATTATAATGCCATGAAACGAACGTTTCAATTAAAAAGAAAATTAGTACAACGGTCCATGCTTTCCAAACTAATATTAAAACTTAATTTTGGATGATGCCATGAAGATTCTAACTTTGTCGGAGGAATGCAATTAAAAATATCGCAATTCTGTGAAGTGGTCTGAAAGTTATATTAATAAATGTCCATAATAATTAACTTGTTAACTATAACATTACTAAATATTTTACGTTTCATCAAAATCTTTATAAGTTTGTATTAGATTTTAGAACAAGTGAAGATGAATAAAACATTCTTCTTCGTTACAATGATTTTCATTAATAGTAGATTTGAAAATGATCTAAAGTTGAGTTAAATGTTACTTTAATCCGTACAAACAAACCGCAGTCTACTAATAACGTAAGATATGGTCCGATAAGAATTAATCCGCAATACTTTTGGCATCGTGTATTCCCTAACTAAGGAATATACTCGATAATTGTACAGGATTATCCAGCCGGAAAGTAATGACAACCAGTACGGGTAAGTGACAGACGTTTCCACTTTTTTGACACTTTCATATTATCGATTGGCTGCTCGTTAACAACGCACACGCTATTGGGTTTGACCCACTTACTTAATTTGCACGATTACTCTTGCCGGCGTCCATGAATTTCTTAACTTTTTTTTCGAGAAACAAATTCCTCTTTAGCGTTTCTGTTCATTTTTCGACCCGTTCCATTTCTGCCGCGGTTGAGTTGAAATTTATAATACAATGAGCGGATGAAGTTTCCAATTCGCGACGCATCGAAACGGTGCTACAATTTTTAATGTACACGTGTTTCCATTCGAAATTAATATTTACTGAACAGTCAGACTTTACTAAGTGCCTCGTTACTCGTAATTGCTCCCGTTATCGTTTCTAGTTCTTTAAATTATGCATATTTGACCTGTATTTACTGAAATCAAACATATCTTCTGCGATCTACATGGTGTACCGAGTGTTCAATAGATTTAATTAGAGTAAAGAAAACAATTGTAAAATCCAAATACCACAAGGTAAATAATTGAATTCCGGACATTGAATATATTGGATGCTTTATTACATTCGTTATTGTCAACGTCAATATTATTTTATATTGTATAAGTACTATTGCCGAGAGTTCTGAACGCAAGTTGAAAGTTTCGGTATATGTTAGACCTAAGTAGTTCAAAGTTCAAAGTTCAAAGTGCCTGCCCCTTTATTCGACTAATTTACGACCAAAGGGACCAAAAATCTTGGTTCATGAATCAATGTTGCTATTTTGGTACGGATTAGACTCAAGTGTTTAAATAAACAACGGTTAAATTGTTAAATAAATTATATTTTAAGCAAAAGCTAAATGATATCAAAACCTATAGATACTTTCTATTTCATCTTTCTCTTATTTAGGTAATTTTAATTAGTTACTTTGAATAATTACATAAAAAAATAATGTGAGAATGGAACACTTGTCAAGAAGGTTATGCATTTATAACAAATTCGTATAGTTCAAATGTTGAAAGTGTCAGTGTAAGTGTTAAATGAACAAAGAAATTTCCATTTGGTTTTCCTTTTTTATAAATAATGTGGAACATCTTTACATTAAGATTTATTGACGAATTGTAACCATTACCTTATCGAGATATAGATAATTCTTCAAAACTGATGGTTCATCTTCTAAATAGCTGGTTGGTGGAACACACGTATGCGCACAACAATAACAAATTGCTGTGCTCCACACTGCAGATATCGCATATCGCAGCGAAGTGCCAAGGGAAAGTTAGGGGTATTGCTCTTTGTGTATGCACACGTACGTGTAGCTTACCGATCAGCTGACTAAGGTTTAGACAGCACGCGTCGGAAGTCAAACCATTAATTTTCAGCTGCTAATATTTCCAAAGCAAAACCATGGCTTGAATATTAGAAGACCGATAGTGATGGACTTCTTAACATCAAAAATACGCATATTACATTATATTTTTAGGACACCTTGTATATTCATCGGTCTGCATGTCTACAAATCACTAGGTTTGGCCACAGAATTTTAACTTCAGTATATACGGGCCAATGCTACAATTGCAACGTATAGTTTTGATTCACAATGCAGCATTTACGTAACATTACTGGACTGCGGATTTTGCGCATTCGTAATAAAAGTCGACCGGTAAATCGCTTACAGAATTTTAAAATATCGTTGTACGACTTGCTACTTTTTTCAACTCGATTATATACGTTTAACTCGTTCAATTAATTAAGAGAATGAATATATGTCTACATTGTCTTCTAATTTTAACTTTACTGCAACTTCACTGCCTATAAATTGCATAATCAAAAATTTGGTGAGCTGCAAACTTGTTACGAAGTTTTTCCGCGAGGAGGAAGATGTAGGGCAGACGACGACTATTTTGTTCAGTGGTGTTTCGCGTTGCTTCCCACCTTGTTCACAATGCTGAGAAGTCGTTAATTATGATGGGAGGCAGACTGATATGGTGGGTGGTCGTCAAAGTAATTATTCACAGCTGGTTGGATGGCTCGGTCAAATCCCCGACAAGGAGAATGAGCAGGTTTATCGAGAATGAGTGTAGTAGAACACAGAGGAAACACTCGTTCGATGTAAAACAATGCATGCGGACTAAGCAAGCGAGTCATTGAAACTGTATGATCTCTGTTGCGTAGTGTGAAACACGTGTATGCTGGTAAAAAGGCAATTAATGTCAACTATAATTACGTAAGCGACAAAGTTCACCAAATGCCTTCTCCAACTGACATATATTTTGCTGTACTTAATTTCACTTCTGATGCAGAATTCAATGAACCGATGTCAATGAAAGTATCAACACTTAGAAATGCATTTTTTAAATTTTCGTTACAGGCACAGATAAAAAGTTTATTTGAAACGTTGTTTTTTAATCCTATCATCATGCTAACCTATTGTAATTTTCAATTTCATTTGAATTCAACAGAAATATAAGCATTTATCCAATGTACAATGGGCAAATTGTAAAGTGTATAGGAGATAAAATATTTATTCTAATCGTAATATAATAATTTGTGCACATGCTCGTTGCGTACATGGCAGGTTAGAAATGGTTAAAATGCGTTTAAAGTGTACAGCATGGACATTATATTCGAGAACAGTAGACCACGAGAGTAACAAGTACCGAAAAGGTTGATACGGCGAAAGTGTGGTGGGCGAGTGGGTTGCGCGGAACGGGGGAGTAGAGGGGGGCAAAGAAGGCACGAGTTCTCAACGAAATTAAAGCTTAATGCTTCTAACGAATACCACGACTGACGGGGATATAAATCCAGTATGGGCGGAGAATTTGAGAGGGTCGAACGGTAAGAAGGTAGAGGAGAAATAGGGTAGGAAGGATAACGAGGCAGCGAAAGGCAGAAAAAGAGAAGGGAATGAGCGTCGAACGAAAATACTCGTCGAACGTGAAAGAAGTGCGTTTAATTAAACCGGCAAGTAAGAGCGGCTCCGGTATTACCGGCCGTCGCTTCCACATTTTCTGCAGCTGCAGATGCTTTGTGTTTACCGATCCGCTGTCAGGAAGGGGATATAAGTCCGCGCACTTAAACTACGTTTGAGTTCTCATATTCATCGCGATTCCCGATCCCCGGGCTAATTAAATTTTTAAGCTAATATTTCGGTCGTAAGATAAGATCACGGTAATCTGCCGCCGGGGGCTCGCAGAAATTTCGCGCGCCACGAATTTAGGAAAACGGATGTCGGACAATTATCGAAACAATGGGAACTTATGAGGATACACCGCCGTATGAAATATTAATGGATTACATCGCTATTATGCATTTCCCTGCTGAACGTAAAATAATGATTTATATCATCGGGCAATTGTATGAAATTACGCTTTGTTCTATTGTATTTTCAATGGACTTTAAATAATCCTACAGGAAACAGAGCTGCCCATTTCTGTGTGATATGCAATCTATTTGTACTAGGACTGCGGTGTCTTACTTATCTCTGTGTATGCAATTTACAAAGTGGTAGATATTAAAAAATGATTGGACCAACTATTGCAGAAATGATCAATTTAAGCTAGGAAAAATGTTGTCAATGAAATTTTATTTTGTAGAGTCATAACATATTTATGATAACTAATACAAAGTATTTATATTTTAAATCGACGTGTTGAATAATTAATAATTCAAGTAATTAGTTCAACCTATTTGATAGTATGCGACAAAAATCTTATTAAAAGATGTTACGATATAGTCAAAGAAAAATGTGGGCTATAGGAGAAACACATAGCGGAAGCAGAATGTGGAAAATGAAGCTCAAGCTGCTAGGATGTATTGTATCTTATTTAGCAGAGAACGTATTTCTGTGCTAATAATAAATACGACAAAATATCCAGGATTTAGAGGAAGCGGTTGCATTCTTACTTTCTAGATTTGGTACACAATCGAGATGTAGATATGGAACGACAAAAGGCCAGAAGAAATTATTGTGAGACTAGGTTTCCTTTATTAAATCGGAATAACTTAATTTTTTGGCAAATTCATATCAAACAATTCTTGATAATGCATTATTCGTCCAAAATTATTCATAGAAAGTTTCATGATGGTTTCTACTATGAATACGTTTGTAATGCATTCAATATGCGTTTACGGCCACGAATTGATCAATAATTATTTCGAAAGTTTCGACATCTTACCATAATTGAAGAAAATGTTCAAGAAGCAGCATTTAAGTGTTTAATTTATTACTGTTATTTGTGGGAAATCTTTCTTCCTTTAATAAACTTCCTAACATACAATATAACATAATAAAAAAATGTAAACATTACCCATACATTGATGAGATCTGAAATATAGGTGCTGGTATTTTTCTTATGTTGTTACATCATACGGACATTAACTTTAAATGAATCATAACGATCCGTGCTCCAGGTTTATATTGATTACTGAGCAGTTGCGTTTCTTTTGCGGTTCGTAGAATACGATACGTCGTCGGAAAGAAGCCAAAGTAATTGTGACCGCAAGATAATCTTCTCCATTTTTTACCTTTGCGTTCCCTTCAAGTATCGCTGCAGAAACTACGTTCAATAAATTCGCTGCAGGAACGACATTTGTTACATCACACACTTGTGCATACACACAAATGTATTATCCTTTATTTCGTCACCGTGTTTTTTTTTACACATTACTATGCTAAAAACTTACGTGCCGTTGCATCAAATTTCATATGCTTCAACGATCGAATATGCCACAGATTTTAAAGGATTCTTCTGTAAATAATTAATAAGCTTTGATAATTGATTGCTTACATGAATAACAAATAGTAACGCTGTGTCTTTGGTTTGTTTTTCGGCATAATTAACTTTGTATTCGTCAAATACCACATATAACACTTTTATATTCTTTAATTTTCTATATTTTTTAATAAAAAAATGTACTATGTTTTATTCGATAAATATAAAGTTAATTATCACCGAATATAAACCAGAGGCAAAACAATTGATTGTTCGTGTATGGTAACCGACTCCATTATCCTACTTCTTTTTATTAGATTTGTTTACAAACGTTCACGATTTTCACCCTTGTTTACAACATTATAAAATCACGTCATGGGTCAACCAAAATACAAGTCCAGTGTTTACAACCAATGTTTATAATCAATCTACGTAATTAGTGACGAGCTCCGTTGATTAATGATATTTACATTAAAACCTGTAGATATTTTATTCCGATGAATTTATCGTGTTCCTGTAATAAAGGTTTTCATTTTACATTTGAAATTCTTTTATGACCAACCAGAATTCTGTTTACATAAACATGTTTGTTAATATGTATATCGTAAGTATGTACTAACATCGATATTGATAAATTAAATATATACGGATAGTATCTAGGATAATAGCAACATCTGTTTTGTACTTATAGCTCTGTGTATTAAGATAGATGCTCTAGGTTAATAAAAGAGACTTTTAAACATGTATCTTTTACAGTACAGGGAAAGTATAACCAGGATTCACGTTTCTTATGAACATTTTTTTTAAACATAGAAACTCACGCAATCAGAAATAAATAACATACACCCTGTATCTTTCATTTAAATGTATGTCTATATTTTTGCAGTTAGCGCATTATACGACGATTTGTTATTTGGCATATATCAATTATGAAGTCTATCATCAAAATCATCTAAATTAGTTGCTAGTTATCAGCCAACAAGAACGGAGTGTACCAGAAAGTGACTCGCCGAGTTGTTATATGTTAGGAATGACTTTCAAAGCAGTTTCAATTTAGCGAACTATGCTTCGGTTAGCCATGGTCTCCAAAAGGAGCACGTGTGTTTTGCGCAATTCACTTTCTGCTAAGATAAAAACGTCATGTCCTGCATCTATGTATAGCGTGCTTAATACCGGGGAAAGTGTTCCGAAGCAGGAATGAGTAATACAGTTCCAGCTCACTGTACTCTTATAGTTTCGAGAAATCGGACGAAACAAGTTTATGTACGTTATACTGCGGCCGAAGAAAATATAGATATACGGCTGGAGGCACAAGCTGATGCGAACGTTACGACCACTTAAGACGAACTGAAATTTCATGTCGGAACACGCGTAATTGCTAAAGTTACAAATTTTTATTGTCCCGAACGACATGTCTGTGGAGAGCCATTTCCACGGGCCGCTGCACCTGGACCGTTAAACTTCGGTCTGTCTACTCGGAAAACTCATTCAACTAAGAAATTTTTACTAATAAATACTTGCTCGTACATCGTTAATTTCAATAACAGCGGGTGACGATTGCAATCGTAATCAAAGAACCTATTATCTGCCAAACAATAAGCAAATTTTTCATTTTGTGTTTGCGGCTTTGAAAATGTGCATTGACTGTGCGATATTTGATCGAGAAAATTTGAAATTCGAAAAGGATTTAATGTAAAACTATATTCTTAAATTCTACTGGGATTTCTACTATCTTACACTCATTTTTGACATAACTGTATACAATCCACAATTTAATTATATACAATCACTGTTTAAATCTTTTTCCACCTGTTGCAGAATACTTTGTAAATATATGGGTATCATTTTATAATTTATAATATATGTACATGTAATGAATTTTGTATGTAATTGTACTTGGAAATTGTTAATGATATTATGATAAAGTCAATTGCGTTAAAATTATTTTTATAATATAGAAAATTATTATGAAGTTCATTGTACAACGCGGTTTAAACAGCGCATTGTCGATTAATTTATTTGACGACATTTTCGCCGCATAAATTCCCTATTTCATTTTTTTTATCCACGACATCATTCACTGCGTTCCCCTTTAAAGGTTATCATGTTACGCACCTAACGAGATTTAGAGGTATCAATTGTCTCAATCCATCGTCAATATCGTCGATGTCTATCAAGCGAATAAGTCGATTCCTCCTTGATGTTACAAATTGTACGATTTAAACAAATGTATTACTCTAAATCAATCTACTTCAATTATACATCACATGTATTCTTCGCATATTATTATTCGGCTCGCATTCTAGTCATATCAACAATGTTAACTGATTTTTAAAAATACATTCCGTTCTCTATTTAATGGATTGAACAAAAGCTTTCCTTTGGAAAGTAAAAAATCACCAGCCTCTGTTTCGGCATTTTTGCAAACTAGTTTAGGCTGCTCGTAAATTGGGGAACGTTTAAAAATAGAAAATTTCCCCCAATTACCAGGCAGCACCCTAAACAAAATAATACTGCACTTTGGTCCTATACTCAATACATTCATTAGCTTAGGTGCGAAATGGTTGTGTTTTGTCGGTTGACAAAAAAACAGTTCAATTTGTCGTCGCAACCGCGCTTTCGCTACGGGTGCGCGCATTTCAATAAGTACCCATTGCATTACAAAGCTGCAGTAAATTAAAAAAGGTCATCAATCTCGTAACCATGTTGCAAAAAACAGCAGTTTACCCTGTGCTCCGCAAATTAGCAATTCTGAGCGTTAGCTCGACGAACTAATGTGCACGATTTTTGAAGAACCTTCGATTAAAAATGTTTGAGACAATAATTGGCCCCTTTTTGCATCAGCTGCAAATCGCAGGGTTTCAAATTAGAATGCTTCCGTCTATATTACGCCTTGGTCACCTTAATTTTATGAACATAGCATAATGTAATTTTGATGTAACAATGTAGAAGGTAACGTGAAGGCAATTTTAAAGAAATTGATTGAGTTCGCAGCTATTCAAATCACGGAAATTTTATTTAATGTGTATTATCAGTTAATTGCAATATTGAAATGTAAGTAGTTGTTAAAATATTTGATACACTTTCAAATACAGCAATTCTTTTCAATTGCCTTCAGTTTGAATAAAGTATCCCCTCTCCCCCAATTGTCCATTTACTGTACTTGAAAAACTTTACACAGTCTTCGTAGAAGTAATAAACATTTTAACTTTCGACTATTTCACGTTCTTTATCGAAATTTTTAAACATTTCATATTGTTAATTATGCCTTCTACATGTCCCAAATTTCCAGTTACATTTATACATATACTCCATATAACGCCATAACAGAACTGATCTTCCTCCGCGTTTCATTGCTAGAATTGTGTTTCCAACGTGATACGCGGTATTTGGTTACCTCGAAATAATTTGTTTTTCTCATTTCGTCCGAAAAGGTCTATCCCGGTCCTCTCAGGAAAAATAATATCTTCCCGAAAGCTTTTCCCGTAGCTAATATATTTTTCTGCAAATTCTGATCGCATTTGTTCGATTTACTTCGAAGAACTACGGTTTCTTCTAGCTTAGCTGTCTCATTGTATCCTGTATAATAAAAAATCCTTATATACGAATAACAGGTAGATTCGGTGAGTTTAAAATTATACACTTTTATAACGACATGACACTTTAAAGTCGGACTGAAACTGTCATCAATTAGTCGTGAGCCAACGTATTAAGATTATTCAGAAACGGAATAACGTCTTCGTTACCATCTATATTTTTGCTATTAAACTAGACATTGATTACTTTCCATTAAGATGCGCAGTTGAAGCATTGCCATCGCCGTCGGTGTTACTATTAATATCAGCATCTTCATTGGCCGTTTCTAAATATTCGATATGATAAGACAGTCTCTTCCACGGTGACCTGATTCATAATAAATTAACGCCAAGCGTCGACTTTTAAATTATACAACTTCCAGCGACCTTTTTGACTGAGAACTCCTAAAAACTAATAAAGTTTAGAAATTAGTACTTCCTGTCTCTCCCAAGGTGTCAGATTTCTGATGAAATTTACAGCATTAACATCGATCGTTGTAAATAGATTTAATAAATTACAATTATAAACTATAGTGAATATAAACTGCAACCAATGTTTTATTAAAATAAAACGATTAACCTACAAGTGGCGATTACATATTTTATAGCTTGTTTCGCAAATTGATAAGATGTCAAATTGACGTACGCCACTAATTGGAGGCTAACTGTTTGATTCTAAAAGTGATCAGCGTAATCAATACATGATATAAATATTAAATGGTTTTTAAATAGCCTTTATTTTTAGTATTTGATGGAAACGTCGACTTGTGCTCCATTTCTGAAGTTATTCAAGGATGCCGATCCCCAATATGTTCCAACAGGATATGTAAATTATGCATCCGCAACTAGGTTGGAATATGTATAATTATAAGTATGTAACGATAAGTTTGGCAAGTAGTAATCTCGAAGCTGAATAAGGCAGTTCGTTTGAACAATTGCAAGAATCTTAAACGTCCACTTTCACCCTGCTGTCAATCACATGCCAACAACAGTTGTCCCATTCTCTTATTAGATCGCGTTAAAGAGAGACTTTAGCAAGAATTTGTGTTCCTTCTAAGCAGCGAGAGTCAAGCAATTTGCCTTTGCCTCTTAGGAACAATTAGAATCGACGCTTGTGAAAGTAATCGTGTTATTCGAATTACTGCAGACAGTTAAGCTCCGTTAACGGTTAATGAATTTCAATTAGCGGGTTAATCAACGAAATTAGTTTCGCAATACACGGTGGTTCCGCGAATTGATTTGGAGACACTTTGCTGCGTCAACTTACGAGTGTCTAATAATCTCAGATCTCTCTATTTTCCACGAACTATATCACAATTTATAAAATTTTAACCGCATCTCCCAAGTTGAAAAATAATAAACGGTAGCAACTAATGACTAAAGAGCAAACTTGAGTAATTATTAAAGCGGAAAGCGATACGAAAATCGCATTATTTTTACTGATGATCTCGGCAGCGACAACATTCTTTATCGCGGCATTGTAAAACGCACACGAAACATCAGAATGCAAGCATTCCGCAAAATATTCATCGGAGATTCATACCTAGTTTAGTTTAGCGTGGTACAGATGAATATTCAAGAAAATCACGAAGTCGGTTACCGCAGCCCTGTATGACACAACAGTCCGCTAGGTATTCCAGGTGTATGACTTTTGCGTTTTGCATTGCTTATCATTATTTAGTGAACGGTGAACTTTCAGCGCCGGAACGCGCCAACTAATGGGTGCGAGAACATTGTACAGCACTGACAAGGATCGACAACCTTCATAAAATGAGTGACAAAATAAAAAGCATCGAATGTAAAAAAGCTCGTAAAACGTATGTAATTATTATATTGTGAATTTTATTCGTTCAAAACAAAAATGAATAGATATAAATAATAGAAAAAAATTCGATTATATTATTTATAAGTCGTTTCTTCAGACTAGATAAATAACCTTTACATAAATATTGGCAAGCGAAATTTAAAGTCGAGGCTGTAGAACAACGGCGGAAAACATATTTATCAATTTTAATTTCCTATAGAAACTTTCATTGAATCTTAAAGTTACTAGCTTTCACTAACAACAGAGTGAAATGCAAAAATAAATATTGCTGTCTTGTTCCCTGCTGGTAGAAGATTTAACAATAATAAGAAGTTCTTGACTTCATTGTAAGTCTCCAAAGTACTATTAATTGAGTAGAAATCCGTCTCCGTTGAAGTTCAATATTATTTCTTTGACTCGATTAAGAAGTCTCTGTTTTATGGAGATAGATGACCACTGCAGCGTCTTCGAGGGTCAGAATTTTTTAATGTAATGAATCGCGTTAGGAACAATCTTTCCAGAAGAATAAGAAGTTATTAATTTTCCTGACTCTGTCTGTAACTGATTTTCCAATGCAGCATATCCGCACAATTCAAAGTCATTAGAAAATATGCTTATGATTATGCATAATAAACCTTGCAGTTTTACGATTAAAAATAGGTTGAAAATGTAAAAGATTTATTGGAAATGTATACGGATTTGGTTCATATAAATTATTTGTTTCTGAATGAAATTTTAATCTATAGTAAATATTGTTACGTGGGGACCGACCGCGTAATCAACTGTGATTCTACTATAAATAACTATGATATTTATTGTAAAAGAGAGAATTCGAACTGCAATCTCGTTTTTTTAAAGCTGTTAATCGGCTCTGCAATTATTTTGTTACATCGTCGCTATCCAAACTATCCTTGATATCAAAGTGATATGGATAATCACTGATAACATTGACTCATACATGTAACAATATTTAGAAACCTTTCTAGATTGTGCTAAACATAATAAATGTCATATTATTAATTTTGTGATCAAATATTAATTTACTTTCACAAAAACTTGCATGTTGGATCTACTAATAAGCCAAATTTTTAACATATATGTAGCAAAAATTTGTACATAAATGTATTTATATAAATATAAATTTTTATATAAATTTCAAAAATAAATATACTTATATTGTGTAAAAACTGTATGCACAGTTACTACAAGTTACTTTGTCAATTTACAGAACACGATATAGAAAGTTTAAGTCATGTTTCGCTTATAAAGATGGTCAACCTATAGAAATCGTTGTTTCGTTTTACGATTTTCGTTTTTCGTAGTAACTTTTCCGACGCTATCAAATAAATTTTACGAAAACCTATACGAGTTTGACTTCCACCGTAATTTAGATTCTTTTAGTTACGCGGAGAGGCGGCCAGCATTATAGTAGGTTTCGTAGAAAATTCTTAATATAATGGAAGGCCATATTTTACAAGTACGATACGAGATAATACTTGGTATACAACGTAGGTGTAATAACCTGTCAACTACTAGGAGGATGGTACAAAGTATAACGTTCAGCATAGCAGGTGCTCGACGAGCTGTGTTATAGCTCTTTAACAGTAATGCCCAACGCACGTGTTATAACTTCTGAAAACTTTATAGCCTTACGTTTCAAATTTTTTTCATATATCCTCCCTGCTTCTTTTACGTGTAGTCGAATACGAGGGCCATACGTTTTCACAACTTTCGGTCTAATAACTGTACTAAAACTAAAAGTTCTTACATTTCTCAATGCTCTGCGTTTGTTTTACCATTAAGACCTGATGCAAATACAGGATATGTATTTACTATATTTTCACCCCAAACTTAAAATAACGAATAGCTCCTTTGACTTACTACGATACGTTTATATATAGGAAGAATACCTTTATATATAACATATAAATAAAACATTTATTTATAAATCTTAATTTCATAATGTTAAATTTAATTCAACGTGTTCTCCAGAATAAAAGAAGTACCTGATAAACATTTATTCGTAGAATAATTATAAAGTGTGTAGTTAATTATTATATTTAGAGATGACATTATATGGTAGTAATTGCAACTTTTTTCATCGTTTCTAATAACGCAGGCAATGCTTCAGGTTTTCTAGCAGTCTGAAAAGAACCGTTTGCATAGCACTTTATTAAAAACTCAATATCGCTCTCGTCGTTTAAGAATGGGTAGTTCTTTTTTATACCTACATATGTATATTACTGAATAGAAGTAAAAATGGAATCCGCGCAATTGTGAGACTGACGTGCACGAATGTAATATCAATGAAGAAAATAATAAAATATTGCCGGCTCGAAGTAATCATTTTTTCA
The DNA here is from genome assembly GCF_028453695.1 of Augochlora pura. Taxonomy (NCBI): domain Eukaryota; kingdom Metazoa; phylum Arthropoda; class Insecta; order Hymenoptera; family Halictidae; genus Augochlora; species Augochlora pura. The sequence goes on along the minus strand of NC_135772.1, from coordinate 12,197,445 downwards.
CACTCTCCATTCGCTTGATAATAACCTACCCTATCTGTTTGCCAATAAGGTAATTTATTTCATAAATAAGTCACCTAAATTATTGATTATATTTCTGTAAATACCATCTTTCGAATATAAGAAATAATAATGCTAAATTATTTTGATATTCCATTTTTAGGTATAACAATGGTTTGTGTTACTATTTTGCGAGATTGGATTATGAAGTATAATATATTTATAGTTAGTGCAGCACTTTCTTGTTCACTGTGTAGTGATTCAGATTTTTATCTTTTTTTGATTTTGAAGTAATAGCAGATTCTAAATAGAAAATATTTTAGAATATTATTATTATTATTATTATTATTATTATTATTATTATTATTATTAATATTATTTACTGTACAAGGGTGACAAAACCTATTAGTCTCGAGAAAGATACAAATTAAGTAGTACAAGGATAGTAGAAAACAAAGAAGGAAAATACATCAGACACGTATTCAGATTTACAAGTGGTCAAATTCAGCGACAATACGTTGAGTTTGAAAATAATTTACCGTACGAATGCCGGGGGCGAGAAACGTCTCGAAACAAAGACGTTTATGTACACGTGAGATCGACACCCGACACGATGGTAGCATATAAACATTTTGCCGCTTGAAATTTTTCAGTGAGGTAGCATCGTAGAAGATAACAGTCTCTCATAACTCAGGAATAATCCACTCTGTAACAGTGTCAGTCGGTCGTTCGAAAGCAGTTACGTTGCTCGTCTTCTTCTCGAACTTTATTTCTTTCCTTCTTCATTGCGTCATCTTTCGTTTCATTTTCCTCCGGTTCCATTAAAGTCTGCAAAGCACCAATGACCATCCGTTGCTTTTGAACACAACTGCCAGCAACACACGGGAACGCTAACGCTGACTGCGTCCACAAAACAAACGCTAACATCACTAATGATGCTAACCGAACCAACACTGACGGAATAAGGAGCACGAACGCCCGGTGACGCCGATGAAGATGTGTAGCTGAATGCCCAGAGGTCGTCCGCCTGCACGTTTTATTACTCTACGTGCCCTGTTTTCTATTTGTGTAACCTGGAATCCCCTTATTCTTGTCGATGCTGCATCTTTTTTTTATATTTTCTCAGGATTTTAATTACTTTTTCACTTTATTGCTTGCACGGAGCTGTTTAACCGGCGTTGCGGCGTTGAAAAGTCGTTCGAATGATTATTACTTAGTAGCACATCTTTGCGTATGGTCATCTAGTTTGAGACACTATTTTATGAAAAGCAGAATTAATTGTTATTATATATAAAGTCGTTCAAAATAATAAAACTTTGATACTGGATGACTAAGCCGCGGGTTTTATGCATTTACGAGAAAAATGTGACGGTCAATTTTTAACGAGAAAAATGTGATGGTCAATTTTTAACGAGAAAAAATTAGATAAAATAAATGATGTCAAAATATTATATGCGACTCCTGCAAAAGATTCGGCAAATGTTGTTTGCAGTTTCACCGAAAGCATATTTGCAATTTGTGAAAATCGCTATTACATAAAGGGTCAATGAATATACAGATAGGCTTTTACTTAAAATATTTTATGTCGCAAATAAAGTCAGATTTTAAAGTTATCGTAATCTTAATTCTGTTTTCCAAGAAGATGGTTAAGGCTTGGTTCATGATTTCCTTAAGAATTTTTATGTTCTTAACGTGCAGTATACATTACAACAAATTTTGTCTTGACTGTCAAAGGCAAAGAGAATAAAGCATCAAGAATGAACATTATCGATGACGTATTATATATCATTTTCTTCCATCGAGGACGTGCATATGCAGGGAAGTTGAGTTAAGGTTACTTAGGAAATTATGATAACCGCACATTTTGCTTGAGTGGGGGTTGAAACTGGCCCAACGAAATGGACTGATGAGAAACTTGGCTGCAAGAGTTGCGCGCATGGGGAACCCATTGACTGTCGCGCTGCATTTGGAGGTTTATGACACATCAATCGCTATACAGCTGCGAACAAGACTCTAGAATCGCACGTGTCTACTAGAAACCTGTAGTAAGAAAGGAACTATTAGCTCAGGCCAATGTTAACGAAGAATTATCTGACTAAATAAGATTCTCTAAATAAAAAGAAAATGGCAATTAGATTTCCTTTAGATTCTCTAAGAAATCTCTTTTCCTTTTCCGATTACACACTATGTTTTCATATGACTATCTAATCATTTTAAAAAATACAATTTTTTCTTCACTAATAGTTGTTGAACATAATTGTTTGCATTTTGTATAAATTATAAAGTCTATATGTAAATTCTCGTGAAACAGAAACACGAAAACAGTTTTAAAACAATTGAATACGTTATAAATTGTCATGTTATTATGTTAAGATCTGTGTTCGGTTAGATAAATAACAAAGTATTGTAAAGATTTTTTAAAGTCATGTTCGAAGGTATATGAATTTTTTCGGATTTCTTCAAGCAATATTACATACTCAAAAATGCAATAAATAGAAAGTTTACATCTGTTTACAATATCAGTGTTCACTATTGTGGAAGAGAATGGAGTTGACCAATCGGATAAATCGAGACCGAGATTCGAGCTCACATCTTTCATTTGTCAGGCGACAGCTTAGTCAATTCAGCTATCGCGGCAGCCGCGATAGATTCTCTACTCGTCCGTGTAACATAAACATCTCAGAAATGCCGATTCCTATACTAGAAACAATTCTTTTAGTCGCAAATTGGGAAGGATAATCTGACCGCGTTATTTAATCAAAGTGGTGCTAAAATCTTATAAACGTGCCGAAATCCGTGCGATCATTGGTTACAGCGTTAAAAGACATAACTGGATAGGAAGGATTTAAACAGAACTAGACAGTTGTAGGTACTATCTGATGTATTTGCCACGCAAACAATAATTACCGCATGCAATTAAGAGGATCCTTACTAGTCGAAGATGTAGGTAGTAAGGATGGGGATAGTCTGAGAACTTCTGGTTGCATATACTACTGGAGCATCGAAATGGAAGGCCTGGCAACGCGTGTCGACGGATGAAGAGACTTCGACGTGCTTGCACTCGATCTTGTTACTCTGTGTTAGAATTACGAGCTTCCTGTAAAATCTGTGTTGGCCCTGATATTCACTGAACAAAATTTGGATTTTAGAGATTTGTTATGGGATCTACTGTACAGATCAACTCGGGTTTTCGGTTCACAGTAATCACATTGTGTATTAAGTATACCTAATTCATGCTTCCGACTTCATACTAATTTAATTTGTCGTGATCATACCACGTTGTGTCATACTACAATTAACATTAAAGTTACTATAATATTTAAAAATAGTTTTAAATATTAATTATTGTGTTCATCATTGCAAATGTTCGAAAACACTATCTTAGAGATAGGCAACTGCGGTAAAAAAATGACAACTAAATCCTTAACAAGATGAACAAATTTTAAAGATAATTTTTTCGTAAACAAAGCCACGGATAAAAAAATGTTATACCGAATTTTGTTCTTATTTTGTCACGTAAAATACTCGGTTGTACTACGAATACCGTCCCACTTCGTATACTTAATGCGTTAGAAGAACCTAACAAGGAATTACGCTATTCCTTTTTAGTCAGCTAATACACGGCTGCAAGTATAGTTTACACACCATATTTTATATGATAACATAATAATCACTTTAATTGTTTTATTATGTTTTCATTTCGTGAAATTACTTAAGTAAATAATGAAAACTGAGAGAGATTGGCATTTTCGATCAATACGAAATACAGAACACATTGTTATAAATCACTCATGGCCAACTCGAGCTGATTTCAGCAAAATGCTTTTAACTTGCACGATGCGAATTACAGCAAACTAATTAAAAAGCGATTAATGTATTGCCGCCGGTTTATTCGGTTACCGATTAAAAGACGAAGTTTCACGGTAAGGAAAACAGCTGCTTGTTTTTGTCAGCGCGAGCAGTCGATAAAATGGCAACCACTCCTGCGACTTTTAGAAGTAAGAAAACTGCTAATACGAATGCTATGTTAATGACTGCTGAGAAAAAGTAGTGGCGTTCGAGATAATTACAGTGTGAATCAAGTAGAAGAATATCAAGACAAATGTCTAATAGATTTTTTAATACGGTCGAAATAATTTTATAATTGATTAATTTAAAATTAGAGTCTTTGCAGTCTTAGCGAAAATGATTCTCGATTATAATTTCAAAAGGAACACGAGTCGCGATAAAGATTCAAACGATATTGGCTACAAATATTGTTTAGTTAACTATTTGACATTTCGATTGCCAGTGCTCGAACTGTGAAAGGTCCATGGGCCGGAATAAAGGAATCAAAGAGGAAAAGATTTTTCTCGATATGGAAATCGTTCAACCGAATTTAAGTCGTTGGTAGGAAGACATGATGTATTGTAATAGTATACGCAAGAGTGCGGGATATATAACAGATTGTACCTACGTAATATTAGATATGTATAGATACATAGATATAACCAAATCGATCGACATACGTGTTGTAGGAGTATTGGTGCACAAGATGTCACAGAAATCATGTTACAATCCGGAGAATTCGTTTAATCCCACTCCTCAAAATCTCATACAGAATCCCTGGCAGATTAAATACGAACGCCACTATTTCCATTGAAATAATCCTCTAACCTTGATAGCGATTAATAATACATCTATCTGATAATAATCACTGCGAAACGTAAAACGGGTTTATATACTTTATTAATATTCCCGAAATAAACTCAAGCGAATAAATTATAAAATATAAATTAGCAATAAAATAAGTTGCAAGCGATTTGTAGCTTGTTAAAACTTTACCATTCATTCGTATTCTTCTCTCTCTCTCTCTCTCTCTCTCTCTCTAAAAAAGTTACGCTCAGTATTGTTCAAATAAGCAATTAGATATTTTTATATGTGAACATTGTTGTACATGAAATAAATAAGTATAAATACTGTGCTTAATTCAGAACTTTGTGTCTTATTTATTGAGATGCAATTATTTTTAATTTGTAAATGCAAACTTCAATACTCGTTAGCAACCTTAATTTTACAATGAGAAAATATTCGGTGCTTTAAGAAGCAAGCATCGTAATCCGAAAACAATCCTCCGATCTACAATGCAGTAGTTCGAACGACTAATTTACAGCATCGAACAGCTCTCTCGCTTTTCCTGTCTGGCTTTCGCGGTAACGAAAACCAAACAATCCATTCAGATCGTTCGAAGCAATGTATTCTCTTGTAGCTATTTGTCTTTCCTTTTTTTTTTAACTATGATCTACGATTTACACATTCTCGTGCACAGAAATTCATACGAGATCTGTGCAACCATAGTTTTCCAAGAGGCATTTTTTTGACAATACTCTATTTTTATAGTATTATTTACACGAGTCACATTTTTATCTTTTCATCTATTTTAAATTCAGAATTGGGCAAAATTTTATTGTTTTAAATGTCGAATAAAATGTAAAGACTAACGAATAAAATTGTATTCCACACTATCGAATAAAACTTGATCTCGATAAAAACTTAATCGAATGAAATTTTATTCGACACACGAATGAATATTCAATCGAACAAACGTGTATCTGGATAGAAATTTATCCGAATACAATTTTATTCGAATAACACTTTGTTCGAAAAAGTATCTGTCTAGATAAAAATTTATTCGAATAAGGATTTATTCGTACAGGAATTCATGCAGAAAATAATTGATTCGAATAAAAATGATATAATATACAGTGTCCATTCTTAGTTTATCGATTTATTTCTGCGATATTACTTTTTCGAATTGTCCGAATAAATAGAATCATTTACGGCAAACAGTGACTAATGAAAGGCGAGCTCTTCTAGCGCGAGACGACCAAGCCAATGAGCGGAACTGGGCTTCATCAACTCGTTGGCTTAGCCGCCTCGCGTCAGGAAAACTCATCTCCCATTGGTCAGTGTTTTTCGTTAATAACTCATAAACAAAGCCGCGGATTGCATTTTCGCTAAGGAAAAAATTGCTTTGAATGAGAACAGGAACCCTTCAGTTTCCAATTGCGAGTGACTTTTGAGACACTCTGTATAGGTAAGGTACATGATTCATACAATGCTCTGTAACTATGGTAAAAAATAGTTCACTTTGAGGATGCGATCAAACACATTGGTAATTTATTTAAACATTAATGCATTACCATTGCTAATTCAAATATAAAAAATACCATTACTTCAGTTTGTATTTAATGGTTGTTAATATCTGACGCAATGATTGTAAAATGTTATACATTAGCAGACTCATGGGGTTTTTACGTCTATTTTGACAATGACAACTGTATTCGGTTGCATGCGAGCAGGCCAGGATTGAAATGTAATGTCTAGAGCTCTACACAATAGGAAAGAAGCTCATGCAACGGTCTTTCCAGGGGCCGCTGGAAATTGTTCTTGAACATCGACGGTGACAACCAATCATCTGCGATCGTAACGTCGGTGACGTGAACGCTTCGTTTATTCATATATTTCACGCACTTGTGACAAAAACCAGTAGGCACAATTTGGAAAAGTATAGAAAATTTACGAATATTGAAAATATAAATACATTACCTTCGTTCTAATAAAATCGTGACAGCAAGGAACAAGTTCTTAATTGGCTACCAAATGACAGCTACCAAATATTTTTATTTTTTATAAAAGTCACAGAAATCTAGTGATAAGACATGGTTAACCTGTGGTCCGAAACTAATAGATTATTTCGAAGCTGGATTCCACGGATATAAAAATCGAAGCGATAGGAATACATATGAAGTGGCTATTTTCTAACGGTTGTCAAGTCAGATTACTGAACTTGAAAGGAGCCTCTGTCACGAACGAGGTGACAGCGCCTTGAAAACCCAAGTGGCCAAAATAAATAGACCGACACGGACCGGGAAACGTGAGGTCGTTTCTGGTGCATGAAAGTGTAAACCCAGGTAACAAAGTGTGTCTAGGCACGAAATGCAATCTGTTACAAGTATCACATGCTGCTTCTTTGCCAACACATTCTGCCAGCAATAAACAAGGAACGTGGCGACAAGTGATATCGCTTATACGCATGTTCTTTTGCATACGACGTGGCGCACCGGATAATTGATCGACACGATGTTTAGCATTCTTTCGGGTAACTGCTTCAGATTTGTCATGCTCCATACTTTTGTGCGATAAATGTACAATAGTAATTCTTTACTACTCTACACATCCCATAATTGCTTCGGTCGAACATTGTTCTAGTTTCGCCGAGGTTCGTTGCTTATTGCAAGATAGAAGCGGCGATACAATTAGTTTTACTTATAACGTTAGAGTTAACTATTATTGGCTGTAAAATTAAAAGTAAATCAAACGATTTACTATCTAAGCTAAACAAAAACGTCAGTTCTTAAAATTGCTTTCTGAGAATCAAAAGGAATAAATAAATAGTCGTGGCAAATGGGGATTATTTACAATGGTTATACGATCGCCTAACTTTTGCCAGGTAATGTATACTTCATCCAATTAATGCCTTGTTTTACATAACATATTCCAAAATTAACCAATTTGTTGTGGCACATAATTATGGTTAAATATACAGCACCCACGTCATGATGTGAAACTCCACTTACAATACATAAGTTAATATTATAAAAGCATTTATTCACCAAGAATTCAATTAACTACATATCGTGTTATAATTTATATAAATATTATAATAAAAATCTGATGTCTCAACAGTTGCATATAGCATATTTGTTCAAATTTAGCGTTCTACGCGATATATTTGACCGACCTCGACTAAATACACCTGGAGTGTACATATTGATCTTTACCCAATTCTGGATGAAAAAAATAAATGCACTGATTAATTTCTTTTCTTCTCTAAGACGTTAAAATCTTTGAGCATTTTAAAAGTAGCATATTGATATTGTTACAACCATTAAAACAACAGATATCTTTATATAATATATTTAATTAGTACTTGTAGATCATACTCGCTTAAGGGCAGCAATAAAACATTATCATACACGTAACATCAATGTGATATCTGTTAATTGAGTTATCAATCACTTTGCAACAAATTGGGTAATATACAAGTACATGCCACGATGCTCTCGAACTGATCGCCGAACGTGCACAGAATTCAACTCGGAAACGTGCCTGAGCGTATGTTGAAATGAATAGAGGACACATTGGACACGTTCCTTTCAGTGATATTATTGGTAACTTACTCTCGACTGAAAACGTTCCGTAACTTCAACGTCTGGGTGTTTTGTAAATAATTTTTCAAAATCCGTCGTCCCACTCACTAGCCTGCGGACGTGTAAGTAAAGTATTTGTGCATTGAAATAAAACTGCAAAGAAATGGTATTCATGACAATTCACTGAATTTTATGGTATTACGTCTCGTTGCGTTTATTACTTAAAAACCATATTCTTGCTCTGTTATGATATCTTTATATTTGTTATTGGTTATTTCAGCAATTATTTGTATCTGTCTGTTGAATGATACTGCAGTTGTTTCGGTGTTGTTTATTTCAGTCTTATTGACATAACCTCAATCCTTCTGAAATATCTATTTTACTCAAAATATAATACTTTTTTCATATCATTCCATTTAAACAAATGTTAATGACAGGATCTAACCCTCCCGAAACCAATGTAATTTCATCTGAAACATTTTTTGCTACGCCCAATAATAATAATGCTGTAAATCTACATAACAATGCGATGACTTACACTGTATGATATTATCGATACTACTATAGCGTAACAAATGGAAGTAAAGTTTTATATAACATTGCAAAACATTTGTTTTAAAATTTTTTTATTACATAACAATACGAGTGGATTTATAGAGAACAAAGTTAAGAAATATCGACAGCACTTTTACATCCACATTCAAATTTTCTACGTATTTTCTGTCGTATTATTTGTGCTGCCGCTTCAAGAAACGATCCCAATTGAGGCGGTATTTCATACCAGGTACTTACACCTTACCAGACAACAATAGTTGGATACCCTCTAATCTTCCTTTGCAGCTTCCCCTTCAGTAAACAACCCGCAACAGCATAGGTCTCTCTGACAATTGAATATCACATCACAGCTGCGAGATGCTATCGTCCCACCTGGCATCGATTGTCGTTTTGCGCGGAAGTTTCCGCGGGCGTCAAATTGAAGGGATGTTTTACCGTATCATTTCCCGTATGATTCAGCAAATTATCTTCCGGATGAGACGCGTTTCGACTGAATTGCCGGTTGTACGCATTAAGCCGGCGACGAACGCGAGAGTGGCTGAAGAGATGTTGGAAAACTAGAAGAAGGGTGAGGCTAGAGAAGCAAGGGTGGGGCAAGTTACTGGAGGCAAGTGCGAAGTGATTTCAGAGGGTCGAGATATTTCAAGCTCGAGAAATGGTGAAATAAAGCGGCCGCGTGTTGTGCTGTTTATGGCTCATTATTATGCTATATGGCGTGTCCTCGGAGGTACTGAGGTCCTTGTCGTAATGGAAATGTGAAGAGGGACGTCGCGGCGAAGTTACGAGGAAGAAAGATAAATGCCGGGATGAAAAGCACGGCGTTGTTGCGATAGTGAGAAGCAAACGAAGGTTTAACGGTGGCGAAGGAAACTGACAATGTGGGCTAAGTTTATCTGGAGCGAAATTGAATGAAACGATCGAACGGAAAAATGTACGTGACGTGGATATCGAATGAAGCACGAATCTGCAAGGAATTCCCCATAGAATGACGAGTTTATTCTGAAATATATGTATACAAAAGCACAATACCAGAGACGAAGTGCGATCGACGTTTCAGTTAGGTTTAATCGAACATCTCTAAATCGTCGCTACCCATTTATTTTCTCTCTACATAAAAATAGTTCAAGATTATATAGGGGATCATTTAAATGTTCCCCTTTTTTCTATTTTTCTATTTTTCTAATTTACAGGAGATTAAAATTCATAAATTATTCTGTACCGTCTGTAGAATCGTTATAAGTACATTAAATTCAAAAACGCTGAGATTTACAAAGCCGCGCTGCCTCGTAATCGTTTAGAAAATAAATCCGCCAAGCGATTTAAATTTCACACTTATATCGTAACTAAGTCGAGAATAAAAGAACGAATGAACGAAGGTATGTACGCGTAACTTTCCTTCCATTATCGCCCCGCTACCGCAAGATTGGGCAAAGAGAGCTGAAGAAGAAGATACTTCGCGACTCGGGGATCGAGCCATGCATATTTGCCAGCAGCTGGCGTAAAAAGTTCAAGATACTGTCGCCATAAATAGGGATGTAAGTACCCGCGGGACTAAGCAGACGAAACTCTTATTATTTTGCAGCATTATAAAGGGGGAAGGCGCCCCGACTTCGGCGACGCCACAACGGTGATTTCAATCTATTCTCGCGAAAATAATCTTGCGGGAGCACGTAAATCTGATTTTCACACATTTTGCTCCCTAAGACCTTCGCATTTTAAGTTGCCGGTCTTACCATTTATTTCGCCCGCCTGCCCGGCTATCACAGATTAATACGCACTTTTATCTGCACCTCCGTGAAACCGTTCAAAACTTTTCTTCACTAATCTCTGCAAATTAATTAGAAATATTCGCGTTCGTTAACAAAATTCTGTTCTTACAAGATGTCGGTTTTAATGTAATATGATGTAATAAATTATTTTTGTAACCGACAACGTGAGATATGAATTCCTTAAAAATCAACCAAGCATATCACTTTGTTCGTACATATACAATTTTTTAAGCTGTGAACTTAAATTGAAGTAATCTATGTCGAATAATGATATCTTTGTATAGTCAACGCTGCATATTGTATTTGTTCTACTTATAATATGATTATTGTATAGCAGAATAAAAAAACATTCGAATCAAAATTTTGTCTTTCTTTAATAATTTTAAGTATAATATTACAATTATAATTATAATAATTTCAATTATAACTTCAATCAAAAACATGACACCTTCGCTGCATCATCTATTCTCTTTTAATCATAAAATCTACAGTCCCATAATGACAAAATAATAGTCCCCACTCCTGATGGCAACGTTGTCCCTACCTTAGCTCCTCGTAGGACTCCCCACCAGCTAATTACACTTTACTAGCTGCAAATAGTGTCAGAGATCGACTGGAAATAATATCGAGATTGAATGAAGCAGAATGATCATCGGATAATAGTCATATAACGACAATGTACGTGGATGCGAAAGGAAAGATGGCATGAAAATGTAAACACTTCGCTCTTTCTTTTCTCACGCCACCACTCCAGTAAGACGCTTGCCCGTACTTTGTCCTCAACTCGTGGCTTTGCCCTTGCCCACCGCGAGACACGTTCAACAGCTCTGACCTAAAGGCTACACACGCTCATACAATAAAGCAACAGGCACACGCACCCGAGGTGATCCATACCGAAAGCGGCGACCACGAGAAGCGATATATGCGACGGGAGTCAGGAGGCGTAGCCCTTGTGATCCTCATTTTGCGTGCCGTTCAATTCCGAATCCTGCTCTAAACAAATGCATCATAGGAAAATTGGATTTAGGAAATTACATAAATCTGGCACAAACGAAGCTATTGCGAATCGAGAACACGTTGAACTGAAATAAGCAAATTGAAAAAGGCATCGGTCAAAGACCACTGGTGTCCCCCGCAAATGTACGGTTAGCTGCGCAGAGATAATTTGCGGCGAACATAAAATGGTGAAGGGTGTCGTTAAGGGCGCAGAAAGGAGGAAAGGTGCGGTAGACATAACGCAGAACATAGATGGCTTAGTAATGGGAGCATAGGGGAACCATAATTCCATCGTACGTGCCTATCCATCGAGGGCGCATACGGGTAAGGGGTAGCTCTCGCGGGAAATGCGAGCGTATTAAGAGTCCCGATCTAGGCGGATTTGATGGAGCGGCTGCATCGAAATGGTTACCGACTCCAGTGTCATTTCAAGTTGCAATTCTTAGAATTATATCCGACAAATCTATCTGCGCCCGTCGTTACCTTTTCCGATGATATCTGTAATAATTGGATAGTCGCGCGTTTGAATTCAATTCCGTGAAACTTTTCTCGCGGAAAACTTCCGAGATAATTTTGTACGATCTTCAGGGAAAGTAACAGTTCCGTTTGTTTTTTTTCCTCAGATCCAAATTTCAAGGAACCAATCACCAACGTAACGGCGTCGGTGGGAAGGGAGGCAATTCTAGCGTGCGTTGTTCAAGATTTGGCTGGATACAGAGTAAGTAGCGACGAGTAACGCCTGTTCATGGTATTGTACGAGTATGAATGAAGAGATGAAGATTTGACAAGACGTTACGCATTTCATGCAAACCTTTATGTATTTTAAAATATAAAATTCGATGGTATTTCATAAAATTTTTATTTCTTTTGGATCGACAATAAATATTGCTACTTAAAATAAAAATCCATTTCTAAAACCATAAACGGTTTAATAATGGTTTAATAAAAAGTTAAAGCAAGCAAAAAGAGAGAGATAATAGTGACATAAATCCCATAATACTTTTTCAACTTTGAGTTAGCATTTATCAAACGATATAACCATAATCTGATATTCCAATATAAATTCCTCTTATAAGATATCTCAATGAATTAATACCTTCAATCATACCTTATAAACCTCCTAGTAAATATTCACATTTTTCCGAAGTTTTGAATTTGGTAACTAACAAAATTTCGTTTCCGAATACGATAATCCACAACACAGCAAACATGGATCATTTCTGTAACAGTGAATGACCTCTTATAATGCATACGCACGTACGTAATGCAAAACTCTTTTTTTTTTATATTTCAAGCGAACCTTGTATACATATTCATGCATATGCAGAACTGAATATTGCGTTCGCATTGAAGTGACACTACCGCGAAAGTTTAAAGTAGGTAATTAGTATGGTTGAAATGTCAAAATGTAGTACCTAATAGAGTTTTGCACAGAGTGGGCAGTTTGTTCGCACCCCACTTCTAAAGTTACCTGTGACTCAGTCCGTTTGTCCGATTTTATCCGAATTCCGAATTTACCGGTAGCCAGCAACAGTTTGCTTACGCGATCTATCTAAATCAAACTGACCCACCCGATTTAGTCGAAATTATTCGGACCTCGAACGTGTACCCAATTGCAGCGATAAATAAAAATTAGACTTGTGAAAATAGTACCTCGATTATCCTAACCTTGCGATGCTAAAATTGTTACAGAAATTGGTTAAGAATTTAGTGCTGTTGCTCACAAAATGTTCTATTATACAAAGTTTCGTGTTATTCGTTTCATCAACCACGCTTCCGCTGTAAATCGACTTCTATGAAATATTTTCCAATGAAAACATTAATACTTAATCTGCGAATAAATCGATTTATTTCCGATAATTTATTTAGGGAAAATTGTTAAATTATTTTAATAATTAATGTTCTAAATCGGACTACCCTCTTGATGCTTTAACTCGAGGTATTTCCGTTATGCAAATTAACAGTCGGTTCAATGGTATTAAATATTCAAAACCTCATTTATAACATCCTGTGTTACTTCAGTTGATGGAATGCATAATGCAAGCTTGAATTCTTTCGAAATATTGACTAGAAATGTTGTTCACTTCTCTAGTAATTTTCATTAATTGCACAAAGACGATCTAATATATAGTTTAATTAAATATTAACTTACATCGAAGTCTTTATGTATAGTTAATTGTAAACCAATGACCTCGCAGTTAATGCGAATAAACTTATAAATAAACATTTGACTTATTTCTTCAGATTTACGATGAACATTAATCTCACACATTCTGAAACACGTTTTAATTTCACACACTTCATTCTTTAAGCGCATTGTTCAGCTTCGAATTACTTCCTGAGATTTGTGTTCCATATTCGACGAAATTCAGTTCCTGGTCGCACATTCGGGAACGCGTTCTAATTCAACGCATTTAATTTTTCATGCACGCTGGTCAGATATACACACATGCGCCTCCTTTGAAATTGTGTTAGATCCCGGAGGTAGGATTCGATCGGAAACACGTTCCCAAGATATTCTAAAGAGGAATCGAGTTTGAAACACACATAGAAATCTACGAGAACTGCAATTCCATCGGGCCGAACACTCTCGCAATTTGCGTTAACGATGAAGATATTCGAAGATCTGCAATTTATAGATCTCCATAAATCCGGATTGGCAAGATCATCCGATCCGGAGTTAAGAAGATCGACGCGGCCTGTTTTCAAAAGGGCAAACACTCGAAGCTTATCGGAACCCATCGAGACCGCGTTCTTACTCTTCCTGTCTTATTCGCCTAATTAGCGGCTTCTGAGGAAACGACGCGCCGCGCCGCGCCGCTCTGCGGAACATTTTCGTCGGAGCCACTCCGGCTGATTCGTCAGGAACAGTACTACACATATAGACACAATAAAATTGACCAGTCCACTTCAGCCAAATATACGTTTCTTTCGCTTTCGTGTAATTTTACTAATTAATTAACTGATTCGGTCACGGACGCTGGAGACTCTTGAAACTCGAGATAGTTGGATATAAGGGATGGAAGTGTAGCGGCGGTAGGGGATGAAGGGAGGGGGAAGGAGGGGGAGGTGGGGGTAGAAATGGGATGAAACAGAGAGAAATTCACTTAACTTTTTCGTGAGCGGTTAACGAGGTCAACGGGTTAAACAACCTTACTGGATGTCCATGCTCTAGATTTCTTTTTGCTTCGCCAGTACTTTCAGTAATATCTATCCGGGCAGAGAAAGCTTCAATTACGTTTTAAAATATCAGTAGCTGGTTTTAAGTAATGGACTTCAATTAAAGCGAGATAAAATGTCAAGAAACCGTGGAAATCTATCAAAGAGTCGTCCCGTTCCTTGCCCTCGAACAATAAGATTCTTTTACCTGGACGAGAACACTAGACCGACGGGAAAAATTACTCACCGTAAGCCGTCCTCGTTAAAAAATGACAGCGCTTTTTAGTGTAAAACGTTAATTGCCTTTATTTTAAAACAGGGGAAATTCCTTTTAAGGAAACCTCGCCGTGAAAGAAAAACTGCAACGAAAGATTATGAAAGTTTGACCATCTTGGGAGGGGACGTTAAACGGAACAATGAAAATGTTGTAAAAGAAATTCATTGAATGTAAAGGAACTATTTATGGTGTGATGTACGAACGCCATTCTGTTCGACATCTTTTCAGAGAGTAATGTTTTCGATCTGGTTCCGAGCGCAGATTTTGTTTCCATAAATATTACGTTTCAATGTACCAAACGAAATCACGCGATATTCATATTGACCTCATAAAATTCAATTTCGAATAAATACAAAATGTGAAAAAGTTATTTTAAGGCTTCAAATAATCAGTTCTATTAAGTTATTGATTATTTTTCTTAAGAGATCGAGACAGTATTTTCTAATGAGATAATGTGATTTTATATTTTATAAATTTTAATAAGATCTTTTACTATCCAACTAGAACTCTGAATTTCCCAAAGTATTGAAATGAATTACTTTTAGCAAATTTAGCATTTTATTATAACAGACGTACCTTTTGCGCCAGATGCTTTGAAGCTGACTAATATGATCTCCAGCTGTTCCAGCTAATTTCACATATTCTACGAAATCTCCATCTTCTCATTCCACATTTATATATATATATATATATATATATTAGACCGTTAAATTCGTCGTACCAAATGTATAACGAGAGTGTGGAGAGCTGAAAACATATCAACCGACATACGCTGGGTTTCATAATTGCTACAACGATCTACTTTGGAAATTCAGCGACACTGGAATGCTTAGAAGTTTTATTAAAGCTTAATGTTTAATTAAAACTGAAACAAAGACGACGGTAAATATAATTTTACTACTAGTTTGTATTTCCTTTTGAAAAAAAAACAAGACCGCATTGTACCATAAAATATTGGTTGCAATTAGTTTTTGCATTGTTATATTCTATTGATTAAATACACATTTCCGAATTCAACAAATCCCCAAATATTAGAGCTGTTTTGTAGTTCGACTTGCTTTTCATAAACATCGCCACCAAGTCACTACCAACTTCTTCGAAAACACATATTTTATAACCTGTCATCGTTCACATTGGAAAGCCTCAGAAAATTGGTAATTACGAACATATTTTTTGATGAACGCGTTATGAAATGAAAAATTTAGTAGCGCGAGAGACTTTCAGAAAAGATGATTTCTTTAAAATATATGTTACGGTAATCTATTTTAATGTAAACTCGGGTGTGTCATCTTGTCACGGTTTTTGTCTCTTGACAACAATTGATCATCATAAATAATAGTCGTGCACATCTTGTGACAGAAAATTTTATTGTAGTTGTTCGCAGAAGAAACATAAATATTTGCAACATTTTGGAGAGGAACGCTATAGCATACGTCGTTAGCAGTTTCATTAATAGCCTGAAGAGGTAACGTAGGTATTAACGTGAAACGGTACTAATCGCAGCCGTGCCATAAGGAATACTGTCGGCTTGTGTAGCTCGAATATGTTCCCTTGCAAGTAAGCATAGGGTATCACCTTCATTGCTTAAGGATATTTTTATTCCATAACGCGTACATAAATAGATCGTTATCCTTTTAACTATGGATACCGATTTTTCAAACTAAATACATATTCCACCAATCACACTGCTTTTCAGCAAGTTCCTCCAACATTGTTCCAAAATGTCTGAAATTCAGAAATACATTTCACCAACATTTTAATTGAAATAGTAAGACGAGTGTATTTGTTATAAATCAAAAACTTGCCATTTTTCTGTGACAAATATATTTGTTGTATACAGCTAAATTAATAACACTAAATCAATCTAATCGGTTAAAATGACCGATTTGACATTTTTTTATTTCAAAATAGTTGAAAATTATAAAGACTTTATCAGAGAGAATAATTGAATAAATTTCTAAACTAAAATAGTGAAAAATCTAAGTAAATAATGTAGGTTTAGTGTTGAAGTGAAAAAATTGAAAGTTTATCAGTGCGAACGAATATACATATATGCTTTTATATTGAATCAGCAAAAGATGAAAGGTTGAGGGTAAAGAGAAATCGTAAAATATTCTAGCAGTCGCGTCGCATGAAATTCAAATAGACGTATTTACAGAGGCCAGTAGGCTAACCAGCAGCCAACGTTAGCCTCTTCTGAACGAAGGAGATACGTAGCATAACTGAGGGAGGAGACATTGGAAAGGGGCAGATAGGTCAGGTTAGAATAATCGCGCCGTTTATAAGCTGCTGGTGCGTCGCTCAGTCTTCCGGTTATGCATTAAGATGACGAATAACGATTGCTACTATGCCGGAAAACTGCCAGCATCACAATCCAGAGATAAAACAACGCCTCTTTAGCTCTACTTTGCCGAATTATACGCGATACATAATGAACGAGTTAACAGATTACTTTAAGCACCTGAATATACTATATGAACGGATTCAAAGTAACAGTATTGTAATTGGTGCAAGTGACATTTTCACTCATTGAGAGGGACCAAGGAGTATTTTGTTTATTAATAGTTTACTAATATTGTATTACTGTTTACTAGCACATATGCTGTTTAATGACCAATTTTATTAAAATTAATTACACCTAAATTAACTTATAGTGTCTTTGTAATTGATTTTATGTGTCCTATTAACAGTTTGGTATCTATAAATTACATTTTAAGAGATAAGTCAAAATTATAGAAAATGGGACTTGCATCACTGTGATTTTGATCCACTTATATGTAGTTTCATAATGATTTGTGTCTGTTCCTCTTTCCATAATCTTCATACTGCGAGTAAAATAATTCTACAGAGTTCAGTTTTTCAACATTTTGCTGTGTTCCAATTATTATCGGATTCCGATAACTCATCTTAAATTACGTTCAACTAACAATAAAACTACGTATAGAGGATTTAATTAAACGAGGCTATTGAAAGTTTAAAAAATGTTGCAAAAAACAACATTTACTTCCCGAATATGTTTCTATATGATTTAGAATAGGAATGGAAACTGGAATTTCGGGTGCACGGAAACTGTTGCTGTTACAAACTGTAATGGTCACTCTGCAGGTCGTAGCTTTTCTCGAGGTTTACGGCTCCGTCTGAGAGGTATCATCATGTTTTGAATTTTAATTACAAAGTTCAGGAGTACCTTTGGGCCCAAGCGTTCAGTGAATAGAGAGTGTTGACTACAGTCCCGCTTAATTCAGCAATACGTTATACATGACTTAGAAGTTAGTTTCTTGGTTATCGTTTACCCGCCAACTGTCGTGTAGAACGTCTCCTAGAATGAGACAACTGCAATTCGTTGAAATCGAGCGACACGTTCAAGATTTCGCAATAAACTGTCTACTGCAAATGATCGCATGCATAAAGATTACTCATACCAAATATCAACAAAATTAAGTAACGAATAAAGAGAACTTACTATTTTTTTGTTCTCGAAGAACACAAGCACCGTTGTTCAACGCAGTTTTTAAAAAAACTTCAATATTATTTTCATTTATCGATGGCATCGAGAGAAAAACTAATTTCTGCTGCATTACTATGCTGATCAGCGAGTAAGTAAGAAAGTTAGAAGTTTTCTAGTATAAGTTTCCTGAAGATAAGCCAGTTTGTTGAGGACGAAACCGCGGGTTTGAATAATTGAACACATTCATTTCTAGGTAACCGAGGCGCAACGGAGCATAGAAAATTTCGAAACAAATCAAATATATTGCTAATCCTAGATAGTTATCTTTCACATTATGTCTATTT
The DNA here is from genome assembly GCF_028453695.1 of Augochlora pura. NCBI lineage: Eukaryota > Metazoa > Arthropoda > Insecta > Hymenoptera > Halictidae > Augochlora > Augochlora pura. Next base: position 12,178,708 of record NC_135772.1, on the reverse strand, counting down.
AAAAAAACAAGAATCTCTGAACGGAGTTCATTTGCTAACACGAGATATCGCTTATTAAACCGTAGAACGTGTGCAGTCAAAATGGAGTCGCAAAAAGAAAATAAATTCTCAATTTCCAGTAATCGCGATTACGACGAATCTTTGTTTTTTGTTCTGGCGGGACAAATACGCATTTAGATGCAACATTTCCAGAGAAATTAACTGATCTTTATCCTTTTCGGAATTGTCCTCAAGCGGAACAATGCCAACGACCATCGGAGAGATAAAGCAAATAGGAAATGGTGTACGTAATAAAACGTAGAAGCAGCGCGAATAACAATTTACGTTATTGTATATACGAATATTAGATCTCTTCGTTTTATAAACATAATTTAAAACGTTTCCATTATATCCCCGTAAAACTTTCGTAAGGTCTCTTGTATACGAACTGATAGAAGGCATAATGAATATTCAGATGGTAAACCGCGATTCATAACCGAGACACTAGATATCAGAGAATACTCTAGATACCCTGTTTAAACATTTTTGCAGCATCGAAGAGTACAATCGCACCGTTGACCTAATTCTTTCAGCGCCCGGGTTCAGTGGTTATTTTAACCAGATCCACCTCCGAATTATGAAAAATGAAAGCTGAGCAGTATATGGAAAACAATAAAGTCACGTTTGAATTGACGTCGAACAAGCACTTGTTTAACCATTGCAAGAACGCAGCAACGAAGACGTCCAGATGCAAAAGTAACTCTATACTCTGTAATTTTATAACTTCGTGAATTTTCTCGCGTTGTTTCATGACCTAATTGATAGCTGATGTTTTTAAACGTTTTTAGTTCCCACGTACGGTATACGGATTCAGAGCATCCTGTTTTATGCAACATCTCTGATAATCACGCACTTAATATGTATATCGTGGCACGGAATTTAATATTGTGATGGAATATTGTCTTAACGATATCTGCGGCGTGTTGCGCAACAGGCACGGTGTTATACTAGGCAATAATAAATTAGTTGGAATTGTTAGAATTCGCAGTAACATGTCTCCTGTCCACGACATGAACCTGTCCTAAATTCCTGAGGAGGAGATTGCCACCATTCGCCCTCTCAGTCACGTGTGCGGCTTTGCATATACGAGTAAGAATCGAGTAGGGTAGATTGTCTGTTTTCTCTATTGTGTCTCCACGTAACTTTCACGTAATCCTACAAATTCTGGCAATTGGATGTTTTATCGCTTAGACGTACGTGGATCAATTTTACATCTCGTGTATTTATGTTTAAAGAAATGTTGATCATGGCATCGCGTGTTCAGAAAATGTATACATGTAAATATAGAAATTGTATAAGTTGTGTCCCGTTACAACATTGTGAATGTATTTTCCTTTTGTCTAATCGGCAAGAATTGTGATTAACTGCAAATATTAGCTACTTAGAAGATTGTGTATCGCGTCAAATAATTCTATACGGTCGTCATGAAATTAATTCCACTACAATTTTTCGTATACATAATGTCATTATTAGTGAATGTAAATACGTATTTATGTATTACGAATCAGCGCATCAATTCCGTTTGATCTTTGCTCTTTTGTGCGTGACTGGAACGAGAAGACATAGACACTACGTAGAGACTGCTTTGACTCAGGATTTGCCGAAGAGAGAAAGGGAGAGTGGCGGAGAGGATTACCAAAACCACCTGCCTTACTCCTCTATGACATTTCGTACTGATATTTCGGAAGATACCTTTGGGATTGTGACTAATGCTCCGCCACCCGTAGATTACTTTGAAGATCGTAATGAACTTAATTTCTTTGTTGTGCTAACTAGTCCCCGAGTCTCGTGTAACTATTAACTTCTTATTTTAATCGAACGATAGCTTCAACGACCTGTTAACTCGTTGATACTTCCAAGATGTAATTTCGGCATCACGTAGCACATTTTGCGTAATATGCGTAAAGCTCTGTAAATGAACGATCAGTGTAAAAAGCACAAATGAAAGATATAATTCAACTAATTGCTTCTCGTAATTAATATGTACGTGTAGAACAGTAAAAACATTTTGGCAAAATTATTTAATCTGTTTTTGGTAGAACAAGCTTCGTGAATTTAGACTGCAACATGTGGTTATCCCACGATAAAACAAAGGAAAGTTTTTAGGAAGTAAAAGTTATGAAACTCATACGAATTGGTGGACAAGTTCTCATAATTCCTAAGGGTGAACGGGTACCCGACTACTCGGGTTCAGGTCGGGTCACGTCCCGAAAGTTTGTGATATTCGCGTACCCGAAAATTTTTGGGTATCCAATTATCATTATTTTTAAGGAGTCCACTTGTAGAAGTGGACTGACCTTTAAGGATGTCCGCTATAAGTCAATCAGAGTCCCCTTATCAGTCAATCTGTCCATATTTTTTTAAAGTTGCCACAGCCACAGATCATCGTAAAAATACCTAATTTATACTGCCGATAATAACCACTTTTACTTTCCTCAACAGTTCTATTTCTACTATGCAGAAATAGACCCTCTTTTCTCGTCGTTTCGCTTTTCCGTATATGTATACTAACCTAAGGTAAAATGAAATTCTTCGCCTTGGTGCACGAAGTGGATGACTTCACAGAGCATAGTTCGCTCTTCGTCCTATCGTATTATCTATTTTTCTCCAATCCGGAGTCAGAGGTTCTACAAAGTTATGAATTTTGGTCACTCGGTTATCCTTCTGACTCAGAAGATTAGCGGATGATGTCAGGAAATAGGGTCCGCAGTAGAACTTCGAGTTGGTATTCATCGACTAGAGTTTGCACGTCAACGGAACTACACATCGAAAGGCTATATTCAATATAGGTTATACCCGTGACCCTTCCATAATTAACGGAAAGCGGAGTAATGCCAGGCCATCTGTCTTCGATTTTCCTTAAAAACAAGCTGTCGCTAACAGGTTGTACATCTAGTAGATGCCATATCCTCACGCGTGCTTTGTTGCGCAGGGCACCCTGCGAGGCATATTCGATTCACCTCAACTGCTTGACAGTATTAGGAAAGTGCCTTACCAATATTCAAACTTAATAGCGCCAAAATATTCAAGAAGCTCGCACCACCGACGTAAAACGGTATTCCAATAATAGTGAAGTATGACGAAGTATAACAAGCGTTATACATGTACTTTATTAGAATGTAGTAATTTAATTTATTTAATAGAATTCCGTACATTTTTAAATAATTTAATATTAATATGCCACGTCGATTGCTCAATAACCTACTTGCGTTTTAGTATAAAAATAGAGTCAACCGAATAACAATCGCGAAGTGATTGTTCCCGGATATTTATTTCAAAAATTGTAAAATTTGAAATATTATTATGTATGGGCAAATGTTTGATGGAGTCCCCTTATCTGAACCCCAATTATTTGAACCACAAATCATAGGCATTCAGGAGAATTAGGTGGACTTCAATCATATGAACGACCCAGTTATATCAACTGCTTGCCACCCGACGCGTTCGTGTAAATGGAGTTCTGCTGTATTGACAAAGTAACCTCTATAATTAACGTTAGTAATATCAGATTCGTTACGTGTTTATCCCACAATCGAAAATTATATTCCTGGTAGACAACGAGATAACTAACAATTTATACAAATCGTAAAGGCGTTGCAACGATGACTTAGAATTATGCACTACACTTTTTATTATTCTGCGAGAAAGAATATCGTTTCTAGCAAATATTATTGCCAGCCAAACGTAAGTGATATCTACTGTAAACGATGATTATACATTTATTAATAAATGCATTGCCATCCGCAATGAGTATCACAGGATAAAACATCAAGAGTTAAAAAACGAATAACGGTTAATACCAGTGCGAATAGTAAGGTTCAAGATTAACGTATTTCCGCTTAAATCAATTTTAATTTGTGCGAACACAATACCGCTTCTAGTATGCATAATTTACTTTCTCAATTTTACAGAAATTGCATTCGGTGCATATCGGATGAAAATAACGAAGTGATTTAAAATTAGGCCCCGGTTTTAACTGCCCCATGAATACACCATTAGAACGTCAGGAAACACAAATTTCAATTTGCGTTAACTAAAAGAAAATGTCCATTTTTGTTCTATTGGAAAGTGTAATCCACCAATGTAAAGCATTTACCTGTCGTTAATGAAGTTATAGCTGAGGCAAGTTTCAAAGTAGCTCAGTACAGTTATCGAGCAACTTAAGAGTGGTTCCCGTAAACGAGAATCGACCCTGGAAAGTTGAGGGCGCGACGGTTAGGATGACTTGGTAGTGGTTAGTGGTTTTGCTAACTTTATTTCAATGCAGACGGAACGAAGTAAAACGTCTACCGACCTGATGAAAGCTTCGATTCAAAATTCGTTTCTGCCACTCAAATTAATGTTAAAATGAGAGAGGGACACGAATTTTAATTCCTGCGTTGTGAACAAATAATGCGGATCATGTGAACGCTGTTAGGATGGTATTCAATTTTATTTCTAATTACAGACGCTTTATAAACATCAAATCAAACTGAAATGCCGCGTTCGCTTGCATTCTGCTATGCACAAAATATTGATGCAGCATTGATTAGTGTTTAAAATTGTTACTTCTGTTATGCAACGGAAATAGTTAATATAACAAAATGAATTCTGATCCTATTACATTCTATTGTCTAAAAATCTCTATTAAAACTAGAAGTTCATAAATTGTATATGCAAACAATGTATAATACATGTTAGCAAAGGGTTACACGCGTAATATGGGTAAATGGTAATATACGCAAATTAATGATGAAACTATGTAGATTCAATGACGGAACTACTTTCAGTTTCCCGTACTTATCCACACTTCGTGAATCCTTGTCAAGGAGAATGCGTGTTCGAGACTCGCCTTATGGTACAACAATAACGTCGCTAGTGTGAAATGTTCGTGACTGTTCGAAATATACGATCCGAGATGGGCTTCTCGTGTACAGCTATAAAATTCGTCTTTACTTTTCTGATAGGAGGTAACAACCTTTGTTTTTGTAAGTTTATGAATATAGATGTTGCAAATTCGTGTATAATCCTAATAGAAAAAAGAATGCAGTTTTTAACAAATAATATTCGAGTATAAAAGCAATAAATGACAAAAATAACAGACAAAAAAGTTGAAGAACGTGTTAGTTTTTTCAACTAAAAATTTTCTTTTGACTCGTACAAGGTAAGGATGCGAGTTTAATGTCAAGGGATATCTTCCATTGCGCGTATCTTGTGCATAGCGTTCTATGTGTAACTGATTTCTCAAAGCTATTGGACAGGAAATTGATTCTCAGAAGTCGAAATTAAAGCAACTGAAATTATAATCCGGATATCAAAAAAGTTAACGACACGCGACAGGAAGGATATTGGTTTCAGTTTGTGTATGTAGGAACGTCTGTCTACAGGAAATGAGGAACCTGTTTACGGAAACATGAATCCATAAAGAATGTACACTTTATATGTACAGACTTAAATTAGATATCAATTTATTCAATTAATTATTTCTGCTGTGAAATAATTAATTGAATAAATGTTTGTAACCAAATAAGTACGGGTAATTAGTTGTATGTATCCGTTCCCAGATCTTATTTCTGACAAACTTTAACGCTACTTTTCTGATGGTACTGAATTCTCCAACTATTATTGTTTCAAAATTAATGAAACATCTGGCGAATTTCCCTTGCAAGTGCACTATCAACATCGCCTGCAGTTTCAACACGCTATTCTACTCCTTTTCTATTTCTGATCAATTTTGTGTTCGTAAAACAATATCTCAGTAAAATGACTGATAAGTGAACAGATGCGATGTTTAGAACGCTAATAAGACATCATTCTTGTTACCGATAGAAAAATGTAATTTGAATATCACTAATTTCGAATTTTAATTTACAAATAAAAATGATAAAAGCTGCTATTTCTACAGTATAGCAGAAAAACTTTCAAAAATATTAATTAATGTTTAATATATTTAAAAAATTCGATTTTTATCATGCTGAAAGATATCATTAGTGAATAAGAATTATCGATAATGACATGTTTGTTGTTATACTACGACCTTCTTATAAAACAAAATAATTTATTTTGAAATGAATTAAAAAATTAATTTTCTACAAAACCGTTATCCCATGAATTGCATTTTCCTGTCATAGTTATCAAAAAATCGCAGATTAAGAGTACCTTAAGAGGCAGGTATACGCTCGATTTTATTCATCGGTGATAGACGGGATAGCGAGTAAACTGTTCAAAGCGGTATCTTAGGGTTCCTGATTAGTCGAATGGTTTATTTGCTTGATTTATCTTAGAAATGTCCTCGCGAAATCGCAAGTTGACGGAAAGTATACAGAGATCCGGGACAGGTGGAACTAGTCCAGGACTCTCGGATGCAGATATCAAACCTCGCGCCTGTAAATCTGCCAGAGACCGGTGTGAAACGGTGGGCGGTTGGATTAGGAGGTAGAGGTCGAGGACTGGTCGACCACCTAGTCGGAAGCGCACCATGAACTATTGCATTTGATATCCACTCCGATGAATGGAAACGCTGAAGCCATATCCATGGTTAGCGCCATCTCTGGCCACGATGTACGCGAATGTAGGTATAATGCCCCTCCATGCTTCCGCCAAGTATGATAACCAAGTATTTACGGCTTCTCCTACGAATTTCAGTAATTTACGGAGACACCGGCGGTACCAACTGCGCGTCCGCAACTATGTGTCATTTGTTGTTTTTAATGTCAAGTTTACGGCCGCCCCTTTTGCCAACGGCTGCTCCCCCTGTGACTCCTTCTTCGCACAGTTTTCATTGATATTCACGGTCTAGCACTGTAGGATGGGCCATCTTTTACTTTCTTTTTAAAATTCTTATTTCAAAACACCGTTTGATATTTTTCGATATTCTTTTCGCTTTGTTAAAAAAAAAAAAGAGAAAATCTACCCATTAATTTTAAAAAATAATCTCATTCGAACGGCTACCATGATTGGCTTCGTAGAAGCCTATCCTGTTTTCCCAATTTTTCAATACATTTTTTATCGTTTACGACCCTATTTCGCAAATAGCTCGATGGATATTTCCCCTAAGTGATTGATTCCTTTTTGGACTGGTAGAGTATCAATGGACCTTCACAATTCCCCATAAAAAAAAATCCAACGACATGAAATCGCAGCTGTGTGGTGGTCAAAGCACATTTCAAAAACAGCTGATCAGACGATTACCGCATTTAATGGACATAAAGCCAATTATCTACCGATCACTGAAATTATTTTTCATAATTAATCCATAGGTTAACTCTTCTTAATAAAGCATTAAATTCGCATTAAAGCATTCAATGGTTTTTTTTACAGAAATTTAGAAATAAACCAAACGTCGAACCACCATTTGGTATAGGGTATTCATCGCTAATTCTTTCCGATCTTTCTCGACAGTTTTTACTGGAGAAATTTAGGTTTTTTTCTCAAAGTATATTTGATTAACAGATTAACGCCCCGTCGCACTATCTTCCTTACCGCCACATTGAGTAAAAGTTTTTCGCTTCCCATCAATTTTGCTAACAAGAAAAAATGCATATTTATGCTTTGCCAATATTTACTTGAGTGCTTACATACTGATTACAAGCGAACAGAATTTACAAGGAAACAGAATCGCATTTATATTTAACAGGTTATTAGTAGAAATCTCCATCACGAGTCAGACTCGCCAAAGTGCGGCAAAGGGTTAAGAAGAGATTAAACTATAGAAAAAAGAAACGGTTGAGTATTAATTGATAATGCAAAAGTGTTGATGCAAATTGAGAAAACTGAGGAAGTTATGTAAAGGAGACCCTACTTTCGCGCCAAAGAATTTAACAAACATTTGTTTTCGTGACGGTAGAGAATATAACTTCAATATGATTTCAATTATTGCAATGATTTAGTACCATTTGATTCGAGGCTAATTTTAAACACAGTTTCAATTACAATAATTATTTTATTTCGTACAAAATCAAGGAATTATTACATTTCTGTAAAGTTGGCAACATTTGTGCAATTTAAATTAAATACGAAATAACAAGCCATAGAGTAATTTATTTCGAATCATAAATATACATAGGTAAACTTCAGCAGTAACACCTTAATGTATAGTTCAGCACGATTTGTAATCTCAATTCGGCTTCGGAAAGATTCATAAATAAAAATCATAGACTTTATATTTCCCTGTCATATTGATAATATTTTCAATAATTCTTCAATAATCAAAAAAATCGTAGTGAAAGAGAATCAGTTTTGAAACTATAAGTGGTTATACCACTTACGTGACATAAGTTGCTGAAACAAGGCACATACGTGGTAGTATATTTGAGTATTATGAATACATCATCGAATGCACTGCACTTGCTATTGATGAAAGTAGTACCATGTTACTGGACTCAATGCTATTTTCATGAAGTACTCTTGCAAACTGGATTGCTCCTGGCCAGCGTAACATACAATCGATATACATACATTTGATATTGTCGGAATATGTGGATGTATTAATTACGCGCATACTCAACATAACTCGTTTATGATCGATGGGATCATCGTAATGCAACAAATATGTACATATACATACATAGATATATACTATATGTATATACATATACCTATGTCCGTCTTCCGCTGTTCGTAACTATGTTGCGCATACTTGTCTTCGATTATTTTCTTACTTGAAAATGTTCCAATAAAAATGTCAATCGACTGTGATCATTAAAAGTTGATCGAAAATAAAGATGAAATAAATCGAAATAAATCGAAAAATAATTCGAGAATGATATAGCAATGTTTAGAAATTTCTTGAATATCTTTAGTTTTAAACACGATATCTGTAATCACAATTTTAAAAATGCGACAATTTCAAATACTATTTTTAATTAATAGTGTTTCATAACAATGTCGGCCGATTCCGTTGACATGTTCGCCACGCGTACAAGTTACAGAGACATACAAAACCCATCGCTGCAGTTTTCGTTACGGGTTCGCATAGAAAAGTTAGAAGAAAATTTTCTAGACATTGTTTAGTGAATTAATCAGGCTAATACCTCATCAGAATACAAGTCATTTAGACCAATTTGTAAGAAGTTGTTCCGTTTAAAACGGCTTTCGAACATTTTCGTGATCAAACGCATACCATCTCGGTGTAAGATAAATTGAAGTTCTCGAAATTGATTTCACACAATCGAAGATCGATCCGCGTTGTACAGGCCGCAATCACTGGTACGTTACTTCAGAAATTACAAGTTTAAAAGATATCTGGAGGATAAATGTTTGCCTACCGAAACGGCAATTCCATTATCCTGCGCCTTTGAACGTAAATGTACGCGGCACGAACGAAAATATTGCCAGCACCAATACCGAGGCGTTTGTGGATATGAGCGTGGAAAATACGCGATCGCATGCTAGTATCCGCGGACACAAAGGAACCCCGGAAATACAGACGCCGCGCGGACGATTCAACATCGGCAGACGGAACAACCTCAATGCGGTCCCCGTGTGAATAGTTTTTGCTACCTTCGGATTTCTTTTTGCAAACGGATCACATTTTCTTAACAGCTTGATTTACTTCGAGCCAACAGCCGTGCTTTTATGCCAACATACGTGGGCCTTTTAGGTTTCTGCCCGGAGCCCTGTGCCCCTCCCCTCCTCGCGTTCCTTTCTCTTTTCTTCGTCGACCGGTGCCAAAGTGTAGATATGTAGGAAAGAGAAAGTTTACTCTTCCTTCCTTTCTTCGTTTTCCCCCTTTTTCCACGTGGTTAGACCGATTTACAGACGTAACCGAGGTTCTTTCGAGGAGAGCAACGTTGCTCCGTATAATTCCCGAGTAAAGAGCATTTGGATAATTTAAATACTTTGGTCGGTGTATATAAGACGAGTGATAAAAGATCCCAAATTACAGTATACGGCAACTACGAAAATCTACTGTCGGATTTACTGCATCGTGGAAGTGTTTAGACTTTGTTACGTGATATATTGCAGGGATCGAAACGGGTACCTTTAATTTCTGAAAAAGTTTTGTTAGTATTTATTGCATATATCTTTCACTTAAGGGACCATTTACCCCTGCAAAATTTAAAACGATAAAATTTGAAAGATGAAAATCAAACTTTTAAATTTAACATAATAACGCGCGAGGGACGAATAAATTACAAAAATCAACATTGCCTGTGAATTTCAACCAAGCGAAATTAACAATAAATTCAGTAACTCGTCGATGTTTTTGTATCAACAAAGACAGACGTCACTATAAAGTATAGGTATATTTAGCAACGTTGAATCATATTTTGTATTTTTCTCATAAATTCTTAGCAAAGTATTTATGAACTTTCAGCATGTGAAAAGATTCGAAATATACCATGACTTTCTGAATGTATTCGGTAATTTTTTAAATGTAGAAACGATGCATAAAATATAGAAGTTATTGTCAGCAAACAAAGTATTACACATATTTATTAATGTCTTAGTTACTTTTATTAAAACGAAAAAGTATGAACAATAATCTTAAGAGAATAAAAACATAAATTACGACACCCTTAATTTTGGGCTAACGATTTACTGTTGTTTTATTAAAAAGTAACAAAACATTTTCCATCCCTAATATATCGTATACAACGTGTGCTCACCGAATTTGTACGTTCAGTGCGTAAATCATCCTTTTGTCAATGAATTGTTCTTTGTTTCTCTCGTGGTCGAGCAATATATTGAATCATGGTAAACACAGTTCAATAATAATAAATATATGACTTCGTACGAAACATAAATTGATGCACAGCTGTGCAATCATTCGTTTGCGTGGTCAAATCGTAAATATTTTATGATGTCGACATTTCTTTCTAACTCGAAACTTAAATTACCAATATTGTTAAGATAACAAATGATAATTATATTTTTGTAACTTACGAATGAAACAAGATCTTGCAAGCTATAAAATTATTTCTGACTGTATTTTGAAAAGTACGAAATTTCAATTGGAATAATTTTCATGTTGACAACGTTAATATTAACTCTTTATGATTGTGGATCTTATAGCTTGCGATTAGAGTGTAATGCTTACTTTCGCAGAATGTAATGTGGTACATGAAATATGTTTCAGGTGGCATGGCTGCGCGTAGACACACAAACAATATTGACAATATCTACTCATATTATCACAAAGAACCATCGAATTTCCGTCTCTCACAGCGATCATCATACCTGGTTCCTTCACATACGAGAAGTAAGGGAAGATGACATGGGATGGTATATGTGTCAGATTAATACGGATCCAATGAAAAGTCAAACTGGTTACCTGGAAGTTGTCGGTGAGTATATCCGGATCTGTTCGAATTAGCTGACCGTACATTTAGCTGATTTTATAAAAGATGTATCGGAACTCGTCTGGCACTCCAAAATCCATTTCAAACTTAATATTATATTACAGTTGCCAACAGATACCAAACGGTAATGAGTGTTGCTTCGCGTCATTGAACAATTAGTTGCACTTCCAATATTTGCACAAACTTATTGTGTACAAGTATTTATGAAGCACATTTAATTATGTTTTTTTTTGCGTTTCTATCTTTAGTTTAACGGATTTATAATTTCGTCATTAATGTTGTAGCAATACAATAAAATTTAGGAAATAGTACTAATCTCATAAATATTATAAGTCCTAACAACTGTGTAATTAATTACGTTTTTAAATTGTTTCTTTCTTAGACATAAGAAAGTGGGGCATTTAAAACTGCTAACATTAGTTGCAAATAAAAGTTGTTTGACTTTAACCTTTTTTTTATATTTTTTAAAACAAACGTGTTTTTCAAGCGACCTGTTTTAAATACCTCACCCTATATGAACAAAAGTGACATTTACTATAATGTATAGTAGCTTCATAATTCATATCGGAATTTCTTGTAAAAAGTCTGATAATCTAGAATATGGTTACAACAAAAGTAAAAAGACAATTAATCAATAGTGTCGTCATGAACCCATGTTAATGGATGGTTGTTGCGATCTTCTATCAGATAAAAGTAGAAAAATTAGCAGTTGTCTGCATGATCGCTCGTACAATTGGGTTCGGATCAATGGTTGTACGGAAAGCGGAGATAACTGTGCTATACAGTTATCGATAACATTCGTAATAGCTCTTGTAACACCGATTACGTCGTGTTAGCGTCGGATACTGATACGCGGATGTAATTCGCAGTATTTTAATCAACCGTGACAAGCTGTGAGAATCTGATCCCGTTCCAACTTCCATTCTAGTCTTGGAGACAAATGATTTACCATTTTATGGACATTCCTATTAAACTAACAATATTATAAAGTAATCTTCTAGTAAATAATAATAATAATAATTTATATAACTTATATAAAAATAATAATAATTAAAAATAACTGCATTATTTGTAAGTTTTTTCTATATTCTTGATACATATTATCGAATTGTATAAGAAGCAACTTTTAATTCATGAAGTGTGGTATCACCTGTGACATTTCTACTTTCAAGAAACATAACGCATTGGATTGAATAAATTCATTTAATTTGTAACAATGCGTTAAGTATACTTTTGCATTCATTCTGTTGTTGATTTTTTTCCAACACTCGTCAGAAATTATGCAGAAGAAAAACCAAATCAATCAGTGCGTCATTAACATATCCAGAATTCCAGATTTTCATTAGTAACATTTCTTAAATTTATCTTAATTTAAGTGCAGGATCACTGCCTTGGCACAATGTTGAGATACAATGAAAATCTCATCTCCAAAGAAACGACAATTTACATAATAACACTTTTTTCGGTTGACTCTTCGTTTTCGAGAAAATTGAGTTTGAAGATTCGGCGAATAGGCGAGCTCTTGAATAGCAATCTGCTGACGCGTCTGATCATAACCTACCGGATCTACTTGTAAATACTATGGCCCGGGGACTGACGACTCTTCAAACTCAATTTTTCAATTTTTCATATTATTCCTTTGTTTTAACCTATTTGCATACAGTGACGTGCATTATTATTTCGACACCTTTTAAAATAAAATAACTTTTTTCAAATCGAACGAAATTACATGAATTGTTTGGAGATGTTAGAGGGACTAGTTGTGACACTGTATAATGATTACAATACCTTTTTTTAAATTTTGCTATTACTTGAAATGATATAAAAAATAAAGGGCACTGAAAATTCTTTTAAAATCGGTTGACTCTGTCAATTAAGAAATACGTGTTTCTTTGTTGTTCATTCTACTAATTCTAATTTCGAAACAAAATTTTACAAACATTGCCTAGTAAACTAGTTTCTTTAAAATTCGAAAACATAAATATCATTTCATCCATTTTTAAAAACGATATTCTGTTATGAAAGGTGTACGAGTATTAATGCGATACACTGTATAATAGAATCACCCGTTACTTATTTATAACATCGATTCAGAGGCACCCGGTATAGAAAGGGTACGTGTATTGCATAGAGACTGCTTGCAACAATTTAGCAAATTTGCTTGATAAGTTTCTCTAATGAAATTATTTATCAGTACCGTTACAAGTCCGGATCCGGTTGGGTTGAACGAGTATCGTCGTAATGGCTTATTGTAATAATCGTGCATCGTAGGGCAAAGATCAAGCTTCAGTAGTTAAACGAACGTAAAGCCACGCAAAAGACCTTTCGCTTCTACTTAATTTGCAAGGCATTAACCTTATTATTATGGAGCAATATGGTCGCGAGTTTGCGGGAACGCCATATAGAGGGTTGCACGCGAGCAATCTTTACAGCCCTTCTCGGAAATGAAACCTCGTGTATGCCCTTTCACAACTGCACGCTCCCCCTTTGCTTTATTCCTTTAATTCTTTTAGTCTCCCGGTATACCCACAGTTTTTGTTGTGTGGGTGGTGGGATCCCGAGAGGTATTTCTTCCCGCTGTGTTTGGAAAGGTCACATCCACCACACCATTCTATGTTAGGATAACAAACTTGGTTAGAACTTTGAAGAACATGAATTTAGTGACAATTGTTATTAGTTCAAAAAATTACGAAAAATTGGATATTCATATTAAAAATATATAAAAATATTCCTTAAAAATTTATAGCTTATCGCCGTCTGCTTCGTTGAGTCATTCTCTCTCCGTTATATTGCAATCAGTTGACTGGTCGAATTCGTATATATTTTACAAATCAGAGTTTTTAATATGTTAATTTAGAAATTTTTTAAATGGGACATGTTCTTATTTATTACTAAATATGATTTAGACCATCAAGAGCTTTAAATCCTTCTACTAATGTTGTTTTAATTCTGAAATTGACCTGTCAGTATTTTTTCTTAATCTTAAATCTATTTTATCATGTGGAAAGTTGCAGAAATACGTTCCAGGATTTTCTGTTACAATCGAGTCCCAGCTATATGTAATTTACTTAGAACATTAACCCGGCACGACCATAATGTCATATTAAGGAATAGAAGTGGCATGAATTCAATACTTTGAAGGAACTCGCGAGAAATTGCAGACAAAGATTAGATTCGTCTGTAAATTTGTAGATTATTCCGAGCACACAGTGTCATACGCGTGTGTATGTGTCTGTGTTCGTAAGCAGAACTTCGATAGGATCCAATAATTGGAACGTGAAAACATTTTCTGTCGACTCATCGAATTATCGACGATGCCGGGGGACGCACTTTAATTAAATGCGATTAAGTTAAATCTGGCAGCGTAAATGTGCAACGATTGAAGTCCACTATCAAATCGCGAGGAATTATGCGACTCAAATGACTCATAATCGATACTACGATCAATTGATTTATACGTGATCTTTATCGAATCGATATTTATGACGTAGGAATATTATTAGTCGTCGCTTTCGAGAAATCGTTTAGAATGTGACAACTTTATGATACGAACAAGTTAACATCGATGGGAATAATCATAAGACTCTTATTGTTTTTTGTAGATTTAAATTTGACCTTGGCATATGTAAGAAATACTTTTTTCTCTCGATATTTTCTGCTCCCTTAAGATAAAGGCACGTCTCAATAATTTCAAGATCGATATAACTAAAATCAATACAAATTAATTAAACTGTAAATTTGTTTAAGAAACCATACACCTCTTAATAAACAAAAAAAGTATGACATACATCACTAGTTCCTTTACCGAATCGATTCCGACAATGAACGTATAAGTTTTAAACTGTTTGCTTTTGTACGTACGATTTAACAGGTATTAGAGAGCTTCTTGAAGAAAAATACTAAAAGAAATAATAAGAAACGTGATTTCGAAACATGTGTAGTTTTATGTTACTCGATCTGAAAGTTAATCGAATGAAGGTAACCGAACTAAATTAAATAAACTTCATTCAGGATATTTGTATGCCAAACATTTCAAGAGCTAGAAACACAAATGTTACGGAATCGGAGAAATCGGAGTGATTTTCTCTTCAACGAATACGTTGAATCAACGTTTGTTAATGAAGCGGAAAGCGGTTTGTTCGGAACGTCCTATGCAAATTAACCTGAGAGAGACTACAGTTCTAGATTTCCTTGAAAAAACTGTTTTTCGCAATTTAGTGAAATGAATTGTACATTGGCATTTGCTACGTGACGTTCCTGGAACGTCTACGAATAATACCCTGTTTTCCATCAAGCTATATATAACGCAAGTAATTATTAAATTGTAGAAAACGGAAAATAGAATAGAATTTATCACTATTCAGTAGATTTATGAATCTTAAATTGAACATTTTGTAACCGTTGGTTCTTTAGTTTAATTTGCAGTTGAATTACATTTGTCGGTTTTAAATATTCAAAAGTCAAATATATTTAGATATGAATCATAACAGAAAAGCATAATTTTCATAAGAATGTTTTAATTCTTTATAGACAATTATTTCTTTTAATAGTATATAATATAAGAATATATATTTGCTAATTGTCATTTTAATATTGAAAACAATGAAGCTTCGATGCGTGTTGATCAATTTTACAAATATTACATATAAAGAAATATTAATACAGAAATATTAATATAATAATATAAATATTAATTATATTAATCAACGTAGCTAAAAAATAAATCGTAATGCAAGGTTATCAGCAGGATATGCAGAACGATTATAGATTTTGTTGAAAAGATGTATGCCGGTCGAGTGATGCTCTTGTCATGAAACGTCTCTTCACAACTCGAGTGAGTCATTCCTCCCTCGCTAAGCGAACTACCGTGAAGGGTCGAGGGGTGAGACTCCGGAATATTCAATTGCCAATGCCTGAATCGCGATTTATATTGATTCGATCTTTTTTACTTAATTATGCGAGTGCTGTTCCACACACGAACCTAAGAAGAGGGTGAAGTTTACGTCCCGACCGTAGCCCACGATAAGAATCGTGCAGGACGAATCAACGGCGATCGTAAATCCTTGACACGAACTAGTATCGACACCACAAGTATGTGCTCTCTCTCACTACGTTTTAAAGTGCAAAGGTTAATAAAAATAACTTTCGCGTAGCGGTGTCCACGTACAATCAATAATATTGTCGATATATCGAGGTTCAACATCATTACGAATTGTCAATAGTTATTGATAATATTGCCAATGCAACACCGTCAATATTTATTATCCACATTTATAAACGATATGGCATTTTCCTGATAAGTTCAATACGTATTGACAATTTGCATTTTCTTAATCACTTTAACATTTACTGACAATATAATGTAATAAGTACTGTGCACTTTCGAGTCAGCTATTTCTAACTTCGGTACAGTGACGTCGTTGTGTACCGAGTTATTATACATAATTTGGATGGAAACAAAAACTCGTGGTCACGTTCAAACGTGCAACGATGCATTCACGAAGATGTCGCATGAAGACGCATAACGTGCAATGGGAAATTGGTAGAACAGTTCTCATCGTGTTGTACAACAATTCAAGATGATTCATTGTTGGTTCCTTAAGTACATTCATCTTCTGACCCCTCGGTGGTATAGGGCAGTAGTTTCGGCAGTCTGGATTCCGTACCAACAAGTAAGGATCGTTGGGGACGTTTATTGTATACTTTACGAGCTTCCGACTCTGTTTCCGACATTCATAGCGAAATCAAATTGGCATTCCCGGGATACGTGAAGCAATTGCGACCCATCTTCAGTCGTGCAATACTGTCGATCTCGTACACGTAAATCTGGCCACTTTCTTTTGATCTCCTAGAGTCCTTCATCTAACAAGGACACGATTGATTTCGAAATATTTCCACTTTAATGTATTAACACCGAATACCAACGATCAGTTAGTATCTGTATTATTAAGCCATTTAATTTGTAATTTTCTAAAAGAACAAAAATATTAATAAATATTGCATACCTATATATTGCCCAATAGCTGTACATTAACAACAACAAAGTAAAATATTATTTCGAGTTAAGCAAATTAAATTGCATACATCCATCGCGATTCCGACACTGTATTGTAAGGTAATCTATCACTATTCTGCGATCTATACTTCTTTATTCGTCGGATATCTTCACAATTATGTATCAGGAGAACGATCTAAACTATCTATTTCAAAGAGTAGCTTTAACCAGCATCCAAATGACAGAAATGGGATAACCAATCCACGAAATCGAGTTTCTCCCGAAACCTGACCAATCAATTTGCAGCTATTCCTACAGCTTAGTTTCAGATAACTTAAGCAAGTGAGTTGAGTGATAGAAGCAAGTTGAATTAGTCATGCAACTTGTTTAGCAATAGAGATCGACTTAGAACCAAATTATACAGCATCTCGGCGATAACGGTTTCGACGTAATTTTTGAACTTTATTCGTGTGAAAGAATTGTGACCGCGTTATATTTGGGAGAAGGTGCCATTCTGCGCAGAAAAAAAGTGCAATGTAAGCATGTTGAAGAGATAGTATCAGTAGTATGCACCAGACGGCCATACCTTTCCGCAAACTGGTTAAGCTTATAATACTACTTACTTGCATTAAATGATATTGGACATAATGCTTGACGGATATATTAATCAGTTAATTACATTGATCACTTTTTACAATTTTGAATCAGGTTTATAACATTGTACCACATTAAAGAAATATATAAATCCTTGACAATATTTAGCATTTGTTGAAAGTATGAAAGTGCGTGTAAAGTGAGTCACTCGAGATTTTTACCTAAAATATATGCATTATTTTTAATTTATGTAAGAAGGGACAAGGTGGATTAATTATTTTTTATTCCTTTTGATAAATACTATATATTCCTTTGAGACTTTATTCGATTTATTATAGGAGTTAAGGTTGACCAAGCCAATCAAAGAAATACGCTGTTCCTTTGCAGACCTATAGCTGCATTCGCAAACTAAAAAGTGGCTTTTGGCTGTTACTGAGAAGCAGTTTCCGAGTGCTCGCAGATACTAAAAGAGTTGGTCCTGTATTGCCGCCAGAACGCACTCAGAAGTAGATTATAATGCTAACAGGGTCGTTTTCATCCGTTCCATCGTTAAAGAAACTTCGTTTCGAGTTCCGTATAGACAACTTTGTCCTCCGTTCACCTACCTCTCGTGTCATTTTAATGATAAAATTTATAGAATCGTGATCAGTCGCCATTTTCCAATGTGCAAACATTTGCGCAAGTGTTACGAGAAAAATTGGTAACATAAATATTGCTCACTTGTCGTCACGGCTTTTTAATAAAGCTTTGCCAGACCTATGTTTATATAACATTTAGTTTTATTTCGACTCGGTATAGTTGCGTTATCGAATTGTCAAGAATACGTGAAAATAAATGAAACGTTCGTGGTATTTACATTTCCGCAGTGAAAATATCAACTCTATTTTCGTAGTCGTGTAATTAATTTGAAGAAAATAATGCCACGAACACGGCATTGATGGTGCTTCGCTTCGGTTCCTGTCACATTCAAAGGAACAAACTTTTAATACATATCTGCGAGACGGTTAATACTTCTTTATGAAAAAATTCCGCGGAGAAATTTCTTTGATGTTACAGTTTACTAAATTGTACCCATGGGAGCGGAACTGATCACAAGTTCGTTGCATTCGCTATTCCAATAACCAACCTTGTAAAGAACTTCGCAACCTTTCGCCGCATACTTTTCAAGTCGAGTCTCGCTGCATGAACATCTTTTCTTTCGAGCGTGAAACGTGCGAGAATGGAATACAACCGATTGTACTCCACACTGGCGATACTAGTTCAAGTAAATAGCATATGAGAATTAAGATGTTGTAAAATATTTTAATATGAAACAACGTAATTGAATCAACGTAATATCCAGTCAATGGTAAAAAATCGAGAATTTGATTGAAAACAATATTATTGAAAAAATATACTATAAAAATCAATAAGATATAGTAAGTAGTATAATGACAAAAGCGATGAAATACAAGCAAAAGTAACGTCGTTCAGCAACGCATTGGAGTAACTGCAACATTAATCTCGTTAAGCTGAGCAAGAAATTAAAAAAGGGGGAGTGTCACGTTGCATGTTAATTTTTCTAAAATAAGTGTTCTAAAGCACGGAAGAAAATGGCCAAATAAATGGTCGGTAAAATGTTTGTAATAACTAGAACTCTGATGGAAGCTAATAAGCTATCGAACATTCAATACTTCTATTCCTGACGTTAGCAGAAGATAACTAGAACGAGAAAGTAAATAGATTCAGCAAATCAAGCGTAATACGGTGGATATTTCATCTCCATAAATTTCATTCCTTTCCATGTTCGCTTCAGTAAGCATATCATGGCAAAGATTCGGAGGAACAGGTTCGCGGTAAACAATGGAGATTAAGGTAATTTGAAATCAATGAAAAACTTGCCTTGTGCTATTATACGTTTCGACGATATCCGGGCATATAAAAGCGACAAAGAGACCACGTAGGTTTTATACTAGTTAAGCAACTTTAGAAATTAGAACATTGTAGCACTCTATTTTGAACTTTAAATTATACCTTATAATAATCCGAAATAAATGTTCCTCAAGCGCAATATTTTTCTAGCTTATATGTATATAAGATATATATGAAGTATATTTAGAAAATTATATATAAGATTTTTATTATATATAAAACTTGCATATAAATTCATATATTATGAATAAAACTTACATATAAATTTATATATATTATATGTAAGTTCTAAAAAAAAACCTTATATATAAGTTTTTAATTATACCTTATATACAACCTATATATAAGTTTGCAAAGTATTGCGCTCTCGAAACATTTCTTTTGACGCATACGTTTAAATAACTAGATAATCAACTGCCAGTTTGTCAAACGCGATTATACATCTTTTGTTAGACTCTTTAATAGCTCGTTTTCAGATGAATCCAAGGACCTAAAAAACATATACATGATTCTAGATGAAATATCCAGCATGTAATTATGTTTCTACTGGGTAGTATTTACATGGTACCCGAAACTTTCGCTCTATCATAATTACAACACAGTGCTGTCCAAAGCTGTCTCCCGGGAGACAAACGCCCATCCCAACCAACGTCCATTGCCACTATAGTGTAGAAACGCGGCTGCGACAATAACCAATATTATGGCGTTCTGTAATATGTAATAACTAAACTGCGAATCTATGTGAAAGTATGATATCTATATGTTTGTATAGTAGAAGAAAACGTGTATATTTGCAAACACTGATGACATTTCTTTTCTATTTTCACCATAAGGAATTTTCAAATGGTGTTCTATCCAAATTCTTATTTTCATCATTCCGGTTTCAAGTATCTAAAACTGATCCTTTTGATGAACATAGAATAATGTAAACATTGTCATCCTAATAGTGCAATAATAAGTGCATATTTTTTTTATTGCAATCGTCTCTAAATTTTGAGATACCGACAAACAATAATTTCACGTTTCAGTTTTATGTTTAGAGTCAAAGATCATTTCAAAGTCAAGTCACTAAACTTGCTTGAATGTATTTCAGCATCAATTATACGAAGTAATAAACAAATATTTGCACTAAGTGCAAATTAACATCCGATAACCTGGAAAACTCCGAAAAATGACCTTCAAAAAACTACTTGTTTCCTATACGTCCCCATATATTTCCTCAAATGTCACGTGATCTCATCGATGACGTCACGTCTGCCCCTACAAAGTAGGGGTAGAGGACAACAGGGTTGTCAAGGATGCTTTCACGTTTGTAACTGGTCACGTCACGTCGGTCATAGGTGGAGTCAAGTGACATTAGATGGAATGTATGGTAATGGCGCTATTGTTGCCAAAGGAGATATTTAGATAAAATAAATCATTTTCATTGGTATACGAGTCTTCTACCATCTTACAAATTTGCACGTACCATAACTGTGTTAATTCATTGAGTCGAGGCAAAAATTAAACACGAACGATTTTGTTTGAGGGTCATAACTTTGCCTTCCTCTAAAGTTCAAAGAAGTTTTGAAAATAGTGCTTATAGATAATTTACAACAATATGGCCGCCATCCAAGCGTAATATTTGCACCTTAAAAGGGGCAATTTAGTGGTTCCCCTCGGCCCTGATTACTTTACCGTGGCGCAGAAAATCAGCGGGCTCTCTCGGTTCCTCGACTAGTCTTCCATATTGCTAGCATTTCGCAATATTAGAGGAAAAGTAGTAATACTGAGTGGCACTAACGTAAGAAGATAGCCTGAGGTGAAAATGGCGTCGGGATGAGATCGGATCAACAACGTGAAGGATAAGACGAACTGGTTAACGTGCAGCTCTATCTTCCAAAAGCTATGTAATGAATAACAACGGTATGAAGTGTTTGTCACCAGTAACAGGAAGAACTTCCGCCTAAAGACTCTCTTCCTCATTTAGTGTTTAATTAGCATGACTTTAACGGACCGGAGAATACGTTTTCCTCGTGAACATGTAAAGTAATCAGTTTAGAAATAGTCAGTAATTGCAATTTATGCACGCCGCGATAGTGATCACGAAAAAATTTTAAATCATTACTGTATACTTCAATATCTTCATTATTTGCGGCAGTACGAAAATCTTGTCGTGCAGATACACCTTTTTAACGCACAATTGATTTTATAGCATCTTTTTCAAAAATATAGGATGAAAATCTGTGCCTAAAAATATAGATTTCCATTTAAAGAAATAAAGTAACCCTTCAAATAACCATCGAGAAAACATTTTTCTCAGAAATCTTGTTTTCGGTAGATTTAGATTTAAAGTTTTCAAATAAACAACCTATATATAAAAATATGTACCACTGCGATTTTATGGAACAGAAAATATTCTCTAAGTTGTTCTTCTACAGATTGGATAAACTGTTTCTTTAATACACAAATACTATCAAATTGTGAAAACATTTTCCACATCATAGGAAACATATATGGGTTTCAGTCTTCAGCTGAGACACCCTATATAGTGTTCACAGTTACTTTTGTCTTCCCATACCTAAAAGTTTCAAACTTTCTACACTCTGCACATAAATAGCACGCATCCAATGACCGTGTAAGAACAATTTAAGTTGTCAGTCATCATTTGAGAGTTTGCTCATTCCACCTTCTGACTGGCTCATGAATCATGTAAAAGTAAAACAGCAATTTTTAGCTACCTGGCATTGATTTCTCCCGAAAATAAACCATTGCTAAACATATGCAGGCGCCTGTTAGTATAAAAGACGCATAATGTCTATTTTTACCAAATAGAAAAAGAAGATGATGCGAATTGAATTATAAGAAAGTATGCTGTTGAATTTATGTCACAAAGTTTATTGAACAAATTTGCTATGTATTCTCTTCGTAAACTGAAATTAAGTATAGGTACCAAAATATCATAAGAATTTAAATACTTAAATATGGAATATCTTATTATTTGGATGAAACCTTTGCAAGAAAAATAAGCCTAGTATAGTCAGTGTAGTAAATGAATAAAGATATCAATAATTACAACTCTAAGCATTGTCACATAGTTTTCAAACATCTATAATGTATATTATAATTAATTTCTCATAATTTTATATTCTTCTGAAGAATATTCGAAATATTTGCCTTCATTGGATATTTTTTAAATCATAATAATATTATTGCATAAAAATTACTTACTCCAACGAGACATAATCGTCTCTTTCTAACTGTAAAATATTACAGAAAATATTCATTTCAAGTGTGCCAATAAATATCTCAATAATGACAGTAGATCGTTTCACTGTGATATAAACTGAAAGGAGCTTGCAGAAAATTTTGGGCAAACGTAAATGCTTAGATAAAGGGTGTCCCAAAAGTCACGCAAGATTTGAATTTGGCGCCATTTGTGCGGTAAAGTGTTGCCAACCAAAAAAAAAATACAGAATGACAGCTGACAGTCCAGGGTTATTAAAGATGGAGCGCTACACAAAAGAACAACGCATTTTTATTGTTGAGCAATATTTTTCAAATAATGAAAGTTTCGCAGCAACAGTTCGCAACAACATGAGGCTCATTTTCATCTTGATGGCTTTGTTAATCGACAAAATTGTCGCATATGGGGTTCCGAAAATCCACAAGTGATTGTTGAAAAACAAATGCATCCACAACGTGTAACTGTTTGGTGCAGATTTTGGGTCGGAGGCATCATCGGACCATTCTTCTTCGAAAATGCAGCTGGTCAGGCAATAACGGTTAATGGTGCTCGCTATCGCGACATGATAATCCAGTTTTTTATGCCAAAATTGCAAGATATGGATGTGGACGGCATGTGGTTTCAACAAGACGGTGCCACATGCCATACAGCCCGAGAAACAATTCAATTACTGCATGAGTCATTTCCTGGTCGTGTAATTTCCCGTTTTGGTGATCAGAATTGGCCGCCCAGATCATGCGATTTAACGCCGTTAGATTTTTTTCTTTGGGGTTTTTTAAAGTCTAAGGTTTATGTCAACAAGCCCACGACCACCCACGCCTTGAAGGAAGAAATTGAGCGCTGTATCAACGAAATTCAGCCACATCTATGCAAAACAATCATGGAAAATTTCAACAAAAGAGTGCGTATGTGTCAGCAAAGTCTTGGAGGCCATTTACCCGATATGCTATTCCATACATAACCCTATACTGTATACTATATAAATCAATAAAAAATTTAGAATTTTTAATTATAAATCTGTGTTTTCTATCCAAATTACTTCTTGCGTGACTTTTGGGACACCCTTTATATGCATCCCGAGCATACATTGCAACGGTTCCAGCAGTTTCGAACAGTGCACCGAATTGTTCTCCAGATCGTGTGTCCCGGTGAAGTGATCTATTGCTCTCTCAATTCGATGTTCGATTCAGGTGTCGAACTTTCCATGTTTCTTCTGTACCCCGTTACAAAGAGACATTTGCAGTTTCGTCCGTTCGCCCCCTTTTTTTCAGTTTCCTTATTTTCGTTTCTCTTCCTCTCTTCTGTGATCCGTAGCGGATAACAAGATAGCAACGAACCATGACAGAAAATATCTTCCAACGAGGAAAATTGTCCAGAACTCGTCACGGAAAACACAAGGAATACTTGAGAGCAAAGACCGCAGGAGAAACAGAAAGCACGCCGAGCGGAGAGATAGAGAATTTCCCCTTGTTACCTACCAACTCCGCCTGAATATAATGTACCGCCAAATACATAATAATGCGATCCACCCTTTTTTCTCCGTTTTCAAGAATGTGTTAAAACCCTCTCGTCCAGTCGACAAACATACCATTGCCCGCGAAAGTCATATCAATGGGTCGTGCAAAATTATATTTGCTACTCTTTTGAATTTTATATCAATTTTCAAAATTAAACATTTGCTTTATGTGACGCAATCTGCATACAAAATCAATGGGAAATTTCTTCTTATTATAAAAACTCCAATTAAAGAATAGTCTTTGATTTTTACAAACCTTGCGTTTTCGATTGACGACTTTCATGTAGTTTATTATGTTTTCAATACTAAAGTCACGAATAGAATTCGGCAATAACTAATAATTAAAACTAACAAATTCTGTATATGTTTTTAATATTTTTATGATAGTGTTAATATGTACGATTCACATTATGATGGATAGGATGTATGTGCGATTCAACTGGACCCAATATTCAACGAAGGTGTCGAAGGTTAACAGAGAGGATTTGAAGCAGTAGTTTGAATTAAAGAGGCATATTTTAAAAACTGTGACAAACAAGATATTAATAACGGGCGATGAGATTCTATAGACGATTAACGAGATTCTATTAATGATTGACGAGATTCTAAATTTGCTAAACTCGTGAAGCACTGAATTCGCCAATTAGAAATAACCTATCGGGGTTGAGACGATGAGGGTGGTTCAACAATCTAACGTCAAGAACGGTGACACTGCGAACAATGGTACGAACCTGTTGTACCCCATGGAAATTACGGGAAATAAATTGTCGAGCACCCTTTGCGCCCTGTGTAGGCCTAGACCACGTCAAGTGCTATTGGGAGCGGTACGGCTGCGTTGACTTTCCTACGAAAGACAATCGATACCCTTCGGCCGTACTCAAGTCATAAACTAATAAATTCGTCAAAGAGGCACTAAAAAGACAGCTTAAACTCAGACAGTAAAGTGAGACGGTGCGACAAGATGCGCGTCGCGACAGATAGTATTGAAAATAATACCCTTATCAGGTACAATGTAGGATGGTTTCCATTAATATTCGGACACCCTTTTAAGAAGAATAACCTTCTACGAATTGGAGTAACGGACTTGAATATTTGTCGACATGTTAACCCTTTGCACTCGAGTGGCGAATCAGCGGCTCCATTAAAATTGTTCTAACATGTTTCAAAATTATTTTTATAGATATCACCAAAGCTTAGATTTAAAAAATTGTTGAAAGCATAATTGTTACGTGACTCATGAGACTCAATTTGATGTACACAGAATGAATTTTATTATACAAAACGGAAATACTATAAGCAGAAAAATTATTTTAGATTTGTGGTTAAAACCGCTTCGAGTGCAAAGGATAAATACTAGTTTACTAGACAATCTGTGAAAAATGTTTGCTACAATTGCAATTGGTTGCAATTGGTACATATTTCAATCTTTTGACTGAGTAAGTCATTTACGAACTGAAAATTTCATTAGCGTGCGTAGAGATTGTACAAAACGGTAGAAAAATCTTGAAGAAAAATCTACAGAGTTAGCATTATTCTAGCACCAGGGTTCATTTAAAACGCAATTAGTATTGAACAGGAGGTCGCCTGTACAATTCCATAACCGCTGATCTTAGCAACGCGATACACGATTTGTGTAGGCAGCCGTAGCCTTTATTTTCTGCCCGCCGTGCACGTACAATAGTCACTCTTTTTTTTAATTTTAACGAATGAATATTTCCATTTATTAACGTACGTTTACAGTAACAATCAGGTAATTCAATTATTCAATCGTTTAATATCACTTTGAACCGCGTTCGTGTCAGTGATCGAAAATTTTCAACATTATAGGCAATGATACGTTCAGTGAAATACCGTTCAATTGATGTATCATGAAAATACGATTCATCTGTCCATGACGCACATCTGCATGATCGAACAACGAATCAGATTAGCTGTACACCACTGCAGAATATGTTGATTGCATTTCGGTATACAGCGTGGATATGCAGCTTTGTTTTTCTGCTTCGCCTATATATATTTTATGGCACTGTTTTGCTATTAAGTTATTGAATTCGAAGGAGGCGAATAAAATGGATGTTTACTGAAATGAGAAATTACCAAATGCACTGTTAAGGATTACAATAAATAAATCGAACGTGGAGAAAACGATCGCTCGAGTAAAACAGAAAACGTAATGTAATCTTCTTAAAGCAAAATAAATCCGTATGTTACGTTAACCAATTTTTTCGTTTTTATAATTAATAACAATTAATTATCGGCGGAAACAACCGCCGAAAACAACAAATTGGTGAATGTAATTACATTACGTTATTCTAAAAAGTCGGTAACACTTTTCTTGTTTCCGCTTTTTTTGAACTTATTGTACAGAACTTTTTCATATAGAACAAAAGTTGCTCTATATACGATATATAACAAGGCAAAAAGAACGCTATGTTTTTAGTGCCATAATTGAAACAATAGTAGCATGTAACATATCTACAAGTAAATATTTAGAATTGTCAAGATTTAAATAAAATATTAATTTGTACATAGCTCAACTAAAGGAGTTGTAGAACATCTTGTTTCTTCCTTTTTCATCACTCTAACTAATTACAATTTTTAGACAAATTTATTTAGACATTGTCTCTAATCTCGAAAGAATTGGTCCAATTTTAACAAAGTGATTCCATTTTAAAAAGTGTTCGAATATTTGACTAAATTACCGTACATCGCAACAAAATGTGACATTTTGCCGTACGATCTGCGAAGTAAATTAACCTTGTATTCGGTTTCCGTGGAATCCCTCATGAAGTTATTTGTGGACGCAAGTGAATCTCGGTTGAACCGGGGCACTCGCAATTGACGCGATCACATGGAATCGACCGGGCGCCAAACGCGAAGTATGTCACAGTTGAAATCAAAGGGTAAATGTATAAACTGAAGTGCATGGATTCTCAATAAGGTAAGGAAACCGAGCGTGGAGTGGGACAAGGGATGATAAGCGTCGATGGGCTACAAGTGGGAGGGTATCGATAGACTAACCTGGTGGCTTTGACCCGCCAATTCAGCATCACCCATACGGGTACTCAACCGCAAATCGAGTTCCGGCCGTAGGGCAGAATAAAATAGACCCCATCCCCCCCAAGTAACCCTTCCCCTGACTGCACCCTCCCACCCTTTCTTACTGGCCGAACTATCTGCTGGCCGATTCACGTGTAGGCAGTAAGACATTACTCGCGAGGGACGCGTTTCTTCGATGTTCAAGGGAAAAAGGGGATGCTAGAGCATTCGATTGGCAGAGAAAATCAAGTTAGCTTTAATGAGCGTGGTCAGATGGAAAGGTCTAAGTGCGAGACGTACGGCGTACTGTTAACAACATATTAGGAGGTTGCATTGAAACCCGCTGTTCCTGATGACACGTCTGCCGTGGGTGATGGCAGATGTTCATATTGGTTTAAAATTTGACTGTTTGTCATAAAATTTTAGTTAACCGCGGTCTTCTTTTGTTAACACAAGAATTTTTACGTGATGACAAAAGAATGGTACGCGATAAGATCCTTCTCCAATGTATACTTTACATTTAAGAAACAGTTTCTTATGGCCTACTATGACCAGTAATGAGAAATAGAACTACTTGGACAATCCGAAATGCAAAAATCATGGATCGACTCTAACCAATCATCGATAGTGACTCCAAAGTGAAACATCCATGGTCAGAAAGCAATATGACTCGTGACTTTAATTTGTTATCGGACACAATTAACTTCATATTTATGGGATAAGACATATCAAATTTTTGTATTAGAAATTGAACAAAGTGAAAGAATAATGACTGAAAACAAACTAAGAGCGTATTCAATTGTGATTATTTAATACAAAATTTAATAAGAAAAAGACTATCAGTTCTATCAAATCGCCGAAAAATTATGCTTCTACACGATAACGCTCGGCCCCATGTTAATATAACTTCGAGAAAACACTGATAGAGCTCAAATGGGAAGTACTCCGCACCTAGCTCCAAACGAGTACCAACTATTTCGATCGATGCCACGCGTTTTAGAAGATTTGCATGTCCAGAATTTCGGAGAAGTTGAAAATTGGATTGCTGAACGGATTGGTTCAAGAGAAATCGTTTTTCCGTCGTGCAATTCAACTCCCGCCAGAAAAGGGGGGAAAATATATATTATAATAGGACAAATACTTCGAGTTATTAGCATAATTCGAAATTCAAACGAATACTGCAATAAAAGACAAAACTAGGGCTTCCAATGCAACTCCTCGATACGATTAACCTTTTTATATTTAACTCTAATTATTTCTATAAAAAAAATATAAAATTAGTTACTTTACAGATATATATGATCTTGAACAACATTTCCTCATAACTTAATAGATGATCGCTCATTGAACAGATGCAACTTAAGTGCAGATTAAATTTTGTGCATTTTACAAAACATTTTGCATTTTCATTCTAATGAACACTTTGATAACAAAATCAGTGTAATAATAATAATAGTATTATGATTTTTGCAAAAGATTTTTTTAAGGGATTCTGATATATTTATGTGTTTTTCGTTTGTTCTTCACAGTTCCGCCGGACATATTGGATTACGAGACGAGTACAGATATGGTGGTGAAAGAAGGTAGCAACGTAACGTTGCGTTGCGCTGCAAAAGGATCGCCAGAACCTACAATTACCTGGCGACGAGAGGATGGTAAATTAATAGTCTTGCCAGATGGGAAAGAAGGTAAGCAACAATTTTTATGAAAATCGGTATACATGTGTATACAATTTTCTCATCTTTCACGTTAGAAATTAATTTAAATACAAGTTTAATTTGTAATTTTCAATGTAGTTTCGAGTGTTGAAGGACCAAGTTTCAATATCAGTAAAGTAAATCGAGTACACATGGGATCGTATCTTTGCATCGCATCTAACCGTATTCCACCGTCGGTTAGTAAAAGAATTATGCTGATTGTGCATTGTAAGTATCGTTTACTGTTTATTATAAATTATTTCCTCATTTTATTTGTGTCTTTATATAAGTAACGATGATATATCACTTTCCATCTTATTATCGTTGGACAATCTTTCACTATTCATAATTTAACTGGTCAGTCAACAGTTCAATGAAATAAAGATTTAAATGTTATAATGTATGTTGATATTTATAATGAATATTCTGTCGATATCGTCGTACTTTCCAGATCCTAAAAAAACTTAATACATTGAATATATTAGGACAAAAATTCACTTCTCAATTTGAACAAATAATTGTAACACCTATTCTTGGAAAGCTCAGCCCTCAAAGTGTTAATCGAAAATTTTTGATAACAAATTCGAATGTTTATTAAACACATATTGCACCAGATTAACCATATTGCACTCAGTTGAATAATTTTAAATTGTGATATACTTTATATAATTTTCATCGAATCTAACTATAGGAAATCGCACGTGTTAACGTAATGAAAGACGGAAGTTTCCACTGCTTCTTTCAGTCCCACCAATGATTTGGGTACCAAATCAACTAATGGGTGCCCGGGAAGGACAACAATTGACTTTGGAGTGTCATTCGGAAGCTTATCCGAAGTCCATCAATTACTGGACCAGGGATAAGGATGAAATAGTACCACAAGGTAAATTCGAATAATACTCTTTAGATAAAGTACACTTATGATTAATCATACCTGCATTCTACTACAATTACATTATTTAACACATGTTACCTTTTCCGGGACTTATAACTTCAATAAATGTCTATAAAATTTTGTTCTTTTACATACACTCTTACTTTCAATACTAATAATTCTGTTAACTCTTTTGAATGAAGTGATACAATTTAACATTAAAGAACACATACCAGACTAAATACTATATACAATCAGTAAAATCGAAATCTACAAATATTGTAATACGAACGGCAGTCGCGCACATACTATAGTGCAAATGTTTCCATGTACAGAGTGTACGTTCCGATAATAGATACATCTGGTTACCTACCGATAATTCATATGTTTATTTTGGATGCACACGTATTACCCTGTGGGATATAATTATCCATCCGCGTTCCCCATATACATATTACGTAAGTATACAACGCATCCGGTAGACAGAAAAGTAACCAGTTGTAACGAGTCTTTTGAATAATGAAACCTTGATGCCAAAAACGCATAAACATGGGCACCAACGAAGCGCGAGTATAAACGTTCCGCTCTGCTTTATGCCCGGTCTATAAAAGCTAGCTTTAGTACCTTCCATCGATCCACCACCGTTCCTTTCAGATCCCCACATTTTCCCTGTATCACGATATGCTCACGACTTGTTCGCGGTTGGGTCAAACACATTTTGACGCAGAACGCCATCCGATGCCATCCTTTTTCACCGATGCTCCTCGGTTAACCCATTTTATTAGGTACCTACCATAACAGTCGAAGGATCGTTCGGCACCGAGCAATACGAGAGACAAATGAATGCAAGCGAATTTCGTGATCTGTTTTATTTACGAATCAATCGATTCGAAAATAGTATGTTCATTGATACTGTTTGCAATAACGCGGCAAGCGCTATGCAGCGTGAAAGAATTATGTTATTTGTCAATTTTTTAATGATATTTTTAGTGTATTCATTAGACCGTACCTTCCTACCTAATCGTTAGTATACATCGAATACAATTGAACAGAGAGATCTGGAGTAGTTTGCCAAAATACAGTAATACCAAAGTTACAAAGTGCAAAATATTAAATTTAATTTGAGAGACTCTTTTCCATTACAGATGATACAACGAGACACAGTTTTGAATCTTGCAAGAACAAAAAGAGACGCAATCGAACAGAATAAAAATACATTAATATAAAATTGAAGTTGAAATTCATACATATAATGAAGTGAGTTAAATGTATGTAGTGTACACTAAATTGAATGTCATCATATGTCATGTATATTGAATTAAATATCATTATACGACATATACACTGAATTAAATATCATCATACAACATACATTGAATTAAATGTCATTATACGACATATACATTGAATTAAATGCCATCATACATGTTCATTGAATTACAGGAAACAAGTTTACTAATATACTACCGTTTGCTATACGACAATAAATTTTCATCGCGAAGAAGTTGCGACAGAACGAAATCAACATGCCTACTGACTCCTTTTCTTACAACGTTGATCTACTTAATAACTAAGTTCTGTAGAATACGTAGTAATAAATGCGGAACAAAAAGTAAATAAAAATTGAATAACACTAAAGATCTCATGACAATGCATCCCTTAATTGGCTCAATCTGGTTTAAGTGTATTTTGAGGACTATTCAAGTCGCAATCACAGATTTCTTTCATTATTTCACTCTTCATCCTTGTTACATTTCTATTCGTTGAAGATAGCAGCATCGCCGGATAGAATCTAGATTCTTACGAGCCGGGGACGGAACCGTTCCTGAATGGTGTCGATCTAAACAGAAATCACGTTAACTTAAACCGGTGCACGACGAATACTAAAATAAGCCAGACAGGAGGACAAGATCGACTATCTTTCGAACTGATTGAACTATTGTGACGTTCCTACAAAGGTGTTGAAATTCTTGTTTTGTACGCTTGTACAATCGTTTCCATTGGAAAACTCTAATGAATTGCTCTTTACACGTCGCATCGGACACGTCGTGTCTTCGCCATTTATATCTTTTATTGTTATTGATTTTGTAGATGTTACCTAATTAATTTAGCAAAATGTTTGATTGTTTTGTATACTTGTTACATTATTAATGAACAAACATGTCCTAACGTTATCTCGTCATATTGTATAATAATCTGAGGTTCTATTTCATTGTATCTAAATAACAATTTTTTGAATATGTACAATCACTTTTTAAGTCACTAGAACTGAAAAACAAAATGTCACTAATAGAATTCATGATTTATCGTCGAATGCTCTAACATTTTAAACTTAATCCAGTTCCCCCCCAATCTTAATTATACTACCCGATGTTTATGTTAACACACATTATTTGTTTCAATTTTCTTACATTTTACAAAAACATTCCCGTGTTTCAGGAGGAAAGTACGAGCCCGAATCATTAGAAAGTGCTTACAAAGTTCACATGAAACTAACTATAAATGCTGTCAGTTCATCGGATTTTGGTTCGTATAAATGTGTGTCCAGAAACTCATTAGGAGACAACGATGGCAGCATCAAAGTTTACGGTAAGTACCTAATAGATAATACATCTAACAGCTCTGAACAGATCTCAATTTCTGATTCTCTAAAAATCGTTTGATGCTTAAACTGTTACAAATATGATCGAAGATCATGGATATAATTAAGAAGTTTCTTATAACGATGACTCTTTTTAAACACGTTGTCTTTCATGTGTTTCAGGAATAACATCGGGTACAAATTCGAGTAGTAGCAATACTAGATATAAAGGTAAGATACTATAATATGATTGGGTGAAGTTCCAGAAATTCGTACTTATTGTGTGCAATTTACTAATATCAACAAGTAAACATGTCATTGTATCGTTCTTGTAGGAAAATTGAGACATAATTCAAGAAACGAGATTTTTGACGGAAATCAAAACATGCTCAAGGAACGAGGTGGGTGTTGATCATATTACAACCATACAACAAGTATATTTAACCCTTTGCACCGAGTAGTGATTCTGAGACATCACTAAAAGTATTCTATCACGTCCCAAGATGATTTTTGTACCAACAAAGCTTGGATTTAAAAAAATTGTTAAACAATGAAACTGTTAGTACGAGTCACAAGATTCAATTTCCAAGCCAAGAAAATTATTTTAGATATACAATTAAAATAACTTCGAGTGCAAAGGGCTAAGATATATATATGGTCTGATAATAGTTACAAAACAATCACAAGATTATTTTCTCTGAGAAAATAAGGAAAACGTTTCCTCCAATCTCCTCTCACAACGAGGCTCTGTTTTTGAAAAAATTGACCCACAAAAATAATAAAAAATAAGTTCTGTATACACTACCACTAATTAAAGAATACGAATTAATTTTTTGAGCTTTTGAAACTAAAATGATGTAACATAGAAAGTGTTAAAGATTTTGATTTGCACTAGCGTGATAAATACGCAGATATTGCAACGGCAGTCTTGTAAGAAAAATAATGGCATAACACTAATATTATAATTGTTATCCCCAGATTTGAAATTGCGTGGCCGTAAGGAGGCAGGCGGCGACGATGCCGACGATTACGATGACTCCGGAGTGATGACCAAGGACAACCCTTTCATCCTGATCGTTATTTTAGTTTCGTTCACTATCTACCTGCACCATCATCCACAGTTAAGAACGCTCCATTCAGCTTGAAAATCGACTGTCGCAGTGTTAGTACATCATCAAATTCTCTTTTCGATCGCAACTCATCGAAAATTTGTAAATCCATTTTAGAACACCATCGCTCAGGGACTTCATTCGAGGATAAGTTTCATGAAACGCGCTGACCACATATACTTTACTGTATGATAACATCCTAACATGTAATGATATTAGATATTGTAAATTATTCGTAAACAATAACTGATTAGGCTGAAAGTGGAACGACATTCCTTGCCATGAATCTAACGCGTAGCGATTACTACGTAGTACGAACGATGAAAGGACGTGAGAGGATTCAGTAGTGAATAACGATTGGATTTGTAAACTTGCACGATGAATACAGTGAGCCTTGATCACGCATAATTACAATCGAAGACGATACTCGAAACTAGTCAATCACCAGACGAATTCCTCGCTAATTCTAGTGTAGACGTTTATGTTAAGCTGGTTAAGAATTATACTAGAGAACGCATACGCTGCTAGTAATGCATCTGTGTACATTTTTCGATGTATTCATAGCAATTGTAATCATAGCGATTTTATTTCGCGACAATTTATCGCGAGTTAAATTGTAATAAATAGTCAATTTCTTTGCTCTTGGACTAAGTATTAGGATGTAAGAAACCCCACCAGATTATAGTGTATTTTATGGAAAAGCGACTGGAGATCACTACTGCAGCGAATGTGTGAAAGTATTTTTAATAATTAAGTACATTATTTACTACTTACGTTTCGTAAGACGTAGCAAGGTACTATTTAAAAAGAGCTAAGAAAAGCATATAGGGACACTAGTACAATAAAATGAATCGTACCACAACAATGTAAAATTTAGCTTTTCTCAATATTTTCCAGACAATTTGTTTGTATATAAAAAATTTTATCTCCGAGTGAGACCATCGCTAGTCGCTGAAGGATAATGAGTTGACATTTGATTTTTCAAATAGCTTGCTGTCCTATATGATTAAATATTTTGATATTTTATAATAAAGTATAAGACAGGTGCAAACACCAAAAAACTTATTCACGCGTTTATCATATAGAGCCTAATTAGTCTACAGAGTGTCTCAAAATTATGTTACTTCCAGGAGATAAGGGATTCTTGAGGTCACTTGAAGTAACTTTTTTCTTAGCGCAAATGCAATCGGCAGCTTTGTTTACCAGTTATTAATAAAAAAAAGCACTGACCAATGAGAGGCGAGCAAATATCGTTTATTTTTTAAAATAGTTTAATAGAAAGTTGACTTATTTCTGAAGGCGACTTCTATTCGTAAACAGTTTCGTAAAGTCATAATTGTGAGAAACGTAATTATAGTATTTGTTTGTTCACATTAGAATTTTCAAATTGAAGTGTGTTGTACTGTAAGTTTTTAGTATCTAGGGTGATCCTTATAAAGGATTTTATTTTTTTCTCAAAACATTGAAAAACATTAACGAAACTGCGTGTTTGTATTTAAAGGGTTTATGAGTTTACAAGATAGCGAATTATAGTAGTGTCATAAGGATCCTTAAACATTATACGAAATGAAGATGACATTATATTATTTCTGAAAAAAAACATTCCAGTTTAGAAACATTTATATTTTCATTTTTGATGGTGACTACAATTAACCAACAACCACCCGCTGCATTGTAAATAGTAGCTATAGTTACAGCGACTGCTGTGCACGAATTGTAAGGGTGAACATAATCATTCGTTTAAATTGTACATTAGATGACAACACCGGTGGAGTTTAATATTAACACTTTCGAAAATAAATGGCTTTTTGGCCTGGCATCGTACAGTTCTCATTGTTGAAGCTTTTGGGTATAAGTCGTGTCTCGCAAAATATCGTTACGCTATTTCTGATTTGTAAAATTATAAAATAAAGATTAGATTATATCTAATTTTGTTCAAGTTCTCAGTGTTCTAAAGTATCACTCTTTTACATAGGTTACTGATATATAAATAAATTAAGTTTTATCTTAGTTCTGTTTCTGGTATAGATTAAGTTAACTTTACGCATAAAGAACCACAAATTATTTGTCAACTAGAATCTGTTTTCGTATAAAAAAACATCTTATAAAAAGAATCTTTTCTTAAAATTATAAACACATCATTTGTAAATTCTAACAGACAATTTTTAAAGTACTGAATTTTACAATTGTCTTAATCCCTTTACTAACATAACAATATTATCATTTTATTTATTTTATATTAGACAATTCATAAATAATAATGTTGAAAATAATTGTACAATGCTCCGACTTCCGCCATAATGTCTAAACAGTGAGAACGTTATAATTGATTATTCCGACTTGTGAAATTGTTACTATATTTGCTAGCAAGTCTGCAAGAACGACATGATTAAACGAATGTTGCTTACCAATTTTGGCGCCGCTAAACCAAGCGACATACCTAGTTGGATACTTAAGAGTAAATGAAAATCTCTAACTGCCGAACAATACTGACTGTATGTAACGTACATAATAAGAAGTTTCATCACTCGTGTCGTACGTCCAATAAGATATTAGTTACTCACACCAATATTGTATAAATACCACTTTATTGTACATATTTGCGGTATGTGTATATATAATATACAGGGTGTATCATAGCATACAAGACTCGTTTCGAGCGTGGACAGGAAACGTGACCACAATTGCCGTTTACTAAGACACAAAAGGGCTACAATTTTTAAATAATGTTTGTATGAACTTTTTCCATTGTGTTAACGTTTCCTGTCCACATTTAAAATGGATCCTGTAAATTATAACATACCCTGTGTAAAGTGATCGTTGCATTAAAGATCTTGAAATCAGTAACCCTCATCGACGTTGTTGCAATTTCAAGGACCGATTTTTTCTCATTTTAATGGAATTCAAAATTAAAATGCTTTTATAAGAAATGATTGAATAAATTCGTTAATTCGAGTGTATATTGTAACCAAAATGGTGAAAAATCTAAATGACTCCAGTCTTACGATTTTTATAAAACTGTATACATCAGTCACTTTTAATGTCTAGTAAGTTTAATGTTAAAGGTAATAAGATCTTTAATATTTCATTACGAGGAACATGTTTGTGATACCGCAACAATGTCGCTTACCGGTCACTACTTTCGAGATTCTAACAAGAGAGTCGTCCTGTAGCATAGACACTACAGTATATCGAAAAAAGTAATGGTCACTTGTGCTAGTGTTGACTCCGTAGCCCCTTTATTTCTGCAAGGCTGTTGGTAACAACGAGAAATTATATTGCTTTTTAATTGATTAGAACTAAATAAGCTCTGTGCCAGAAATGCAGTGTACTGACACAATAAATCATTCAAATTTTGAAGCTCAATTTCCTTCGAATTCAGTGTAAAAATTCCATAAGGAATTTGACGATAAAGAGATTACCGAATACAACATCATACGGCCCTTTATTGCATAAGCTTCTGTATCAACAAAATCCATACAATACTTCGATATTACTAACTACTAATTAGTTGCTGTAACTAACAAGTAAACATTTTTAACGAGCTGAAAAACTTTATACGATTGTTCCAGAAAAACTATGCATTTCTGGTATGTGTTTACTTTGTACACTTTAACTGTCTTTATCAGCCGATGAATATTAACGTTAATGATTATGTTAATTATTATGAACAGTTTTACAATGAGCTTTTAGTACTCTAAGGATTCCATGGAAATAGTTTTGAGCAATAATGCTTCGGCTTAGGTCTGAAGTAGATCTAGTTTATATTTCTTTATATATACATATAAAACCAGAACTGAGCCAGATCATTATTAATCAAAACTTATTGTTAAAAATTGTCAGTGATACGTGGTATCCATAAATTGTTCTCAGTGATTTTCATGGAATCCTACTCTAACGGGTTTCTCGGTACTTGTTTTATTCAACAAACAAATATTTCACAGCTTCAGTTATTCTGTTCACTGAAATTATTAGCAACTATCTATATACTGTACAAGCGAAAAAACGTTCGTAAATAATGTACATATAATATGTTCTGTTTAACACTTTGGGGACATCTCGTTCCGTTTGGAACGGTATTGATTGGTCGGTGGATCTAAAATGGTAATAATAATCCCCAAGCTATTAAAAGCGTGCAACTTGTGGTGAGAATAATTAATTTGTAGTCGAATGCGTTAAGAATATTTTAAGGATAATATAATTTTTGTAAATGGAAAATTAAATTTTCAATTGCATTAGATAATATGATAAATTTTAACACGATTTCATTGCAATACAACAGAATTTCATTTGTCTGTCGAAAATAATGACTGTGAATTATTCTCAAATTGATTTGTTAAAATTATGCACAGCCTATAAGAGTATGCTAATGCAGGGGTCATTCGAATCACCTTTTCGTTGGAACTGGTCTGATTTTGTCGATTTGTGTGCCCCTTCTGTCGACTGAGTGTAGATATATACTTAAGAGTAAAGCCATAATAAACAGCACTGCTCATAATAATACTAGAACAATAGATATCTCATACTGTACATATAAGCATCCCATGTTACTGTTAACATAATTGTCTCTTTGTGTTGCATACATTGGCCAGAGGGTAAATTAAACAGATTATTCACAAAAACAGGTTTCATATTTATATTCAACGCATCGAATCTGCAAGATTTAATACATTTTATTGTTGATCGATCTGGATATAAAACATTTTATAGTATTGCTACGAAGTGGAAAATAATGTAAGTATGATTTTAAACAGGAGTAATCTATTAAACTTAAATTTGTTTAATCAAAATTTCACTAAATGCAATACATATTTACGAATGTTACACAAGAGCATTTACGATTCACGACCTACGATACACCTACGATTCACGAAGCCCAAAATGAATCAGGTCAGAAAGCTGTGAAACAAGGGCGAATCAGAGCAGAAGGATCTGACTTGTGGGTGACGCGACGCGTTCAATGCTTAAAGAAGTCTAAGAACCTCATAGATCTCGATGTCCGTCGTTTCCCCTTGAGGAATGTTTCTTCAAAGTTTCACTCACCAAACGCTGGATTGATCACTGTTCCCCTATACCCTATTTCCAAAAAAGACTTAGGACGTCTTTTACATGCCAAAAACAGCTGAAATTGGGTCTTCCTAAGAGGAAGGGTCGCGTTTCAATCACGACGCTGCATGATAATTCGCTTCTATTCTAGTACTCTCTTGTCTATTTTACTATCTAATGTTTAAACAAAAATAACTAATACAGAAATAAAAAGAAACTTTCGAAGTACAAATTTTATCAGGTGAAAGTTTTAAAATTCTTGCAGAGGCTGTCGGGAGCTATAATTGCAACCCAGCTACTACAACGACTTTCAGTTTCTTTCCTTTTTCTTTCCGAATTGTTCGTTGAATCCTGTTTGAATACGAAATAAAATAAAAATACCTTTTGCGCAGTTTTCGGGGTTCTTTATTGTTAATCTACGCTGTAAAGGGCTCAATTAATAATTAAAACGGCTGTCACGATTAAACTACTTATTATTTCGGATCGGCAAAACATTTTGATATTTTATAATAATGTATAATAAAGATGCAAACATCTTAAAACTTATTCACACATTTATTGATATAGAATATGAATACCGAAAAATGGTCAAGGGATAGGTGTTAACAAGAAGCAAGCTGTTTAGAATTAAATACACAAATATTAATAAAATTATATGTAATTATTATTTTTCATTTACATACACATATGTACATATATATAATATATATCAGTATCAATAATTCTTCCCATGGAATTCATGGCGATAGATAGACTTATGTAGTTACACAATGGTAAAGTTTACTTGGAAAACCACTAATGGTCTGCCGGTATCTCCTTAATTTGTTCATCGACAACGATCATTGAGACGTAGGTTTATAGTGAGTGCCTTTTGGTGAATGGAGTGTATAGATTTTTTTTTCTATTCTGATCGTTTTTCAGTTAAGACTTCCAAATTCGGTCAGAGAGACGTACATGTAGACAGTTACAATTTCGATTGAGACTATTTGTTTGCTGAATCACATCGAGTCTATCAAAAAATATCAAAGGAACACTGAACGTTGTCGCTACGCGTACAATTCATGTTTAGTTTGTACACGTATCAGTGCGAGGAATTGATTCCACGTCAATTTATGTCATGGTGTAATTCTCATTGTTCACCTTCTACAGGCTATTAAGTACTCGTCTGAATCTTAAAGTACTTATAAATAACGAGTAGCCTGCGGATCTATGTAGAAATTCTTATTTTCATCGGTGACGTTACAATTATCAAATGAGGAAATAATTTGTTTCGTATACTTTAATATTAGTGTTAAACATTTTCTTATAATCAACAGAGTTACAAATGCTGTGA
This sequence comes from Augochlora pura, assembly GCF_028453695.1. Taxonomy (NCBI): domain Eukaryota; kingdom Metazoa; phylum Arthropoda; class Insecta; order Hymenoptera; family Halictidae; genus Augochlora; species Augochlora pura. Next base: position 12,138,466 of record NC_135772.1, on the reverse strand, counting down.
TGCCTACAGATCCGCAGCCTAACGATGAGCAAGAAGAACTGTGTATCTTGTCTTATCCAAATGGGAGTAGTATAAAAATAATTACAATTACGATCATGGCAAACGATCGTCTCTTCACTTTTAGTGTGTATGAACATGTGTTTCTGTATGTGTACATTACGAGTGGAATTACCTAATTGCGAAACAGAAACAGAATTAAAATTCCATAGAAAACGAAATGTCTTCGCTTTTTTACTCGGCAGCTTTCAACGAGCTGCCAGCGATCGGTGATTAATACTATAATCGAAGTAATGATGAGATAATCAGAACGTAAGTACTAAATAAGCTAAGTGCGTTCGTCGTGTCCGAAACAGACCTTCTCCTAGGAGATATAGAAAAATCATCAAGAACCGAGCCTAATATAAGGCACTAATTAGTTTAACCCTCTGCACTTTAGTTCGGTTTCAACGAGTGCGCTCTTGTTCAAGAATATAGAAATACATGGCAAAGTCACTTAGTTATTAATAATTTGGTTTTCAATATTATAAAAAAACAACTAACAACTAAATTTTGATTTATTACCTGTCGCTTATCCCGATTGCTACTCTTTGCTATGACGTAGAACGCAGAGGGTTAATATAACATCTCTGTCTTTTTCGTTTGTACATTATACTTTCTTCCCTCAATTGTTCGATAATTGCGGCGCAAGTACTTTTCATATGAAACTCTTAGAAATTTCTTTCTGTATATAGCGTGTCCGTAAAGTATCTTAAAACAATACGCTTCGTTCTACAATTGCAATACAAAGAAACTTAACACTACAGCTACCGGACAAATTAAAATGACTTGCTCCTAATCTTTCTTTATTAGAATTATTAAAATTATAAAAATGTTCCTGATAAGTTCTAGCATTAAACCGACGGTACTTGTTTTAAACAGAAAAATTAAGAACTACTACTCGCAATTCTACGCCTTCACTGTCACCTGGTCCTACGATCGGTTTTTCGAAAGAGAGATCTAAGACTCACAAATGGTCACGATAACTGTCCACCACTTTCCTGTGACTCATATATTACGAATAAACTGCAGATTTATGGCACGTGTCAATTTGCAAAGTACAGATGTATTAACGAAATTTGATAAATCAACAAAATCTTCCTTTACTTTAGTTTGCGTAAAACAATTAGTGAAAATGGAAATTAGTGTAAGGATCTACAGTCAAGTTATGAATCTAAAGAAATTCAGACAAGGTGGACCACGGCCTCTTCTTTGAAGAAATAGTTAATTAATTAAATAGAAAAGTATCCGCGTTAATAACAACGTGAAGCACGAGTTCCAAAGGCGACAGACATATTTCTTATCAAACAAGATGTAATCATTCAGTCTCCTCATTCTGTCATGTGAAATGACCATCCCATGAGTTTACGCTCAAGAAATAGTACAAGTATGTATCTGCTTTGGTAACAGATGCTTCAGTTTTTTCACGAGATCTATATTTCCTTATCTGCTACGATCAGAATGAAATCGATTGGTTAGTTGAGACCATCTTTCTTAACTTGTTTTATGCTGTTTCAATACATGCATGGGCATGCCTCATTTGACATTAGAAAAGTATTGCCCTAATTATGCCCAATCCTTTATTTTCCCCTTTTTTGTCCCAACATAAATATAATTTTAACACTTGACGTATCAAATAATCAAACATTACCAATCTGACCACGTCAAACTTACGTTATCTAACTTTTGACAATATCAACGAAATTCTACTCTACTCTGTACGTATATCAGAATCGGCGATCCTTCAACCTAAGCAACCAGTCGATTTTCAAACGCTTACAACAATCGATGCAGTAGAGAGGTATTTCATCACAGAGAATATAAGCGAGCACCACGCTTGTTTCAAAATCGTCTAAATCAACTTAATTAAATAACGCTGAGAGCATTTGTGCTTTCTCGAGAAACGCAAAAAAGGACGACACTGAGGCGTAACATGTCATCCTCATCAAACTATTGTTCGAATGTATATACCCTGACTGCTCTTCAGTAATCCACTCCATCAAGGAATACGGAAATTATTTACACGGATATAGGAACGTTTAAAAAAAATAGATGTTTGCTCATGTACACAGGCAGAATAAGTTTTCTCTCGCGATGCTTAGGAAGGGATATTTCTAATTATCTCCGACACGTGATCACAACTCATGTGTTCCTTGCGACTCAATTTTGTTACGCTTCTTCATTCAAATTCGACTTCACGATTTTTCCATTCTTCTGAGAAATATCATTCAAAGGCTCGAAATCTTCCTTATCAGACTGTGGATACTTGAGATCGGGATAGTTCCATGCCTGAATATCTGCAGTTCCGAAAATCTGATAGACAACATAGGTCCCGCAGGCGACACAAGCGCTCACGCCGAAAACTTGCCTCCAGGCATCGAGAGCTTGCTGTAGAGAGAATTATTCTATGACCCCTTACTGTATAATAACGAGTCAAACTCATGAGTGATTGTTTGTTCAAGATGATGTATCCATTTTATTTAAATGTAATAAAGTTCTGCTGTTTCGTTATATATATATATATATATATTTAAAGATAAAAGAAGGTCTAGACGTAAAATAACTATGAATATAAATTTTTATACAATGTACATGACATATCCATGGCAATTTTTAACACGTTCGTCGCCGCGTCACCCATATCTGGATGACAAGTATGCTTTTATGAGGGCCACGTCACCCAAATATGGGTGACACTCTTCCTTATTCAAGATTTTACTTATTTAATTTATGAAAATCCCATTTCTAGCACAGGAATTTAATGAAATAAGCACTGGAAAATGTAAAACATATAAAATAAGAATACTAAAAATTTATACATTATTATATTTGTTATACATTAATTTATATTTAATGTATAAAATATAACGTTATGATATACGTTCTGACTACCGAATTTGGGACCGGTAAGAAACTCGAGCGATTTGCGCTAGGCGACAAACGTGTTAAACCACCAATAAAAGACCATGTCTTACGAGTAAATTCTACCGAATGAATGAACGCTACTAAAGATAAATAAAATAGTTACTCACGCTATTCTGAGTAAGTAGTCCAGCTACAATAGGAGATAGGAAACTAGCTGACATGTGAATTGTCTGTGCAAATGCCAATATCGGACCTGTGAAGAAATAATGGAACGTGAAGTACAAATTTTGCAGAAGATACTTAAAGGATAGATAAATTGTGTTTACTTACCAGCAAAATTTGGCGCGATGTCAACGATGCTTGCCATCGCCCCTGCATAGGCAGCAGTGATAAGAGTGACAGCTATGAACCATACTACTAAAACGAGAATGATATCACAACCCAGATAACCGATGAGTACCAATAATATTCCAGGAACCACTTGAGCTGAAAGCGAAAAATCTCTTATTACTCGAGATCATCATTACATAGAGAAATATAAATATTTCAATAACGTGTTGGATATAACATGTATCGAACAGACGGTATTTCTAAATGATAGAGTCGATGCGTACATCGAATATTTTTAAACATAAATTAATAGTTTAATTAAAGGCATTACTGAAAGTAGATCAAATGAATAAAATCGACGTTACTTGAAATAGCAAAACTTCGTCCGCACTAAACATATTGACCATTTATTATATGGAAGAGTAGCCAAATTTAGAGCAATGAAATTGATTAAATAGAACAATGAAAGAAAAATACTTACAACGATATTAACAGTACACGACGATGAACAATATATTAGGTATAGTTTAGCTATGTAACATGAAGAAGAAAAATGTTTGTAGTATTTTTACGAATATTATTGCAAATCAGGTTCAATTCAGGCGTTAGTCTAAATTTGGTTACCATTCCCTATTATAATACTGTCTTTCAATAGATAATGCTTACCGGCAGCGGTGAACACCTTACGGACGTTTGTTAGTGAGAGAATCTGCCGTGTGACTAGAACATCAGCAATATAGCAGAATGCTACAGAGCTGAAGTAGCTGCAGATAAAGGGTAACCCAGACAAAACCCCGTTCTGGGAAAAGGAAAACACGTCCGTAAGAATAATCTAGAAATATGTACAAAATTTGAAAAATTTTATTGCATAATAATATACGTACTGCTTGGATACTGAACCCTAGGACTGTTTTCATGTACATTGGTCCAGAAATTATGAAAACATAGTGTACCCATATTCTACCGAATGTGGTGATTCCAATCGACCAGGCTGCCCATGATGTTAAGATATGCTTCCATGGAACTGGCATACTCTGAAACAAAATATAAGAGTCAAAGACTACATTAAACATTGTTTACTTACTTTTATTGATTCAAAATTAAATAATGAAACCATTGTGACGATTCAAAACTTAGACAATGTTTAATCATTTTTATTGGGAAAACTATAATGATGTATTAATTTTAAAGTCTTCTACACCTATTCTTATGTATTAAAAAAATATGTTAAGGTTATGTATAGATATTATATCTGAACAGTACCTCCTGAGTCCTGTGGACTTGGTTTCCAACACTTTCTTGAATATACCGTAGCTCCTGCTGCGATATTCTTGGATGATCGGCGGGACTGTCGAAAGCAAAGAAGTACCAGAAAAGGCACCAAATGATGCCAACGGTGCCAGTCGTGTAGAAGACCAATCTCCAGCCAAAGTGAGCGATGATGAATCCGCACAGTGGGTAGGTAATTCCGATGCCGAAGCTGAACCCTGAATATAGATAATCTAGACGTTAGGAGAGGCTCACCCCACGACCCGGAAGGAAGCTGAAACATGATGCTTGTCGAATGGCTTCGCATTGGCTCGTGTACGATTCGTTCTTGTCGACGATCGCTCTTCAGCGGTGGCGCTATATTTCACCCTGTAAAGCGATTCAAGTAGAGACTTAGTACGAGAGGATGATGGCGAATGCACGGCGAGGTAGCTATAGTATGACAATGAAACTTCTATACCTGAAAATATATCAAGAGTGAGTAAACTCTTCAATCATAGTTACCAAAATAGTTACAGAGTGGATTTGACCAAATTCAATAGAATATAATTTTTAACTATTTCTGTTCTTGCTAAATTTGTAGTATCTTTGTTCACTGCATCCGTACTGTTGGACTCTTTTGCGAAAAGAGAGACTTGAAATGAGCATTCAACCTAATATAGCTAATTCAAAATAGTTCAATTTTATGTCGAGCATCTTCTTTCGCAAAACAGGCCACAGTTCAGATCTGACTTAATTACATAAGCATATGTGAGTACTGGTAGTCTGCACGAATTTTAAAGTATACTGTTTTCACATTCAGCCTTGATTATTAACATGGTACAGCGTTTCATGGTGAGTTGCGTGAACATTCATTCTTTTGTCGGCATGTCAGTTGGTGCAATGAAACAGAGTATTCGAACATGATCAAAAAAATATCCGGAGAGTTTTATGAGTTCAAGTTATTGATCTTGCTGTTTATCGAAATTAGCAGAGGATTGCTCCAATTTACACATAGCAAGGCTAACTCGATAAGTTTATGACACAAAGAAACGGAAAGATGGAGACATAATAGAAATAATATACTCGTAATATGTATGGTAAAATTCCATTTATTCGAATAAAACTTTTTAGTCAGTTCCTAATTAATTAATCTGTCAAGCGGTGTTTCTTAACAAAGTTGATTGAGGTTATCAAAAGTTTCAAATATAGACTTATTTGATTTACTTATCAAGCTATTGTCATAGACTAACAATGTATTCAGAAAGGATCGTTGTGTAAACTTTGATGAAGTCCTCAATTCGAAAAAACTGAATTAGCCGAAATTCTATTATATGGACAATTCAGCAAAAACTTCTCAAAAACCATTGCTGGAATATAGCTTACTTTACCATTAATGACAAATAACTAACCAAATTGTTTACAGATTAGATACAAATCTCAAAAGTCATAAAGACTTATTGATTTTGAGTTTTATCTGGACCATTAACGTTGGAATAACTTAAATCTATCAGCCATGATAGTTATGTACTTTTATTCACGAGACCCAGTCATGATATTGAAGTCATTATCAATTACTATAAAAAATTTAATTCATTGATAATTTTCACACATCAGTAGGTGCGCATAAATGGAATTCTACAATAACAGTAAAACTTATCGTCGATTAAGCGCGTAGTATGTATGTTCAAGAAAGTTTGAGTGAGAAGGATGATCGGATAATGCGTAATTCCTTGGAAAAAAAAATAAAGAGTGACGAGCACGGATTTCTCGTAGAACGTTCGGCACCGGGGCACATACAAAAGAATGATGAAAAATAACAAGCATTACAAAACGTGTTCCTCGAGCCCGGCTGATTCTACCAGCTGGAAGTATACTCGGCCTTTCTCATGCTGTTGAGCGGTCGCTGTTGAGTATACCCCTCGGTCCGGCGAATGCAACCACGTGGAGCTTGAATGAATCAGAAACAAAGTGAAATGTCCGTCGAAATGAGACCGTGTTATCTCGTATTCGACCAACAAACGTGATCTCGTGGTCTCGAACCGTGAATTTTGACTGAAAAACAAAGAATTTTCTCATTCGAACTTCCGTTTCTGAAAGAAGCGTGCCATTAGTATTCCACACAAATAACCCAGTTTTGTTTATCTTCCGTTTGCTTTTGTTTCTTTGTCTGCCTATTGTTTTCAAGAGGAGACACTATGGTCTGGTACACGCTATTGATTCATTCCCGGTTCAGTCTCAGTTCGGCCTCGGTCCAAACCGACGTTGATTCACAGTTTTCTATTATTGTGCACGATACTTGTGCGGTAATGCGAACACGATAGAATTTTGCTGGACCAAGACCGAAACGAGACTGAACTGGGCACGGATCGATAGTGTGGCTCGAGTCTAAAAAGAAAACGGATGTATCGAAGTTTCACTGTAACAAGTAAGAAAAGAAAAAATCTATGTGTTGCCAAGAGGCAATTTACCTTGGAAGGAAGACATGAAACGAGAACGTTCCACAGGCGGGATCCAATGTCCGACGACGGCATACATTGCGGGCCACGTGAGTCCCTGAAAATACCAATCACCATTATTTCAAACAAAGTAGCAATCGCGTTTTGAATTAATCGATTTTAGAACGTCAATCATTTCGTTGATTAGTATAGAATTTATTACAGAGTAATGATTTATTCTTAACATTAGAATTATGGTTTACTAAGAATAAACCATTACAAATTATCAGCTTGTATCCTTCAAATTCTTTACTACCAATCGATGAACACAAGTTACATTTCTTTCCAAGTCTGAAAAACTTACACTTGCAACGCCCTGTATACTCCTGAGAGCAATTATGAAACCATAATGGATCCCCGCCGCGGTCGGCATAAGCAGACTGCAAATCGCTGTAATTAGCTGCGATCCGCCGAAAACAGCTTTAGTGCCGAAGTACTGCGTGAGCACACCGCCGACCACTTGGGACAATATGTAGCACCAGTAGAACGAACCACTGATGGCGGATTGTATGGTAGGGCTCCATTCGAATTCCCCTTGTTCCTGTTCGACAAATAAACAGTGAGTTATTCGCCCAAACTAATTCACCAACGCTCGGTTTAACATTTACGAATCTGACTGGCTAAAATTTTTAATTTTGTCGATTGGAATATTCTCTACAGTTATCAACTATTCGAAGCTATTAAACGCCGACAAAACAGTACGATTGGTTTCATCTTGAGAAAAGTTAACATCTATCAGTTAGCTGAACAATCAGGAAAAATGATCGATCGCGACTATCGGAAATCAAAATCGCTTCGTCGATTTCATAACGATCATCCCACAAACGTAGAACGATTGCCTCTACCATGATGAAAGATTGCAGCCAATGATTTCTGCTAAATAAACCAAGTTTTACGTAAGGGCTTATAGACTGAGTAGTGTCCTCATCCGGACGGCTGTAGCGTAATCGGTCGCTCTAATCGTTCTATCAATTTCAGCACTGCCATTTATCGAGTCGCGGAGGCGGCAATTATAGAGTTTCCGCCGCTACTAAGAATCTACGGCATAAGATCGCGGTGATAATTATACACGCGGTGTTACGTGAACGGATTTTTCAATATCTTGGCTGTAAGCTTTAAAACAAGAGCGACAGCACGTAACGTTATCCTCGTGATTAATAATGAAAAGCGACGTCTCCTTGAGTAATGTGGTTTTGAAAGAACTGATGAAGACACTTCTTCACAATTTTCATTGCTCATCGATTTAACTAAAGAATTATAAGCCAATATAATCTGGCTTTATACATCTAATCCTGGTTTTATACATCTATTATAAGTTGACTTTTAAAATATTTTCCTTCTATTTAGAAGAATTTTTTCCTTCTATAGTGCGGTATCTTGAATCAAACACAAGATAATTTTATTCCTTGCAAGTAATAGTATCAATAGGAACCACGCTCGAGATTTACAAACATATAATTAGCTGAATTGCGAATGATCACATAAGCCTTCAACCGCAAATGTTTTTCATTTCAGCAACAGTGTAGTATTACGCTGGAAGAATATATAACTTTTTGTTTACTACGATTTTTGTAAAGTCTATTACGAAAACTTCTTTTGCACAAAGATTCAAATCTTCTTAAAACAATAATGAGTGCGTAGCACATCTGTGTAAAATAAATTTAAACATTTTTGTAAATCAAATTATACCAGTTCCTTAATAATCTCACAAGAAAGAAATAATCATCATCATTAGAGAATAGTTTGCATAAAAATAGGCTTCATCTTTAATTTGACGAAAGTTGCAGTTCATGATCATTGATGAGTATAGGAAATGTCGCCCGTTCCAAGGAACATAATTTCGCGGTAGTTAATAACGGCGTTGCATAGTGGCTCAATGGCATAAAAAATGAATGTTTTAATAATTCTGTGCACACACTTTTTCATTACAGTTTCATACACGCAACATTAATTAAACCATCGCAATCAACAAAAATTTTCCGCCAATTCTCAATAATTCTAAGTATATGAATATTAAGAAATTGCAAGCGCGCAATTTTGGACTACAAATGCATCTACAGATAAATATAGCTGCAAGTATGCGACCGCCATAAAAAATAAAATGTTGCTATTTGATAAATGATTAATTATTCTACAATGTTATCCGTTTAATGACAAACAGTTCACGTTTGAAACATTCAGCATACGTGGAAACGCAATTCATGTTATAGATAGCGATCTGCATGCATACCTTATCCCAGGAGAGCGTGTCGTTGTTTGTAAAGGTTGCATTCGGTGTCGTGTAGCAATATTGAGAATCGACTGTGACTATAGTGTCATTGGATGTGGTCGATGGTTGCTTGACCATCGCTACCATGGCAATGTTTATGTCGTTTCTCATCATGAAGGAGACAGTGAATCCCGAGAATGACAGCATATATAGCACAACTCGCGCTGGTATCATATCTGAAAATGTGAATGTAACTATGTAACATTAAACTCAGCTCATGATAAGCTCAAATTTACTTGCGCCCTGCCATCCATAAGTATTAGAACACTTTGCACATTGTACGTGAAGTATCAATTATACAAATGTTCTAATCAAATAATTTATATCTACGGGTTAATTAAAAAAATCATATCTAGAAAGAAATATACTTAAACTGTTACACATATAAAGGTAAATTCCTGTCATTTTGAAGGATAATTATACTTAAAATTAAATTAATAAAAATATATCTATACACATTTTCTATACAGCTAATAAGTAGAAAAATCCATTACCTCTTAGTTTTCGCAGGCTGCATGCTGGACGTGTCTTACACATGGTTTGTTCTTCGTATCTGTATAAGAGATACAATTGATATTCTGACATAAATTAATGAATTAGTTATAATAGAAACAAAATATTGTGCACAAGCGTGTATCTATTTCTTTTTTCCAAAAATGGAGTAAGTAAACTATGATTTCAAAAGCGTTTGAAAAGATATCTTGGAATTATAGAAATGTTTGGAAATATAGTATTTAATACGAAACACCTAGCAAATATAAAGAAGACTGGGAAAACTTTATTTTTGTTAATAAAAATTTATATCTATTAAGTAGATAAATTGGGAATAATTGCATTTATACATTTTACTTCGAAATACAGAATATCTACATATTGTCAAATTATATTTATCCAAAAGATCAATAGCACAACTTGCTCTTTCAAAAACTGAATGGTGGTACAGTAATTTATCACATTATTCCTCAGTTTGTAAACAAAGATGGACAACTAGGAAAGAAGAAACACGATTATTCGAGCCTCGCGGCTTGTTTGTAACAACTATACAACAACAACAAAACAATCTTCGCCTAGTTGTCCATTTTCACCAGCCAGGTGAAGGACAATGTGAGATAAATTAAATTTTTTTAGATGGTACAAGTTACTATACAATATTCAAGAATATTTCATAATAACAACAAATTTATTTTTCACACGCACAGTATTCTCTAGAAGGAATATCCAATTATCTCTAAAATTTGTCACTTCTTAACTGAAATTTTACGGTGACCCATATTACTCTTTTTATGTCGTCTTTTTTTGCCCTATAAATTACATGAACGTCTATAGTCTACTTATCTATATGTTATCCCGATAAGGGTCGTAAAAATGAATTTGTTCAATATTTTAATTGTCAATAACAGTCTGTTCCTTACCTCCCTGTGTCAGCCATCTTGCTCATCGGTCGGTGCTTGAACGGACTTCCTTGTGCGATTAATGATCGGCAATCACCTGGAATTCTGAAACATGGTCGACAAAGAGCCAAATATGAGCAAGCTTCCTAAGCAGTTTAATAGAAAATAACGATTTCGACCGTGACTCGCGCAATTATAAATTACTTGTTAATTTAAGGAAGCAGTATAATCGATGCGGAAAAATTAAGCGATCGTAAATCTTGAGAACGATAATGGAAATTAATGGGACTGCGTTAAGCGACAGTTAAATTGCCTCGACGATTTAGCTATTAACCGCAGCCTATCACTATCATTAGGATCATCAGACAAGATTGCCAGTGCAATAGCAGTTGAGTAAAAAAATGCCGATTGCAAGATCGATGCAATACAAGGCTTGTTCCCCTACAAGATATAAGTTGATCCGCCGTCTCGCAATTCAACGCAACAAATTTCAGCAAGAGAACTGCCAGTATTTTTATTTATGTAACCTACTCGAGACGATCTCACGATCTTATGGTTCCATCGGCGGCGACTGGATATTCTCATAAGCGCAATTTATACTGGTCACTAGTGGCCCTAATTAAGCGCTTGTTTCTCATTCCAACACTTGTAAACAACAATTAAATAATGCCAGCGTTAGTCATATAGCGATGCTCGTTCATTAGAACAGGCGAACGTAACCCAGAATGATTGCGTATGCTCAAAATTATACGATAATTATGTACAATCATAAACAAAATAATCCGTTCTTTACACGTTACGCGAGTTTCATCAAATATGATACAACGTAACGAATCGCTGATTAAAAGGAAACGATATAAAGAAGCTTGAATTAACTTTTCTCATTATAATACTAATAATTTAATTTCTTACATGTGCAAATAACTTAATCTTACATGTAATTATTAATTCATTACACGTTGATAAACACGTGTTCATTAACACGAGAAATACTTTTAGTTATCCACTTAAATGACCTAATTAGTTTGAATATTCGAAGTTATAATTGTGAACAGTAAAAAAAATCTCTTGTACAAAAATAGCAAAGTAAGACTAGTTCAAACAATCTCATACATGACGAAGTCGAACATTTGTCTTACAAAACAAATATCGCCAATACAACGCCAGTTACTATATCACTTCAAAGATAAATTACATAATTCAACGAAATATTCATTGAACAATTACTTACACGGTGACAGAAGTTCTCATTCGTTCGATCGAGCAAATGAATTTACCTAGTGCCCTAAATACAGCGAATTTTATGGAACTTTAATCGTGCCGACTCGAATGCTCTTTGCATGAAGGCGAGGGCGAACACCGCGTACCTTTATTAGAGCTTTCGGATCGATGATGCCGCAAGAATGAAATATCCCGTATTTAATAGTGTGTGGTCTACTTGTGGGGGCGCGATGAAATTCCGACACGGATCTCATATACCTGGCATTCGGTGAACGCGTTTGAAAATTCATCAGCTGACGAAGGTCGCAACACCAATCATGCGAATAACAGGAAGAAAGTGGCATCGAAGAAACCTTCGTCATCTCCTTTTTTGCACAATAAATCATGACTTTTTCTCTCTTGGATTGTACGGTAGTTCCGACGATGCGAGTACGAGTGATGGCCACGACGTACCACAGTAATCGGATATCGTTACATTTTTGTATTAGTACTTGCACTACCAAACTAATAAAAATTGTTTCCTCATTCCTTCTTTCCTGTTACTAAAATTACCAAAATATTCCAATAAAAATTTTCTTAATAAACTTCCTTATTTAAGTGTACAAAATTTGTGTGTTTGTTAGAGAATAATGCACGTTAATTGCGTTTAGGACTTGCTCAGATAAAGAATTGAAATAAACACGATATATTTCTTAGATATAACTAAACGGAAATATACACGTTAGCGGTAGTGTAAATCATCGCGTAATCAAAATATCACCGGCGACAGGAAATTACGACACAGTACATTTTTCTGCTAACGGCGCATAATTCATGACTAATGTTTATTCATTTACATTGGGATATCACTTATAATTATTTTAATCATCTGAAGAGAGTGAATGATTTAAATTGTATATATTAAAGTGATGTCCCTACATCACTTATGATTAATCCCTATATCCCGGTATGATTAAAGAGATATAATTATAACTTCTTTTCACTTTTTAGCCCTTCTATGAACAACCAAATAAATAAGTCATTCTAAAGCTTTAGTACTTAAGATTCTTGGCACAAATCTTTACTCTGAAACGATTCATTGATGTTACGGTATTTTTGCAAAGACTCAAAGCAGTATTACATATATACGCCCACATGATAAAAGCGATAAGTAAAACGTGAAGTTTATCAATTAACTCGTATATTGAAGTCAAATTGTTAAGTGCCTAAATGACTGCATTATGGTAAAAAGGAATTTTCACATATTTTTTATGCAACAATCTCAGACGATATTATTCAATTTTATTACTTGTAGTGCTTCGTTGATCGACTATCCATATTGCTACCGTAATTAACAAAGTAAAATGTATTCTTAGATGCGAGTCGCAGATTTTTCAAAATCATCATGTATGGCTACTGGTCCATAATTATCATCTAAGAAAGATGAAACATGTTCGAAAACTTATGTTAAAACCGTTGCAATTTTTTATGACGCCTTTTCCTCCTTGAATCGATAATGACCGGTCGGTCACGTGCCTGGATGACACAGCTCTATTGTCCACTCCGTCCTTTCCCGCGAATCGTATCTATATTGTGTAATCGGACCTTGTCGATTGTAATTCCTCGTTATATATTTAACACGCGGATAGACAGAAATCCGTAATATGATTGGTATACGTATTGTACTCGATGAACGCACCGATCGAATATCATACACGATTAATCAAACACTGGATAAGAAAGAATTACTTCATGTAATGATATCTGTGTGACGGCCTGTATATGGATTGTAAGTACTCTAAATTAACATTTTGAACGCCAGACAAAAATGGAAGACAAAGTTATTTACCCGGTCATAAAATTAAATTTTTATTCTTATTTTATAGAATGTTTTCTACTTCTGGTTTGGATGTACAAGTGTTAATAAGATAGTATTTATTTCTATAATTCCGCTTCATAAAATAGAAATTAAATACGGAAGAATTCTAAGAAGACCAATGATGATACAGTAAATATTTATTACAATTGTTAAGACCGCTGTTCAATAAAATTGAGAACTATTTTCTCAAGCAACCCTCCAACAATTTCATCAGCTCGGAAAATTGCATCAGACGAGTGAAAGTTTAGGGGGTGGTTTCCCTGAACTAAATTTTACACAGAACTTTTCGAGAAACCGTTGATCGTTACATTATCATAACTGTCGGTTTTAATATGTCCATGGTTGATTTGCGAATACATGCACTTGCGTAACCAATTCCGGGTACGAGGCAAAACTGAATCATGTGGGCAATGCTCACAAGCGGCAACAATGACGTCGAGTGAAAATGTGCACGTTCCTGTGTGTAAACAGTAACTGAAACATGTACGTAAACAATTATACGGCGATGACAATGCTTTGGTCTCAAAGACGATGCCGCAAAGAAATGAATACCCGAACGCGACACGGCGTTGCACTTGCTGTGTTGGACGACAATTGTACGACACTTTGTATATTTCCACGTATCATGTATATCCTATTTATGATATATCGCTTCCAAACTGTGTATACAACTATAAAGCTTCAAGGAAATTTAACGCTAGAAATACAACTATCAAAATATTCTAATTTCGATTGGACAAATATGTAGAACAGTAATACAAAATTCGCATTTATTTTACGAAAACGTTTCAACGATTCATGTATTAATATTTGGTAAGACCTCCTTTTTGTTGATTCATATAATTTGTTTACGGATGAGCTGGCAGACAGTTCGAAAACTTAAATTTATTTTGAAACAAAAATACTGTCTTATAGTTACTCACAAGTATGAATAGCGGTGTTATCCTGTTGTGAGACTACAGTAAAAGTTCGGACGTTTACATTAAACTTAGTTCTGTACTCGAAATATTTTTTTTAATTTTTCTATTCAGTTAACATGTTCACGAACTTCAATGGCGCTTCATGAAACAGGGCCGTTTCTTCAATTTCCTGCATTTAATGTTCTCGCTCCATTGTAAAATACGGCGCATGTTCCTTAACTTTCTCTGTACATAATTTTCTTCAGCAATTTGTCTTACCGTTTCTCTTACTCGATGCAACTCATTAAATTGCACGCTTTATCATATTCTGTCATGACACGAGGCCTTCCAGTTCTTTTCTTGCTTTTTGACTTTTTCAGTACATTATGCACCGCTCAACGGCTTCTGTTTAATAATTTAACTATTCTGTCCTACTATTATATATCTATCTGATCAACTTCACGTTTGTAAAATTCTTTTCCACAAGGCATTACTTACTTTTCTTTGAAATAAATAGGTTTAATGTACGTACGAGAGATACATAAACACTTTTACGTTTTTTTGCAATCGTATAACTACTCACACGTACTGTAAGAGTGTTAAACAAGTAAGATATCATACAGTTTTCCAATGAAAGTCGGTTCATGATAACATTTCCTCCTATAAATTGTATTGTATACAATATATCATATATGGAATAAATGAAATACATATTTTTGCTTGCAAATATATAGAGTTATGTATTTACGCAGAAATACATAAACTGTCTTATATTATTGCCGTGTACATATAGATAATACCGACACATTGATGAAATGTTTCGTGTCACGCGAAAATAAACGATGCTCAAATTTAACGAGGTAGCGGCTACTTACAGAGAACCACGTGGCAAACTGTCCGACTCGAGTTCAGTGCGTTCTGATCGATTTCCAGTGAACACCAGAATGTTTACTTCACCACGTGTCCAAGAGACGTTATCACGAGCACTGATGAACTTCCACAAGAGCGTAAAACTGACTGAGTCCGCGACATCCGTGCGTGCCCTTTTATATTCAGCGGCCAACTCGTGACATCAACATTCGAGTCAACAGACAGCCAACCGGCTCTGTTGAGTCAACACCGAATTGTCAAGATAGGAAGCGGCGTTGCTTGTTCCAGTTGCTTGAGAAAATGATAGCAACCAAGTGCAGTCGAAGTAAAGAGAGCCTCGAAGGAGGAGTGGTGTCCGACTCGTATTGAGGCCTGAACGCTGAATGAGCTCCAGCAGGATAAGGAAGGGGCTAGACGTTATCGCGTGCGTTGGAGAACAGCCGCACTGAAAAGGTGACGGGACCACGAGGCATCGACTATCTTCAGGCCCCACCACCATCGTTCTTCAATTTGGCGTGTAAGTACAAAGGCCGCAAGGTTCGCCGGGGATCGAAGAAACGTGACGGAGAATTTGGTACGTTTCCTGGCGAGAATTTGCATGGATCGCGTCATCAAGAATAGATACCGATCGACGATTTGCGCGGGAGTTTTGCTTGTGCCAATCCGATTGCCGCGTCACATGACTCTGTAACTATGACTCAGTATAGACGATGGAAAGCATGACACCGGGCAATCGATGTTAATAGGAGCCCCATGACTGAACAGAGTTTACAGCCCGATTTACGTGGTTATAGTAATAATCGTACGCCTACAGATTGGTTATCACGTAATTAGATAATACCAAGTCTATGGGGTATTAAAAGTGAATATTTTAGCCTATTATATAGAAATAATAATAGTGAATTTATTCGGACTTTTACCAACACCCTGAGATGTAACTATATAGAGCTGACTTGTATCAATTGTATTCTAGACTATAACCCCCATATTAGTCATTTAATCATTCTATAATGTAGTGTATAAGCAAGGTGACTGTTATTATATTTTCTGAAAAACGCAGACTATATGCAAAAATAAGTAGAACACGTTCAAAATCATTTGAAATTAAAATTATCTTCCTGTCAGGGCAACATGTCTGTATTAAACCGATAACTGATGCTTTTGTTCGATTTCACGTGGCATACACAATAATTTTCAATGTTCGAAAACTTTGCTACAAACACCTGCTATTCGTCAATGATTTACTATTTCTTTCTGATATTTGCAAATACGTACCATACAAATTTTCATTCCGGTAATAAGAAAAGTCTACTCGTTATAGTCCAATGAAATAGAAATTTTCTTAGAATGCATACAAAAAACACGTAAAAAAAGTGTTCTTACACCAGAGACACCCTCATCCGTTCTATTATCTAATCATCGTATTATTTAGATACATTATCGTATAGTAAAGAACTTGAATGAAATGTTTAGATAATAGAATATTTTGGGAGCGGGATATTACAAAATTAATCCTGTGATAAGAGAGTCTCTACTGTATTTGTAAAATCTAAGCAATCTCAATTTTTTCACAAAATAAACTATTCGAAATTTTGCTATTAGAATCTATAGTACACTCTATACCCTACAACTATTGCTCTAAACGTTTTTTTTTTCAGACAGCTGTAAGTAAGTAAAAAATCGTGTATCGCGTTAGAGGTAACAATTACTGTTTCACTTTTCTGTTTTCTCATTTCTTTAAAAATATTTGCACATGCTAACAATTCTTCTTTCACTGCTTATTTTATTTTTACTATTCATATCATAGAACAGTCTAGATCGAAAAACGTCAAACACGTTCTTGAATAATTCGGAGTTTTTTGCGAGATTATTTAGTGTCATTCGGAAAAAATAAGGTAGATATGCTAACTTAATTCAAATTAGGTATTAAAAAAACTTAAATTTACGGAAAAATCAATTAAAACAATCAGAATCGCGTTGTTTGCAAAAAATAAATGTAGTTTTATGATTTGATCGACCCAAATACAAATCGTTAGAAGAAAAACAGCAATATCACACCTCCTTTTCCTGTAGACTAAGATAACTTGTTCTAATGTTAATTGCCACCAGCTTCGTCACATTCCATTCAATTCTGTTCCACGTTTTATGCATTCAACGTGCATTTGCGCCCGTGAAATCGCAAGGTCGTACCATTCTACCTGACGGTCGATTTTTGCAGTTCGATCGACGCAGCAACATATTATACATAGCTCGCGTTATTGTTCGCTGAATTGATAATTGTCGAGGTTACTAACCAGCTTTTTTACAGAGGTTTATCTGTCGAAAAGTAAAGATGTCTGCAATAATGTTTTTATTCCAAAAAATATAACGAACGCCAACATTACGTAATAAATAGTAATGATTTCAACTTTTCTATTATTTTTGGGCACCTTCAGGAATTTCCAAAATTTGCATTGGGCAATAAAATTTTTGATACAAAAATTGTATAAATTTGTATGGATCACCCTGTAAATCTACTATTAGATATAGAGTACCGTATATAGTTCAGAATTAACTTAAATTTTTATGTTATCATTAGTTGCCTTTTCCTTGATTTAACCAAACTGAAGACGAATTAGATTTTGATAAAGCAATTACAAAAATAAAGAACAAATATGTAGAATGTAGACGTTAGCAATGTGTCTAACAGTCACCAATATCGGTGAGGTATAATCCTGTTCTGCATAGTTATCAGATTGTTCCCTGATTATCCCGTAGAAAATGTTACGCAAATGCGATACATAATAAAGACCTTAGTGATACTAGAACTATATTTACACAATCTTAATTGAACAAGAGTTTATTATAAATACATATCACTGGAACCAAGGCCGAAAACTTTTTAATTTGCCACGTTTTAAAGTCATTGCGATCGTCGAAGTTCATCAAATAATTACAGTCTCCTGCATTTGTTCATACATGAATAATATGAATACTAAATGTAATCAAAACGTTATGTTATACACGTGTAGTATAAAAATATACAACATGTGGGTAGGTTTTGTGGGATATCTGGATCCAAGAACAGTTTAACAGAAAACTTATTCGATTAACGTTTAACGCAGATTTATAAAACATTCACCTCTTTCAAGTTTAGTATTTTATCTTCTGAATATTTCATGTTATCCGAGTAATTATGACCAGTAATATGCGCGGTTCTGTTGCACGGCGGTGTTGGCTTATTTAATATTTATTTATGGACCAGAAGAAAACTCTTATATAAAAATAGCAAGGTGAGATTAGTTACAATCAATTTAGTACGTGATGAAGTAAAAGATTCGCGTTACAATATTATTGCGTTATAGCATGCACCACGTCAGTATAATAATCCAGAAGTAAAGTAATTCGTAGACTCGCGTTGCAATTCAACTAAGAAAAATTAAAGAAAACTAAGAATTTCAATCAACAATAAAAATATGGAATATTTAAATAAAATTATTGTCAAGTAGTCGTATTGCTATAAAATGAAGTTATAGGAAACTAAGAAATAGCTATAGAATGAAGAAAAATTAGAAGAAAGGAACTGGGTAACATGAAACAACTTACAGAACGATGACTAAGTACTTTTACAGTTCTTGACGCAACCTATAAGCATGCGAAAGTAATTCGTTATCCAACCCATCGAATTAGATTATTTTGTAGACATCTTCGAAGAAATTATGGCGCGGACCAGCGTAAAATCGCGCATAAGATAAATGTTCGTGATCTTAAAGGTCCCGTTGATTTATCAACTCTTCGACTTCCGGTGGAAATCGATCTGCATTTATCTACACTCGAAGATGTATGAAATTTTATGTCAATTTTTTCCCCACTGTATCACTCTTCATACCTGAACTCTATCAATTCCGCAAGACAAATTGTTATTTCAGATTTCGAGAAAACTATTCCATTGATTCCGCGAATTACAGAGACCAACCATATTGATTTCTTCCCCCCACAACACTAATCTGTGGGTGTAAGTCCCTGTACAATCCATAATTCCACAAACTTAGAAACAAATACACTCAACTTAAAATAATGATAAATTAAACAGGGCAACACGCTGGTGCGCTTGCCATCAAATCCATCGGCACACACACACACTTACAGAAAAAATATCTCGACAATACCGCAATCGTTGGCTTGCGGAAAATCACAGTTTCGATGGTCTATGAACGTACTAATACCCGCAGTGTAGCAACGTGTCAATGACGTAACAAAAATCGTGAAAACGTACATTGCACAAAAATGTTATTATGTAGAATTGCAAGTTCCATCGCAACCGCGAGAATCCGTGTAATGTCATTTCTTTCCGTCAGAATAATCTACATAGGGACAATACACCCAGATATCTGTTATACCGGATATTGAGATAATGGACGTCGCCGATATCAACAGACCGGCACCGCGCATTTTCTCGTGACCAATGTCATCAGTTTTCGTCGAAAGTCACCGTGACCGACACATACCAACGATCGTGCGTCACCGGGTAACAAGAGATTGAAACCGGGTCGAAGAATCGTCGCGATCCTAACCTCAACGGGTAAACGCTTCCCGTCGCCGAATTGAGGTTATGTCAAGTCAGGACTAACTTCGCGAATCGTAGATCGTATATTCCACGTGGCCGTAGCCAGTGGCCTTCGGCCTGCGGCAGGGTGATGAGAAATTAGAAACGATCGATAGCGACGGTAACTCACCTCTGTCCCGTCTTTACGACCGACGGAGACCTTCAGAATTTCGACGGGTCGCTCGCGAGCAGGCATTTTCTTGGACACTCGTCCGCCGACGGTTTACGCATCCGAACTCATCGCTCCACGACGTAGCGGACCGTAACAAACAGATTCGATTGTCACACAGGAATACGGGGACACAGGAAACACGAAAACGCATCACACACGGGGTCACTTTCGTTACATACGAGCACGCTCTGCTCCAGCGTTTCGTCACAGCGCCCTTGCATTGGCTATGTTCCGAGTGTTTCGAAGCACGGGTCACGTGATGCTGCCCGAGCGCCGCGACGCAGCGGGAAGCCACGCGCCGGTCGATCGATCACACCGCTGGTTGCGTCGCGCGTCGCCTATGTGTGTCCTGTGCATTTAATCTTTACACCCACGTGTCACCCCGTGGTTCTAGGAAAAGTCAAATTTCTTGGTAGTTCTCTGTTTTCCTTTCGTGTTAACTAATATGCACAATTGTAATACTATTCCTGGTGCTATAAAAAACATGAAACACGATATTTTGAAAATAAATTGATATGTGTAACTTTAATCGTTTGTTACGCAAGAAATTATGATTATATCGCTGTTCGTATTATTTTAATTAGAAAAACAAGTCGCATACGATGGTGTATATCCATCTAAGTGTAAAACTTTTGACATTTAAGGCTTGAATCCATTTCAGAAATATATTATCGCGAATTACTTCCATTTGAATATGACTGATAGAAACTATAAGAAATACTCTCGAGAGCAACTCGCGACAGTTTTATTCTTACACTGATTCACGCTATAAGGTTGATTATAGCGAAAATAAAAGAGCAATTCGAAACATTTCATGTAATTTTATTCAAAACTTCATATTGGAGCCATTCCGAAATTTTAGTACGAGCAACTAATTTCGTGAAACACTTAAAATTTATTCGTCTAAAGGTTCTCTTATTTATGTGATTAACAGATTTTTTTCTACATTTTTATTTTAGTTTGTGCAACTTTGAATAATACATGCTTGATGGGCGCGCCATAAGAATTCTTTTGACATATGCATTATTTATTCGCACATCCATTCTAATTGTAAGTAGGTTAAATCCAACTTGTCATTACGAAGGTCTCGACTTTCACTGATTCGAAACGTTTTATTTTTATTGAAGGCATTACCAGGTCGGTTTGCCGAGAATTGTCAATTTAAACAGATAAGCCGACGAATATTTCCAACGCATGACATTTCTCGAATCTCGTACTACGAAGAACATTGTATATACATACCCTCTGTTAAATAAAATTCTTTCATCGAGGTTACCCAGTATTGCAAAAATTCTGACATAGAGATTCCCTGCGACTTGCGAAACAGACACACCGCAATCGACGTCGACTTCACACCGATTGTTCCTTCGGCCGTGTATCGCCATAAATCGCGGTGTTCATGTCCGATCCCGCCCTTACCTAGATTTTTTCAAATGCAACGTCGGTAACCGAAGTTCGGAAAGTTTCGAAAAAATTTTCAATGTAGCTGTCGTGAAAACACGTGTCCAACGACAACGTGCTTACAATGAATCAGACGATCAATTCCGGGCACCCACGAAAGAAACTTGCAAAGTGTCCTTCAGGCGTCCATCCGAGTCCCGTCAGCAAACACAAGTACCCTAAATTTCTGCACACGCTTTACCAAATCGATTGAATGCACGATAATCCAACGGCATACTCGCTGGTGTCATACGAATTGCTGAGAAAATGTGAAGCTATAACAAAGAGGTTAACAGAGCTTCGCGTGTCTTCTTCATTGGCAGATTAAGGCGAATTTCTTCGACGTCGACGTATGTAGTAGATGATGAAGATGACCTTGAACAAATAAGAAATGTGACATTAGAGAGCACGTCAGGCGCTGAACTTAGGCAAGACGTCAATCGCCCTACCAGGAGGATTGATAAGACTGTAATTACACGATAAGCCATTTCCTTCGTTATACTCGTGAGCCAGGAAAATGTTATTCTTTCATTACCATAATACGAAGGAGCATTTTCGCAGCATTTTTCTTTAGACTTCGAGCACCACGTTCTGCAGCGGTAGAAAAGCATGGAATCATTGTAATACTAAGCCGTCGACCACCTTCGTGCCAGACAATTCAGTCATTGAGGAAGGTATGATTAGGATATGTATCATATTTAATTAATCTTCACTAATTATTCTCATGTATAGGCTGCCAAGGAATATTGGTCATAATTTCAGTGACAAATTAAGTTCATTAATGTAAGAAAAGAGTTTGCACAAACAGGTACTGAACCTGTCGAACTTCCTCTCTCACCGTTACCACACATGTCTAGAATATTTGAAAAGTTTAAAAGCATGTCTGCTTGATTGAAATAAAAATCACGAAATGTTCAAATTCGATAGCAATCTGTTCTGATGCGCTGGCGAGACATGCCAACATTGCCGTCGCAGTGCTACAAAGGAAAGATTTCAGTCACAAACCTGATTAGAAGTTATACCTTTATGTCCTTAAACGTCTTCTATAGTTACATCAATTCACGATAACGTCTGTTGTCCATCTTT
Source organism: Augochlora pura (assembly GCF_028453695.1). Lineage (NCBI taxonomy): Eukaryota > Metazoa > Arthropoda > Insecta > Hymenoptera > Halictidae > Augochlora > Augochlora pura. The sequence continues at coordinate 12,115,698 of NC_135772.1, read as the reverse complement.
ATCTTCGTTCGAACGCCCTCCTTTAATTAATCGCGCGCGTCGGTTGCGTGTCGTTTATCGCAGAAACTCTATTCCAATCGGTGGTCAGGTATGCGATATTGATTCGACATTGGCAGATCCGCAAATCTGAGAACTAGTTACGTCACGGCGAAGCGCGCAATTACGATTTTTATTTTGCTTCGACTAACCACGAAAACCGCCTGTCGCAGAGAGTGAGCTAATCGGCGCGTTGACGAAACAGCTATACCTAGTAGAGTCTCAGATGCAGATGGTGCAGAGCGACCTGAAGAAAAAGGAAGTCCTATTACAGTCGAAGGATCAAGAAGTGATTAAACTGAAACGAAAGGTTTGCCATCGTTTTCGAACGGGAATTGTTCTTCCCGAACTACTTTTGTCCTGATAATATTTCTTTTGCGGACGAGCGCAGATGAAGGATTGGGAAGCTAAGTCCAAGGAGCAGGAGACTCTGCGGAAAAAGGAGCAACAGCAACGGCGCATACAAAAAGATAACTCGGAGCAGCTTTACCGACGATGCGTGATGCTCGAGCAGAGAATCCGTGAGATGGAGGTTGAACGTTTCCCACCTTGAAGTATTTGTAGCATATGTGTGGAAACGAAATGTTTAGACGGATTACTATTCGGTCCTTCCTATCTTCTTGTCACGCGACATTACCTTGTCCTCGTTTTGCAGAAGTTCTTGGCCGATTATGGTCTGATCTGGGTCGGCGATACGAAGAACCCGACGAACCCTGAAGCGGCCACCAAGTAAATTGCGTATTACGTTACTATTCCAACAGACCGGCTGCCAATCGAATTAATTATCAGTTGCCGATGTCTTTTAGTAATTACATCGAGACTTGTTATGAGCAAATAATTGCGAACATCGATCAGCTAAACTTAGCCGCGGGAAAGGGCGAAGTTCATGTGCAGCATAACGAGAAAGGAAGGGGCGCCATGTTCAAAGTAAATCATATAACTGCACTACACTTTACTATTTCTGCTTTTGTCTTGCCAATGAGGAAATTTCTATTCTTTTTCCAACTGTCTTTAGATTCTATAGAGACATTTCTAAAGAGTTACACTAAAACAAAGATGATTTATCTCTGAAAAAATGATATTTTTTCTTTTTCCTGTACATGACTTGGGTCGTTCGTTATTGATGTTGTTTCCAATGATTGATTACTATAATACAACTGCTGTAGCATGTTCGCAGGTATTCTTCCTGCTTAATTCCATGCGGCGTCAATTGTGGGATACGTTTCATTAATACTCATGCTAGTGTAACATGGTGTCAATTTTCGACGCCGTTCTTTCGACCTCAATGCATACTAATTAAACGTAAAAAGACTGATGTTAATCGCTCCCACTGCTTCTACGCGAATAATGACGAATACTTGTTATGATCATGGAAAATTTACGACAGTCTACTAGATCCGGATTATTGGGTCCAGATTTTTTTAGTATCCGTTTTTCTTAAGATGTTCATATTACATGGCGATCCGTTGACAGCCAGTTAGAGATTATTTATTTCCGCTGCTCAATCAAAAGAGATTAATCGAACGTTTTTAATTATTCGAAGATGCCTTCTTGCATGTCCTTGAAATTCTACAAAAATGGAATGATTGTGCAAGATGGCTTACTACGACTCTACAATGATCCTACAACTGTGTCCTTCTTGCGGGATATTTTGGAAGGATACTTCCCCTCAGAATTACAAAAGGCCTATCCGAACGGTGTACCTTTCAAGGTAATCCATAATCCATCATCTGTCATCAATTTAAAGATAATGTCAGACTACTAATCTTCATGCGAACATCGATTTTTAAGAATAGATTGTGAAATGTGTGGAAGAGCACGTAGTATTGAGCATCGTAAAATCTTGATAAAGATATATTAAACTCTTAAGCTGATTATGTGTATTCGTATTCTTGAAGTACAATACATAATCATGTCACAATTAAGCATAGGTCGAGCATCCAATTTTTTTAGTATTCCATATTTGATACATTTCTCAAATTGTTCATTTTCACTTTATTTAAATTTTTAAATTTGAAATGCTCTGCATAAGTAGGTTTCATTATAAAACATCAAATTCTTCTACTCTTTATTAGTTTCTGAAATATAGAATTTCACATTATCAATCTTGATACTATATGTGTTCAATGATCTCATAGTTTAATAATGATTAGGTAGAGGATAGGAGAAAACAAATGTATCTGGGTGCCTCTGGCGAGTTCCCCGGCCAGGGTTATCGGCTGGGAAAGCAACCTCAGGCTGATAACGTATCAATATCGCCGAGTACATCTCGGCGGCCAGGCACAGCTTCACTAAGGTCTGTTCGTCGTAACGCAGCTTCAAAAGACACTATTCCTGGCTTTGATAATTCCGCGGCACCCATAACTGCCAGGTACAAACATTTAAAGAATACTACACATCCGCATCTTCGTGGATAAATCGAATAAAACTGCTGGTTCAAATCAAGATATAATTCGTGACTCACTTTTTCAATCGTGTAATTCAATCTGAATTGAGATATAATACACGATCGCTTGAACGATAAAGTTACCTTCTGGAAAATAAAACTGAATTATCTAACATTCGCACAAGAGATGTTAATTTATTCTATCATTCTTAGATCTGGAAAATCGAAAAGTCCGACAATAGAAAGTCCGCCTGCAGAGATGTACGTCCTCCGTTCTCAAATATTGGCGTCGCATAATAACGTTTGCTCCGACACTCATTTACAGTCGCATATCAACGCCGAGCTTGGTTTGAGCAGTCGAAAAGAGAAGGTATTCTTTTTTCATCTAACAATTATTTAAACGTTGTTGCACCGTTCCTTTGATCTCAAGCGAGAAATAAACGTAAATTTTAGCGAGACGTGGCTACCAAACATGTAGATTGCGATGCCAGTGTACACGACAGGTTCGTGAAGACAAAAGGTGTGTTAAGATTTCCAAGTTCCGGTCGATGCTACAATCCCTCCAGCGACAGGTCCTCGTCCAAAGCATCGCCTAGGTATTTCAACAACGCACAAAGTGCAGAATACCGTCTCATTAACTCGAATCGAATTGTGTACACAGTCGATTGGAGAACAACCAACACACTGGTCGGCAGAGGACGAGGTCATCTAGCTTGCCAAACTCCCGTATATCCGTCAGTTCAAAGCCACTCACGAAGACTAGACCGTTCATTGGGTTCAATAATGTTGACGGTGTACAGCCGTCGGTCCCTCACAAAGCGCACAGTGCGAGCAGGCGGAATCCTCGTATTGCGAAGTCCGCGGAACCAGTCCGAAAGAGTGCAGTGAGCATTCCATGAAAACATTTTGATCGATGGAATCCCTATTAATGATGTTACGTTTTCCAGCCACCGATATTGTACCAGGTAAACGAACCATCTGGAAAGTCCGGCGAACTTCGATTAAAAGTTAGATCACTGAATGGTGGTACAGTTTATCTGGTGCACGTTTCTGCTGACGAGCCGATAGCACGACTCTACCAATTTCTGGACAGAGCGATGGCGAGGACAGTTCCTCGAGGGTACAAGATTGTTCTCAGCGGGTAAATCGATGTCGACGACTTCTACCTTTCCATATATCGCTGACTTTTCCGATCATTTCAGTTACTCGCCAAGAAGGCTGGATCAGCTGGGTGCGACGTTAAGAGAAATTGGGATCACCAGGGATAGCGTGTTACATTTAGTGAACGATTGATTGCCATCGTATGATATTGTTTCGTCCTAATTGCAAAAGTTTCTTTCGTGTGTACATATTGTTGTACATGTTTCACAAGTGATTTTTGGGAAATATAATCGTTTTGTAAGTAACCGGATAACTGGCACAGAAATTAAAAAGTTCCGTTGACTCGTATCGATTCTAGGTAAGTGTGTTCGCGGGATCCTGCTTCTCCGTGGTAGGTAAGCGAATCTTCCGACATTGATTTTATCACTGACGGATAATACAGTGCCGTGTTGGCACACTCACCTTTCTTGCTAATGCTTGTTCTGTTAATAACAGTGCCCTGTTACTTAGCAAATATACTGCTGTAAGCAGAGCTCACCGTAACAGCCTTGTAATTAACCCCAGGATACTATCCACTCCATAACTTGAAAGCGAATTGATTTATGGTCACCCAGCTGGCCGTGTACTTAAGTACACACGTTCGCTCCCAAGACAGCTAGTACCATTCCACTGGCCAATCCAGCTTGATTCGTCTTTGATATTCTGCTAAGCGATTTTGAGCTATTTAATAACTATTTGTAAGTTCTTAAAGCTCTGCTTTAAGTTTTCGAAGTTGGGGATGTTAGAAAACCTTGAGGTACAATTATTTTTCATTACTTATAAATTCAACTCCGGAATAAAAGAAACTGCATCGCGTTAGTCAATTTCATTGTTGCGAAAAACTGGGTTACGATGTTTGCTATAGAAAGCTTTCAGCAAACCAGCAACTGTTTGTGACGTTGATGTCTCATTACCGCCTTTCCGAGTAGCATCTTGAATCACGAGAAATATCGATAATCTCCGTGCCGGTTTGTACAACTTGAATACAACGATCGACATATTTCGAATCCTACGTGCCGATAATGGAATATTCAGGGGACGCTTAGGAAAATTTTCTATGCATTTGTCGTTCAAGAGGAATTTCTCTCGTTACTTCGCCAACGAATCGAGGTGACGAATCGTCACGATGAAAAGTTCCGATATACGTCTTGTTCAGGCGTTACAATAACCTCCTTGCAATTCGTCGCTGTAACATTTTTAAGAAAACATGTTTACAAGCATGATTGAAGTGCAAATCGTTGCAGAAGTAGATTTCCCAAACAGCTTAGGAGAAGGAAACGAAAGAAGTTTCTTTCTTATTTTAATTATATGTATATACTGTTTTATTGTCTTGAAATTGTCAGAAAATAATGCTGGGTTACTTTGTAGAAATTGTCCAATAAGTCTCAATTCGCATTAACCGGATTATGGCGACCGCGACAGCTCCGCGCAACTATAGCTAAGTCATCATTAATACATATTAACTCGTCAAGTTTGCGAAGTGTCAGTGTTAATTTATCTGCATTTACTTATTTGGAAATATGTAGTGTTTACTGAAACAAGCAAACCTAGTGGGTTAAGACTTAAGAAGTTAGGACTTATCAATGAACAAAAATTAATTCAAAAATGAAGATTAGTAAGCATGCTGTCAATTAGCATACAGCATATATTCCTGCACAATTTCGACAATTTTAAAAAATCATTATATACTCCAAAAATACATTTTGAAAACCTACTATAAGAAACTGCAGAAGTCAATATTTTTTACTGGTATCTTCTTACGAAAGTTGACACTTAATCATGGACAAAAATTCAGCAAGAATGCTCACGAGGGTGCGAGACGTTTCATAAAAAGGTCGCGCTTTATCATGCGATAACAGGCCAGCCTTCTGGAAACCGTGATTACTTCTCCAGTCGAGAACGCCATAATGAAGTTCACCGGCTATCGCGTGTCGTCCAAAAGATTAAAGCTCGTGAGAGCTTTTTGAAGCGCAACGAACCTCTCCGGTAGGTAACACTGTAGAAGTCCTGACCCCCCTGATCTTAAACGTTCCGCTCATTTCGTACGATTGGGGTTGCTTTACGACTGCTTTCCTCCCCCTCGAAAAAAAAAAGAGATAGCACCGACGCGACGGGGCAAATGCGAGCCAGATAACGGGCGACGTAAAAAGCCCGGGCGATACGTTACGCTCGATTTACTTGACCTACGATAGGTAGCTCGGTCTCAAAGAAACGCAAATGTTTTTTACATTTCGAGCGGAACCACTGATTTAGACAAAGAGGGTTAAGTGGATCTATTCCTGGCGGAGGCATGAATGATGATCGAGATTCTGCTTCGGAAACGATTACTCGGAACATTGCGTTGAGGGAACTTGGACAAAGTGTCAGCGAAGTTCTGCGGCTGGATTGTAATAATTGATTGAGCGAGTTCGATTAAACCTTTGATCATCAATATTGAGTCTAACACGTAACTTCAATATTTATATTCCTTCAATTCTGAATCGAAATGAAATACTGTTACTCTGTGATGAAACTTTAACCTTTAAACATTACCTAGTTGCTCAGAAAATATGGTTTCGTTGGTTTCGAAGAATGAAAAATACAGAATTATTTATCCTGAAGATTATTACTAAACGTAAATTAAAAATTACGAGATCACTTAGATCGTTTGTAACTTTTATGTTAATATGTGTTCGAATTAATAAATTGTACCTTGTACAATGAGTATCCCCTACAAAGAGTGTCTTGACAGTTTCAATAATTATAGAATAAAGTTTATTTAATCACAAACCGTTTTAATCCGTCAAGTTATATATATATACAAAGATTACGTAACTTTTTCTAAAACAATAATATATCCGTCTTCGAATCTCATAGAATTACAGGAAGAAAGGGAAAGGGTTGCGTGGCTCTTCTGGTACCTGTCGTTTTTATCGATGGTTCTATCTATCAACCGCCAGATCTCCTACATTTCAGGCTCGTATCGACGGATAACTGAGGCTGTCCGTCGCACCGCAGGCAACCAGAGTTCACGATTGTCAATCAGCATGCAAATCTGAAATGGTTGTCGCTCTTGGGAATAGTCGAAGAACCTCTCGTCCGCGCGTTTTATAAGTAAGCAGTCGGTTCGGCGACTTTTCTGAAAGAGAAAGTAAAAAATTGGGGTTGTTTGCGTCCCTTGGACTTTGCGTTACTTTCATCTGCCAGCGATTACGGCAACCGCCCGTGGAACAGTTAAGGCGCTCAAGGATGAATTTCGTTAGGCTACTCTGATTAAACGTCTTGAAAGGCGCTCTCAGGGACGACCCTCGGCGTCTCTTCATGCTCTGTATCTAGTAAATGAGAAAAGAGGGTGGATCCTACTATAACGTCATGCGATCTTGTCTTACTCACGAAAATTGAACAGGCATCTAGAACTACCACGCAGGAGATAGTCTTCGAGACCATCAACGTACAGAACGTATCGGAAGAAAGTGTTCCGATAACTATAGTGCGATTTTTCTATTCTGGATCTGCAGAGAGTCTCCCGTAATTTTGTGGGAGTGGATTTCGTGTGTAGGAATATGCAAACTGATACCTATCAATGATATTTTAGATAAAATTGCTAAAAAGTATTGAAACAATATTTGTTGATCAGCGTTGGTGTTACTTTTGCAGGTAAGTTGTTGTATTAAGTTATTGAATTCCTTTTTTATATTTGTGAGATTAAAAGAGTATTAAAAAGTATGTGCAAAATATATCAATTTTATTTAACTCTTTGTTCCGTAAAACACTGTTGGAACAGAATTTACAAAACATGGAAATAAAGTTGTATCTTTTTTATATCAATTTTTCACCATTTAATATTCAGTAAATCAATAAGCACGAAGCCACGTACTTATAAATATTTGATATTCTATGCACGGAAAAATGTGAAATAAATTTCAGGGTAATAAAATATAAAAAAACGGTCTTTTTTATTCTTTAATTCGCCAACTGAACCGTTCGATTTTCGTGGTTAATTAATATTCGATTATTATTCATTCTCCTTTTGTCTTCATTATTGTTCGTTTGTCCATCAAGCGACGCGAGATTTATTAAATAGTTCCACCACCCTGCGAGGCATTATTAGAAAATAACTTCTTAAACATGTAACTTTGTCCTCCGTTAATATTGTCTATGATTCGGCGAACGGGATTCGTGGAGATTAGCAAAATGTTTTCTTTATTTCCCTTGCAAATATCTCTACTTGCGTGAAACTCTTTGTAATTTTGCTAACGAGCCGTTTCAGCATCGGAACGAGAGACAGCTGTCAGATGCGCTTTGAAGTTCTATGTCGTTAAGGGAGCCTTCAATTTGTCCCGCCAGTTCAACACGTGTGCAGATAAAGTCAAAGGTAAATGACTATCTAAAAAGGTGAAAAAGCGGAACCCAAATGAATTTCTTCTAAAATCTGATGTAAAGTGTTCACGCAGCTCAAATGATAAAAAAATATAATTCTACCTCCATGCGTCGGATAAATTCCTAACATATAAAGGATATTGCAGATCTACATATTGTTCGTGTTATGGAAATGTAATAATTCTGCTCATTAGAAGTATCGGTGAATTTAAATTAAAATATAAATTGTAAAAGACGTTGTTAAATATTACTGTACACCAAAGTATGGAAAATCGTGTATGCAATAATTATAATAATTACCTGGTATTAGGTCATGTAATTAATATTATATCCACATTATAATATTAAGTCCACACAGAGGACTCCAAATTCAACTTCTGACATATTATAATTTCGTATAAAACATTAGATAGCAATAAAGAAGGGTCATCGTACCCTCTTTATATACCACCTACTTTCAAGAAACGTAAAACGTCCGTCCAACGAAATTATCGTGGCGAGTAGACCGCAAACAAGAGCAATAATTAAATTAGTTCATCTACCCTGGTTCCCGCTTGGGAAATCAGTTCCACGGCTGCCCATTCACAAAGTATCTAGTGTAATTGTTGTCTTGCTCGAATTTCCATTAACGATCGGCAAAGGCAAAAAGAAAATTCATCGAACAGTGCAACGATATCGCAGAAAATTAACGAGTACGAGTCGTTCAGACGGTGGTAGTGCTTCGATAACCGTGGGCGATTCTTATTCCCCTTGCTGCTCTCATTTCCGACTTCCCTTTCATCTCTTTTGCCTTCGATGGCAACGATGACGACGAATGGCCCAGATTTTAACGGGCTCTCTTTGACGCGACGCAGTCAAATGAATGCAATTTTCAATATGGCAGCCAACCACTTCGCCGACAATTTAGATCCTGAAGGAAGTAAAGGGTCGCGATGCGAGGCACCGTAGAAATAGGAGCGCGGAGTCATTCTACCGCGGTTTCACTACCTGTCGCATTATCCTGCAAAAACTGCGCCCATTTACTTACCGTTAGAAGTGCTGTTTTCTTTTTGGTGCGATGTAGAACCAGACGTAACACGAATTTCGATGGCATCGTATAACTGCTGATCATTAGTGGACTTTAATTTAGCCAACTGATTTAATCGAATCTATGCAAAATTTGAAACCGTTACATCAGTGAGAAATTGTGCTGCGGATCTTTTTTATACAAAATTTTGTAAACTATTATATAAAATCAAGATCTCAAAAATTGACTAGAAATTATATTTACTTCATTGAATAGCGATGATGATATTTACATGATAATTAAAATATTTTTCAGTGAAAAAATATTTAATACTAAGGGACAAATACTACTATGATAGGCAAGCAATTTCAACGAGATATGAGACGATGATCTTTATTACATGGCCTTGAATACCAAAAATTCATAAAAGTTGGTCGATAGAGATGTCTTATTAGTTGGGTAAATGTGAACATATTCCATTGGTTCTAAAATATTCTTTCCATCAATCCAGTCTAAATAATTTACACATTTTGTACAGATGTTTTGCAACATATACCGATCGTTTTCTCTTTAACTTTCCAGCGATACCGTTAATTACTTGTAGCAAAAACGATGTAATTTCCCAGTGAAATTTTCTATTCGTCGATTTTTGAGATCTCGTAAGTATGATTTCGTTCTTTCTGTTCATATTACCGTAGAACGTAAATGAATTTCGCGATCTATAAAAATATATAGTAAAATGCACACGAAAAAGAAAAATTAATAAATACCCGGAAAGAAAGTTCTCAACTTCCTCGCAGATTATTTCGCCACGTAATGCCGAGTATCTGAAGAAACGAATCTCAAGATTAATCTTCGCCGAGTCTGGCCGGGATCCGTCTTACTGACCATGCATTCAAGCAGAAAAAGTTTCATCTTCCTTTCCACTCAATCGATCGCTGCTTCGAGCCAACACCGAAACGAACGATACCTGATAATTTCGCAGATGGTACAGTCCGTCGCTTCGCAGGTATCGACGGTCAAAGTTTTATGATTACTTTCGTGCTTGCTTTCCTCTAATTAAACTTCCTTGTAATCGATAGCATTTTCCTTCGCGAGTACTGTAAAATACGACACTCGAAACACCAGCAGTTCGAAGTCTGTCAATCGATTCGAACAGTACAAGTAGTTTCCATTTAATATCTTTTCCCGAAAGAATTTAAATATAGTGACGAATTTAATTTCGAAACGAGTTACGAATAGTAAAAAGAACCTTTCAATGGTCGAATAAATTCTGTTGAAATCATTTCAATTTGAAACGAAACCGTGGTTTGAGATCGATATTAACCAGGCTGTGCGATTGGTCCCACCGTGATCGAGATTTTCAGAAATGATGTAATCAGTACGGTAAACGGAATCGTGTCGCCGAAGGCGAAGGAAAGCTCGTTGCCGAGGATATACATCGAGGAATGGCGGGTCGTGATTGATGAGGCGTTGCGTGGACTTGTCATCCTGTTTGCAATGGCGTTCGTATCTCGCGATGTCCAAATAACGTCGTATCCCCCTCGATTAATAACCGCGATGAAATCATCATGCATCACTGCTAGCATTTATTGCAGCCGCGTAACGGATACGAAAGGAAATGCCGCGGAAGAGAAATGGTCCGTTCGGATCACGACGAATAACGAGTATCGCAAACATTTTTCGCTTAACAGGCGCGACACCGAGAGAACCACCGTGATTTGCTACACGTGGACAAGCCTCGCACGGAATAGAAAAAAGAATGTCTGAAAGGTAGTCAATAAAACATGCGTGTAACAACATTTAATTGTCTGTTATTTTCGGAGAGATATGTTCGAGTTGACGATTCACTGCGTATCACAATCACTCAATCGGAGAGCCGAGAATCAGAAGCGGAGTATGTCACCCCACTTTTCGTTTCTATTACTCTGACTTTGGTTTGTTTGCCACACGACATTTCGGCTTCGAATACCCGGCCCACCAATCGCAAAAGGAAGTCAACGTGTTTCTGACTGCTACGCCAAGTGTAGAAATGTCTAGGTCGATTAAGTAAATAAAATTTATTTATTGAATAGTGGCACACCAGTGGCGACGTGACAAGTAGTCGTGAACTTTTGAAACTCCACGCTTCTGCTTTAGACTCGGAACAATGTATCCTGAATTTCGCTCTCAAAGGTGTATTCCGGTCTAGAAAATGTTTAATTTTTCAATAATTTATTTACTATATTCTGGTTTCCTCTACGTTTGTCTGCATTTGGAATATGATTTAACAAGCTCTTTTAAAACGAAGAAAACTAACAAAGTTGGTGACTTGGAAAAGATGTGTGGCTCTGGGAGATACAGGGTATCCCACTTTAAATATCTCACTTTTAGTACGGGAAATAAAAGAAACGTGAGTTGAAGATATGATTCGATGATTTATACGTTGTGGCAAGCGAGATTCTCTTTAGATTTTTCGAATTTTCAAGATAAATTTTTCTTATTTGAATGGAGCAGTATATTTTTCTTACTGTCATGGGATAATAAGGATTAAGACGAATCTGACGATTTATGTAATTGTTAATGATATAATAGAAAAGTAACAGCAGAATCGCTAAAATAATTTATTCATGCAAATGCTCAAAAAAATATTCTGAAATCTTCAAAAATTTGTCTCATTCATACCAAAACAATACTTTTTTTTAAGCATTACTGTAGATTAGTTTCTACAGTATATTTTCAAACAATTAGACATTTTGTTATAAGACAACGATTTCTAAATAATTTTAGAATCCCGAATTCAGCAAACTCTTTAAACTCAATTTATACCAATATTACGCACTAGGCTTTTTATCGAACAATCTGCCGCATTGTCCTTCATTTTAATATCGACAAATCCCGTGCGCCTAAAGGTTCTAGACCAGAATACCCTCTCGAATACGTGTCCGTGGGAACAGTCAATTAAAACGACTTCGAGCAGCTGATAGAAACGCATCGTTCGTTTATTGGCACCGTAGATTCGTTCCCGGTCCGAGTACCGGTTAGGTATCGATTTCGCGGGAGAACCGTAACAGGAGACTATCATCAAAGAAAAATGAATCGTAGTTTCGATGTAGTAATTCGGTCCGCCCTGATTTTTATACAAGAAAGACTATCGCTTGATTCAAGAGGATGTAGTAATTCATTTATCACGGGATTATAGATCGCCCCGCAGGAATTAGGTAAGACCTAGATTATCTCCGGAAATCCCCGTCAATTTTTCTTAGCACGTCTTTCTGACGGGTTTCTAGATACCAGATCCACGTCTTACACGATGAAACTAATTGTTCCTCGAACTCGGATTAACATCAACGTTCCTCGATAAGATACTCACGACCGTGTCGAATTGGACTCGGAACAGCCTGCCACGGATTGCCCGAGAAATTCAGGCATCTCGAACCTTCCACGCGGATCGGCATCGCTCGCGGACAACACACAAAGCCATTCTTTATTGACAAGAAATCGACGAATCGGTTCGATTGCTTCCCCGTATGGTTATCGAGCGGAGCCACGCGTCGTAGTCGCGTATCAAACATCAAAAGCGTCCTGACTGCTTGTCAGGTCTGACGGCAGCACGGATTACTCGTTTTCAGCACGGTTCTCCTGTTCTCTTCTTCTCTCGCTCTCTCCCCACCTATCATTCACTCTTTTGGCATACACCCATAATCACGCACGGGTTCACATTCAGCAAATTTCGCTAATAACGTCTTAGTAAATCCGCCCGAGCGACGCGTTCTCGTTAGCAAACCCGCGCTCGCCTTATGTGTACAATGGTACACTGTGTATGTGTATGTGGGCGTGTGTGTGTGTGTGTTTACGAGTCTGTATATGGCTCTGTAGTTGTGTGTGTGTGTATATATTTATATATAATACATACATACGACGGCGGCTGTTTAACCGGAAGCCGCGACGCGCAACACCACAATTCGAAATTCGTGAAAAACACTCGCTGTACAACGTATCGTTAATAATTATAATAAACGGTCGATCGTGTCAAAACGTGACAAGGGTCTCTTACGCGACTACGCACTTAACTATGGTGGCATTAACTTGTGAACTAACGCATACGCACGATCGCCCGGTGAACTCGCGTCCGTAGAACGAGAGCCACCGTCGTTGTCACCCATCGTTGAACAGTTCGGTCGTCGTGCACGACCCTTGGCTATAATACAGAATCGCCTTCGGGGTTGAGAAACCGTAACTGGCTCCGTCGCAGGACCTCCGCGTTTCCGCCTCGTCTTCCGAGGCTCGAATACACCGGGGCCCCCGCATGCTTGCCTCCGAGTCTACCGTGTAAAATGCTTGAAAAACTTGTGGTCCGTCTCCGCCGGTGCGTGGTTCCCGCGAGAAACGACTCGGAGGCGAGGATCAGGGCGCGAAAGTTCCTCGAAGACCTTTTGGGTGACGTTCTCGGAATTTTGTACTTTGTCCGATCGAGAGCTGAGCTCGATTCTGGCCGCTCAAAAGGACGCCGAAAGCTCTTGAAAGTCTGCTAACGACGCTACTCCGCCCGGAAGTCGTCGCCAGCCTTCGTCAGAGACAGTTAATTCATTTCTTTTCCGCGGTCGCGTGTGCCTGTTCACCTCACGGATGACACGTTGCCGGCGGAATTGTCCTCCTAATGGTGGCGCCGCGTTTCTTTGGATCGTTAGCCTTTCCACAAGGTTACGGGGCAATTGGCGTGGCCGCACGTGACTCGGTCGTCTCGTAGAGAACACTTGTTCTCGCGCAACTTTGTTCCCTCGATCGAACACCGACTCAATCGTTCCTTTACTCTCGATTCCTGGGTGGTTCCCCGGGGCAACATGGCGGTTAAGGTTGAATTTCGACGCGGGAAGTTCGCCGGTCTCCTCAAGTCGGAGAATTGACCATTTAGAGGATGAACGCGAGGATCATCTTAGGCCGTACATTACCTTGAACGTTAAGCTCATCCCTCGGTGGAAACCGAATTAGACCGTTCTACTATATTAGGCTATCTCTTGGCAGTGATCGCTATGAGTTTGGTCCGAATTCAATCACATGCTCCTCTAATATCGCCGATGTTTTTTCTTTCTACTGTCCGCGATTCCTCTTCGAGGAACCTCATTTCCTCGCCGATTCTCGATCACAGGGGACCGTCGGTATCTTCCATCCACGATAGATCCGTTCGTTCAACAAGATCGATGGCGTTATTGTCTTCGATGGTCGTTCCCCAACGAACGCACACTCGCTGACCTTCTTATCTTAAATCCACGTCGATATGTTTATGCTTGAAGTTCGGGACCCGTGTGTCCGTAATAATTGAATTGAACGCTATATCCGGTCCCACGTGTGTATTAGAACTTCTTGTTTCAAAAACGCTTGAATCTGGTTCCGATGGACCAGACACGTAGCACCTATCGCTCGTTGTTTCCCTCCGGTGGAGTTCGATCGTTGCCATCGTGACGACACCTTATGGCAGCAATTGATCCTGCTCCGTCATTTGAGCGGCGAGGTCGATGACGCCGCTCGTCGCAGCAGCAGGCTCCACGATCGATTCTAATCAGCTTTCGTTGCCCGGATCGTTGCAAGTTTCCGACGGTTTCCCTGCGGTCTTCGTCGACGGGCGTTTTGTTCGCCGTCAAGACTCGCGCGGATGCGAATGCCGAAGCGAATCGTCGCTGGCACACGCTCTCCGCCTCGCCTCTACCGCATTATTCCGCTTTTAATGGATCGCGCTCAATCGACGTCGTCACGTGGACAATGCAGTCGGCAATCCGTCGTCGCCGATGGCGTTGGCTTGGCCGCCTGGCGGTCAACTCTCGCGCCTCGGCGACTACATATGCTATAAGCAGGTCTCCTTCATGTCGACCATGTTAACGACCACGGAAGCTTGTGTGGGCAGCTCCTTCTGGACGGGCACACCTGTCGGCACCTCCTCAAGTATTGGTCAAAGGGTCGTGGGTCTCGATACGACCGCCGAAGGCGGGGGCGGCGGTGGCGGCGGCGATATCACCACGTCTGGCTCACCCGCCAGATCGCAGTCGAATCTCCAAAGAATACTCTCAGGGTGGTCACCTCCTGGACAGCGGAAATATCTGTTTTAAAACGTGTCGGACCGCGACAGATAATCGATTTCTAACTGGAATAAGGATTTAAAGCACGTTCGCCAGATTTCGACTTAACCCCTTGCACTATAATAACGAGCCGGGCTCGTGATAATGATTTCGTGCAAGATTTACTAAATATAAATATTATTAATTTTTTCTAAATCGAAATGACATTGAATTTTTCCATTATTAAAGTCTAGAAACGAAATTAAATAAAGACAATACAAGAAACAAAAATGATCTAGTTCTATTAAGGAAAATATTAAGGACAAATAAGTTCTGATCAACGCAGCGTGAAAAGAGTCGTAGTGAAAGGGGTTAACTTTTTAATTCGAACAATCGAGTTCTTTGCATTCAAGATTTTTATGAGACAGACAACAGAGTTATTCATTTTCAGTACATTTTAAGAAAATACTACTTCAACTAATAATTTTTTTTACCACGATATAAGTAACTGTTTTCAATACATGACATGACATCGAATAAATGATAAAATATTATTTCGTACAAATGAAAGTATTCCATTAACAACTTCCAATATGTTTTCAAATATTTTTACTCGGATCTGTCCGTTAATCTAGCGTTAAGAATATAACACGAGATATATTATGGAACAGTGTTTACGCACCTTGACCCGAGACGATGCTTGAAGAGTCCCGCCTCTGTCTCGGTGGGGGTGGTTGGTGCTTGTGCGTATGACTGTAACTGTGGCTGTGTGAATGTGAGTGGCAGTGTATGTGACGCGTGTGCGTGGGTGTGGCTTTGCACGGTGGTGGTGGTGGTTGCTGCTGCTGCTGTTGCTGCGACTGCTGCTGAGGATGACGATGAGGATGAGGCCTGTGCTAGGTGTTCCCGCCACGGGCCGCCCCCACTTGATCGAAGCTCAATGATTTCTTCATCTCCGTCATCGACAACGCACCACCCTCCTGCTGAGAGAAGTAAATGCAGGTGTTAGCTATATCGGGAAAGTTACCGATGAACAACTCCCGGCCTCTGGAACGTCGCGAATCGACGAGGCAGCCGTGAGCGACCGAGTTATTATAACTTTTCGTTCGGATCGTTAAAAGTTATCAGACCTTTTTAAAAGCTCGTAAAAGAGTTATCAACGATCATTCGCCTTCCACGTATTGGACCGGTTTTTTATGGTTCGCGACTTTTACGTCCGAACGAACACCAAGGAAAACGTTCCTTGTTCCGGCTCTGTCATCGTTTTCTTTTCCGTCTGGTTCAACACGCCCGGGAAAATCCTCGGACCGGCCCTTCGCAGCATTTGTATACCAGACCTCGCCAAATTCGTTGTATCGATTAACGTCCGTCCAGTTGCACTTCTTCGCGATGAAAATCCAATAAACGCGTGAGTACGTACTAGGCGAAATTGAATTTCGATAAAACATTGACTCGGTTAGGGAACATGACAGGTTGTTCCTTTATGAGAAAAAAAAACAAACAAACAAACAAAACCGATAAATTGCATCGTTTTAACCAGTGACGCGAAACGCATTCTTGCCGTGGCATCGGTGCGGCACCGGATGGAATCCAGTCTCAGCCGGTCGAATCATGATTTTTTCAAACTGTACCGGAGAAATTCGATTTCTTACACAAAGAGCAACAGGCAATATTCAGAGCGCTATGAAATTCTAACTGTGTACTTTAACCTCGAGCGTATCCGACTGGAATTTTTCGATTTCCCAAAGCGTCGGAACGAGTCCGAAATTCGGAGGTTGTTTTCTAGCCCTTTCTCGCGCGATGAAAAAAAATACTGTACATGTGAAATATATATTCGAACGAACTATAACAGCGCAGCATGAAAGTTGTTTATAATTTAGAAACAATTAAGGATTCAATATGAATACGCAACAATCAAGTAATAATGAGAAATGTCTTGCTTACCTCTCTGAAATGAAATTTTCTTTTGACAAATCATGATTACACGGTTCGTTTACGAATTAATTAAACTTCAAGTTCTGTAAATATTAGGAGCGACCTTTGTACATTCAAAATATTAATTTACACAAAGGATACTAGACAAATTTTAATTTTACGGTAATTGCATTCTGTTCCCGCTGAGTTACTCATTATACCTCAACAATAATTGAATACACAGGTGCAAGTTTCAAAATGAAACGAAACACTTGCTGGCCAAGTTTCGTGAAAGATTGATGCCATACCGAATGAAAAGTGAATATGAAGAATATACAGTCAGTCCCATGAGTATTCGTACCCTCATTGCTTATAAGAGAAGTTGAAATCAAGGGACGCCTGTACGATTTTTCAATAAACTTTTTATTATGAATGAACACATGTATAAAGTTTATTTATACCAAATTATAACAAAATTGATTAACTAATAACAAAAATATATTGATTTTACTCCTCGTAGTACGTAATAACAGTCCACAAAAGTATTCGTACCAGTGTAGATTTTGTCAAAAAATCGCATATTAGAGTGGCTTTTTAACTTTATATTAATTTTCTAGTATTTAGTGGGTCCACCTTTATGCCTTATTATATCGTTTAATCAATTTGGCATACTTTCTACCAGTTTTAATGTGATATTGGGTTCAATACTGTTCCAAACTTCAAAAATTTTGTTTTTTAGCATTTGTTTATTGAAAATTTCATGCTCGTGTAGTCTTTTATCTACTTCCGGCCATTTTTCTATAGGATTTGTATCTGGACGCTGAGTACGGACGCTAAACTTTTCCTCTTCCCTCACATCCAAAAATTTTAAAGAAGATAATAAAAAGTTTATTGCAAAATTTTACGTGCATCCCTTGATTTCAACAGATTTCTCTCATAAGCAATGAACGAATACTTATGGGACTGACTGTATATAATTCGATACTTTTGCATTCGGAATACCACGACAATTGATTGACAACCAATATCTCAACTTGCTGATTAAGGTATCGAATGGAAACCGACAGGAATTCGCGGGGGTTTGTAGGAACGGGAATGTTCCTCTCGAATTTCACCTTTCTCACCTCCGGCGAAGTCGACGCGAAGACCGAAATCCGATTCGGGCGTAGTTTTGGATCGAATTCGCCGATGAAATTCGATTGTGTCGCTAATCCCAGTCTATCTGAACTGTAATTAAACTTTAACCAGGAATGGCTCGTCTGACTGAGCCGAAACCCGCGCGATTCGTTTCATGCAAAGAGACAGAGGGACCGTGGAAAACGAAAACGTGTAACTATACTAGGCTATCTGAAATTCCTCCCCTAGTTGCTTTGTAACCGGGTTTTCATAGTGACAGGAACAACGCACATTAATTTGCCTCCGCGCGTCCCGAGAGACTTATTACTCGCACAAACAAAGTAACAGTTTGATATGATTGTGTTTTCTATGCTGTCCTATCAGATATTTCTCTCCGAGCTTAATGTTCAAAACGACGTTAAAACTCCTTTATGTACTACCACATCGGATGTAGGAAAACATTTGATAACATCTTCTAGACCCTAATAGGCAATGTGAGGTAAAAAATCGCGAAATGATTATTAATTTATTTCCACGTACCTCGAAGGACTTATTTTTTGAGCTACATGTTTTCGATAAGATCACTACACTCCTTCCTCTACCAGAGGAATAACGACAAATTTTATAAAATTCGCTGGAAGAAATCATAAAAATAATGATTATTTTATATCCGAATATCCTGAAAGGGTTATCAACTGTACAAATCCACTCATAGTTTACTTCAATTATATTCTGGATGCTGGTCTCTATAATATTTCTCTTTGAGTTACATTAAATTCATTAATATTCAATAGACAATGCTGTAAAAATATTACGTCACACAGTGACCATTAAACCGTTGTCATACTTTGATGATTCTGTCTCTTGACGAAGTCTTTTAATACTAACCTGTTAAATATGAATATTATTTTGATCTTTTTGAAGTTTAAATTCAATTCTGTCCTCATCTCATCAATATTTGCTTTTTCAAGTAAAAGTTGGTGCATGATTAACATACATTTTCTTTCCTTTTCTTGGAAATTATTACAATCGAAAAATTGTTACGTAATCATTGTAACTGTGACGAAAATGGTTAATTTATTAATTATATATCAATTTATCTTCGTGAATATACTTCTAAAGGATAGAAATGCTTATAAACATGAATTTATAAGATTATTTCCATCAACGTTGGGTAAAATAAAATTCTCGAATCGTGTTACTTGAGGTGGTTTTTGAAATTTCTAAACGAATATCAAAATTTTCCCATCCGAGGTTCGCCGGACGCGGTTATCTCGGCCGAGAATTTGCATTGGGTGAGCACCGAAGCGGATCGATCCATTTCTTTTACAGTACTGTCCGGGAATTTCCGAGATCCAGTGACTCGGCACACGGAAACGGGACTCGAAAATGTGACGCGGTCTGGAAAAATCACTTCCGCCACGATCACGAGCACCATTCACGCGAGTTTCGACGACGGCGAACCGTTCCGGGTCGACAGCGTTCCCTTCCCAATCCTGTTTAACGAACACTCTATTCTCTCACGATGTAACCACTCGCGCCCGATATTTGCTCAGATGTAACGACAAGTGGGTAGCTCCCTTCAACCCCACCCTCTGTCCACGGGAATCAAATTTTACGACTTACTTAACGCCTTGTTATACCGCCGATATCGAAATGGCATGGCGGGATTTCACCGCGAATGGAATTCCGAGTAACAGTTTCACCGACCGGCGAACTGTCCTGCAATAAACGACGAACCTTTGTGTCCTGCCCAACGTGTGGCGATCCAATCGCGGTTCCTTTCAGTTATACAGGATGTCTCGCGGTGTCTGTGCGTAGATTGAATGTAAGTATAAAAAACATTCGATATTTCTCTATCTTTTTTAGGGGAAGCAATATTAATTTGTTAAATTCATAATTAATTTTTTAAATTAGATGAAACGAAATGAAATTAATTAGTTTGAAACTTTATACATTTTTATTATAATTCGGTCACGTTATGAAAAATAATAATTTCAAAAATATGTACGATGAGGATCGGTTCTCGTTGACAACGAAAAAAGAATAGATTATTAAAAAATTTCGTTTTTACACGAAAACAAGTACACCAAATTTATGTTTTCATTTTATACCATAATTAGAGTCCCTGAATGCCAATTACTGTAAGTTTAATTAGTTTCGCAGCTAAATCACCAACCGTGAGCAACGTGGAATTCGCGTTCTGAATATTGTAAAATGTAGAAAAAGGAGAAGTTCATTTAAAAAGTTAAACATTTTTTAACCACTATTTTGCGTCTCTTTTTATATCCCTTTTAATCGAATTCTCGGGACACATCTGTACAGCGCATAAAACTACACCGCGATTTCATATCGTAAAATCAAAAACTTACCCGTGGTTCGTAAAATTCTTTAGTGTCCAAACTTCGAACCAATAAACCAATGTTTTATATGTATATTATCTGTTAATAAAAACATCCTTCTATTCCTATACACGCACTGGTTTCCTTTTACAATTAATATTTAGACTTTAGAAAATAAATGATATTCAGAGACACGAATTTACATACAAATTTTTAATTCTTTTACTGAAAAATACTGATAATGTAGAAAAGAAACTGATGGGACATCCTGCACCATTTATAAATTCAATGCGAATTATTCGATGAAATCTGATACTCGGGTTTTATACATTCGTCGTTCCATATTTCATTATCTCATGAAAAAATTATATGTCGCGTCTATTGGACTGCCGACGACAAGATCATATAGAGTACTTTTCCTCGTACCTAACTTGTTTTAATATGATTTTAACAAACTTTTATATGTATTTAATTCTGATCATGCGGACTATTTTATTGATCCTACGGTCCAAATAGAAATCGAGGCGAATATTTTTCCGAATTTTCGTACGAGTTGTTAAAAAAAAATAAGAAAAACTTACGAACAAAGTTTCATACGTTCATTATCATCTCGTATTCCAATATCTATAGAAACAATTCTACACTCAATCTAAAATTATTCTTATTAATTAATATAATAACAGTATTTAGTTCACGTAACAGCAACCGTTGCATATATAAAACATGTAGTAAAAAAGATACTGGAAACGTTGCAATGGCGAACACAAGAGAGAAGACAAAGGGTAGAGAAACAAAAGATGTAGAAGAGAACAATTTGAAGATAAGACGAAGAATTTTAGATTAGTTAGGTGCACATACAAAGTAAAGACGTTAAGCGTCTATGTCGAAATAGGAACCTACAAGTGTGCGTAGAAAAGCTATTTCCGCAAAAATTGAGGAACACGACGCGTGCGCGGGAGTTCCGCACAGCGACGTGGCCCGTTTACAGCATGAACATTATAATTCTAAATTACGACCATAACGCGAAGCAATATCTGTGTCTAATCGTAGTTTAGAATTACATTGCTAACTCTTTAAACACGTTACGCCGCTGTGCGAGGCTCTCTGCGCACGCGTCACCACTCCACTCTTTGCGTAGCTAGTTTTCCTGCGAACACTGCTTACAACAAGAAGTATTGTTTTTCGAAACATCTCACAAAATCAACTGTTTAGTCAGATGTTGCCAATAAATGTTAACACCAATTGCCATGCTATAAATGATGTATTATTTACCCAAGTGTGCGATGGTTACCCATGTACAAACTGTTCAGCTTAACGATGGCCACGACATGTGAAATGACTGTTCGAAAGTTTCACGAAAATCGTATAAACGAAAATTCAACGAATCCCAAAATAAAAGTTGCGCAAATATTATATTTTCAATAAAAACCCCAACTTCCGAATCGCCGATCTTTCCGATATAAAAACAAACACGATTATTAAGAGAGTCTTGAAAAGAGTGGCAATCCATACTCAGAGTACTCCGCGCGTGGTAATAATTCCGTGTTTTCTTTCAAAGCCGATCGATGACAGCGCGGCTGGCAACGAGCACCGTCGAAGGAGTCCACGGTGTAGGTAGAGCGACGACGAATTTCAAGATATACCGCGTCGCGTCGGCGGTGCTCCCCCAAATTACGTTCGTTCAACAGCAATTCGATGCATGCAGTCAAGTATATGAACTCGCGTGTGGAGAGCTTGTGTGTGTTGTACTGCGCGTGTAAGCGTGTGTGTGGCCGAGCTTTTGCGTTGATCATGATTAAACAGGCGTAGCCACACAAACACGCGGCCGCGCGCTCGCGCGCTAGCACACATAAATCGGCCGATCTTGCCAGCAGCGAAATAGTGGACCGTGCCAAAGTGCATGACATACGCATGTATAGCCGATTCTTTGTGTGTGTCCATCCGAAACAAAAAGTAGTTTCCAGAAACGCAACGTACAACGGCGCTCAGTCTAGTTTACGAGGTATCAGAGAGACACCGTAGCTGAGATGCAAATTAAAAATAGAAGATAATTTGGAAAATAGATATCCGTTCAGGCAACCCTCATCCGTTGCGCTACTACCTTTTTTCCTGGCTCGGTCGTTGCTCCCATTCTTTTCTTCCATTCGTTCAAGTATTTCGTAGTCGACGCAGGAAACGCGTTCATTCTTTTTGGGCTTCGTGGAGCCTGTGTCTCGATCACGGTAATTGATTGCTCTACAATTAACCGATTGGCAAGTTAAGGTACATCGTGGTACCATCGTGAATTTTTAGTGTCACTTTTTGTACTGAATTACCGTGAAGTCGTCACTGCTCCGCGACCAACGGTGGCTTCTCTTCGGGGACCTCTTTGAGATTATTGCTGCATTCTCATCTCTCTGTACATTGTTTTAGACTAGTTTTATGCAATTCGACTGTCTTTTCATTTTTTAGCCATATTCTCAAAACTTTTAAGAGCGTAAGAGTATACGAAGATAGTGATTATTAGGATAGAGTAATTCCTGCGCCTTGTTAGTAGGCTTCAACACTTTTTACTTTTAAGCTGAACTTCAGCAATTTAAATTCAAAATAATTCAAAGTTTATTTTGTCGATAAAAATTCTCCCATGAAACAGGTATTAAATCTCTTTTGAATATTAGAAGAAAGTAAGAAAAAGTTCTAGAGTCAGTTACTGTGTACCCATGGTCGACAAAAATTAATTAATAATCACAATTTCCTTTTTCCGAAATTTTAATACGTTTTACCAAGAATTACAATAATATAATTCTAATAATACGATAATTTCTTGTACTGAATATTGATCTTCATTTGTTTAGTATGTTGTTAATCTCTATCACAATTTCGTAAATTCTGTATAAAAAAATCGAAACAATTTTTGTGGTATTTTGAAGATTTCCGTCCTTTACATTTCTAATTTTAACTAATAAATGACTAATAGAATTTAAGTGCAGAACTTTGATGTGTCTCATATTATATTATAAACATAAAATCGATTATGCCTGAAAATAAACAAAAGGCACAGTAATTGGCTATCCCACAGTAACTGGCTCAAATACCCCATATTATATAGTGATCGACATTATAACTAGGTACTTTTTGAAATATTCCACACAAACAGAATAATTTAAATTGCGAATTTTATGCGCTGGTGCAAGTTTTATTTGTCTTTTAAACTTTCCTCTTTTACACAAATTTTTCATTTTTTAAATCTGTTGTCTCAATTTACTATGATTGTATAACATATGAACATAATATTAGTCTCTTTTTTTTTTTCTTAGTGGTTTTACGTCGCATCAGCTGCAAGGCTATTAGCGACCTTCTATTTAAATATTAGTCTTGTGAGTCCTATTTTATTACCTTCACTGCCATAGCATGTGCAATACGTTTCTATTAATCTAATACATATGAAAACCATAAAGATTACACGGCAAACAATTGTCACTTTTGAAAACAACTTTTCAGCGATTGCCTAATGAACTGATCTCACTAACATCTCAACAAAATTTAGGTCACTTGGTCTAGTTGTAAAGTACATTATCCTGTTTTAAAAGGCGTCCAAATAATTTCGTGGTATACTGTACTGTTTAACTTGTTTACGACTTTTCATAATTTTTCACAATGTATACCTAATGATTGGCAAATATGCCCAGTTACGTTTCGAACAAAACGTAGCAAAAGAGCTGCCGATATAAAACGTTAATTTCTCCGGATCTATCAGCTGATCAGGTGTCAGTGCGAAAGTTTTCCTTGAGATCCCCGAAGCGGCCACGATGATCGCGAGCCCGTCGTGAGGGACAGGACTTACACCATTTAACCGCGGTATCTCGATGCTCGGTATGTAGGTGGTCTCCTCGTGTCCCGTCGAGCAATATCGCGTTCTCCTCCTGCTGGCCCGTGGGCTGCACCGGCCGCACGGCACCGCGGCGTCGGAATTGCGCGACTTCGCGGCCGGCCTCTGCCTGGAGCCGCAGCGCACGGCGAACCGCAATTCCGAGACCATCTCGGCGCACAAGGACTGCCGGGTTCACGAAGTAGAGCCGATCGTGAGGGAGCGTGATCCATAAGTGTGCGTCGCAATTCGATATCGGTTCGTCCGTCGATGCGTGGGCGGAAGACGCAGCAGGCACAACAATACCACAACAAATGATACAGAGAAGAATCGAGCTCGATACACCCATGCCGATCCCGTTCTCCCCGTGTACCCGCAAGGCCGTTACGATTTTCTTTCGTCTCTCCGTTTCCGAAATCGGTTTCACGAGTGTCTCCGGTGTCCGTGGACGGGGTGATGGTGGTTTCGAGGGTGCTCTGCGATTAACTATTTCGGGTGATCGTACGTGGACGAACGTTGTGCAGCCGCGAAACGGGGGGGATGAGCCGGAGAATGAATTTCTAGCTTACAATTAATCGTGGGGTGCGCCGGTGCGGATGCGGTTGGCGCGCGGTGATTTGAATCGTGGCGTTTTCGCGTGATCAACGTGGTCAAAACGGGTAAATGACGATGTTTCTCTCTTGTTTCTGATGCGTGTATGATGCTTTGTGGCTTTTGCTTCGGAGGTTTCTTTCCTTGAATGCCTCACCTGCATGCTAGCGTTAACGATAGAGTTACGTGGAACCTAGTTTGCGGGTGAGAAGCTGGGGTTGCCATGTGATCGTCGGTGCAGATATTATGACCATCTAAGTAGTCGTCGAAGACAGGTTTGATGGTACTGAATGGTAGCGCTGTCCTTGTAGGAATTGTGACTTTTAGTTTTCGAAAATATTTCTAGTAGCTGATACTTTATTTTGAGATCTCAGAGCCTGCTTGAAATATCTTCTCTTAATAGTTTTATCGATAATCGAGTGTAAGACTTGGATTAAGACATGCTAAACTCAAATTTCTTACATCACAGATCTTAGATCCGGCTCTACGGTTTTTTACACCTCAGCTATCTGTTATAGCTTTTGATAAAATTTTACTGGAAACTATAAGAAACGAATCTCCTTTTTCATAATCTTCGATTAGTAGACATAAACGTAGACTTCTAATTGTGAAAATACGATTCTTTATGTGCAATCGTATGATCAAAATAAGGCTTTTCTTAAGCAATACTGTTATTAAAAATGTTACCTTTTATAAGATATATTTTTTCAGTTGATGCAAAAATTTGCAAAATTTGTCATATCGAGAGAAAGTAGTTGAATCGAATGATATAAAAGAAAAATATGTGTAAGAAGCCAACATGTACAGTAAGTAGTTATAAAATTCAATAAGTATGCAAATCAGTCGTACACAAACACATTACATTATCAGAAATTTTACAATACCAACAAACACATGAACGAATACGTACAAGATGTGCAAAACTCTAAGATTAAAAAAGTAATTTTTAAAATTTAATATTAAAATTTTTTATTAAAATATTTAAAACGTGATAGCTGTATGGAGTATTTTGGTACTGATTGCATGTATAAGTGTTTATAAAAGTTTATGTATGTGCGTTTATAAATGTTTATGTATGTACATCGAATATTCTTAATGCTAATACTAGTCAAACCTGCCATCGGCGAATTCAAGTCCGAAGCAATGAAATCTGTATCGTCGATCGTAAGAGGTATGCGATTAATTAACCCTTTTAGTGCCGGACGAAAAAGAGGTGCCTATGCGAGAATAACCGGCCGAATTTCACAGTTTTACTAGGGTTTGGGAAAATAATCATAAAAACCAAACGGGAAACAATATTTACATGATTCCAAAAGCAGTATACTAAGGATGAAACAGAGAACAAAACAATGACACTAGTTTTTCTTTACTCGTTCAAAATTATATAAATAACAAAGGTAAAAGTCTCCATAAGAAAAAGTAAAGTTGAGTTCTCTCTTTCAAAACGTATTTGCGCATACAAGAAGCCATCTTTTCATCATAATTCTATATAGACCAATTGTTATGAAGTATATATTTTGCATTTATGTAACATCTAAATATATTTTGCTATTATGTAACAAGATAAACAATATTACATAACAAAAATAAAAGAAGAGATCGATTGCATAGTGCGGGCGATAAACGGATTTTATCTGCTGCAAGACAAGCAATTGGTATAGGTACTACTACATTGCTGAAACAAAATTTTACTAGCACAAATATTGCTATTTGGTTATCTAGCTATTGCAAATATGTAACATTTAATTTTTAGTCCATCTGTCCATCTTATCGCTCCAGCGTAAACAGGGTCCCAGCACACTCCGGTATAGAATGTGTAAAATGTCAGACCCAAATCGGTTTACAAATTCTTTGTCAACGAAATTTGATTATTTACAATCAAATTAGATCATTTACAATCAAATTAGATCATTTATAAATTTATTAACAGATAAAGTTGTCTCGCAATGCGAAGAATAAGACGTTATTACACGCACGACGATATATCGTCGTTGGCACTTCTGGCAAGTGTACCAAACGACGATATATCGTCGTCCGGCACTAAAAGGGTTAAGACAGTAAAATAGTACGACTGTGGTTAAGACACTGAGAATAAGCGATACGAATCAGGCAAATGAAATGAGAATAGAACACGGCGAGCATGACAACACTATGTGCATAGGACAGAACTGGTGCAAACGGGATCACATTCCGATCAGATTTTTTTTCTACTGGAACACCTAGTATCTTTGCTCTCGAATGATTCGGTATGAACAATTTTCTAATAGTCAACGTGTCCAATGTATGGCGTTCCACATTCATAGCGGAAAAATGAATTGGAACCGAACGTTGCACTGATCAACGGATATCAATCGAATTACTTGAAAAGTTCGAATTGCCGAACGAGTGTTCTATGTAGCTGGAGAATAATAGAGTGTTCTACGTAATTCGAACAGACTGTACCTCTAAATCAGGTCGAGGAGGAAAAAAATGTGGCAACGCAACAGCGACACTAGATAAAAATAGCACATTCTGCAATCACGTTATTTCGTTTCTAACTTGTTTCGTGGCTGAATTTTTATATATCGGTGCAACCGCAAGATGTGATTCACCTGGTTCTTTACTGACACCTGTGCAGTTTTGTTCCTGGCAATGGATGGACTATTTTAATTTCTATAAAAGTTCTAATGAGGAAACTTGAAATTTTTAAAAATTAGGAAAAATCTTAAATTTGCACAAATCTTATTTTCCTGCTAGATATCGATATTAAGGGGTGAAAATATCTATTCAAATGTATGGAAAAATTGGAAAAAAGGATTTCACTCATTGCACAGTAAATTAGTCCCTTTAGAATTGAAAAAATTCAATCTTAAACAAGTTATCATGTTTCAAAAGGTGTTCGAATACTTTTTGCCAGAGGTAGTACGAACAATTTAGATTCATCGATATATAATGCTGTATAAAATTGCAGAATGCGCATCATTCGTCTAGATCTCGCTGTACAACTACTATCATTTTCCTCCGTCTCGAATTGTTTTACTGGTACATACATGCGTACAGCCTGTCCTGGTCGCGTGGGACACGCTGTAAAGGGGTTTTGGAAAGTAGCCGGCACGGCATGCAACTGACACATCGAGCAGAAAATCTTCCACTTACGTTCGAAAGGAGCAGAAGAGATAGTAATAGAAACGCGGACAGAGAGTGCGGAGACAAACGGCCTTGCACCGCTACGGAGAGAAGGTACACTCATGCAGCACGTACACGCGAAGCACGAAATCGTACGCAATTATCTCTCGGTGCGCCTTGCTCGCTTACCCTCTCCGATTGGACGTTCTTTTTGGAGTTCCAGCAGAACTCGAGGATCGCCACGAGGATCGCTAACGCCAGCCCGCAAAGCAGCACAACAAAGACACCACCTGGAATGAGAAAACCGGAAGCTCGTTATTTTACCGCCGGCGGGTGTCTCCGTTTCTTTTCTGACGTCGCGCGGGCCTCGCACGCTTCGGAGTTAATGTACCTGCCACCGAGGACTGTTCCCTGAATCTGTTCATCCAACGCCCTCTACCACCATTCCTCCTCGTCCACCATTTACCCCTTTTCCAACGACCTCACCTCGCCCCCCACCCGTCTATTTGTCTATTTATCCTTCCCATCTGTATAGGCATCCCGTCTATATATCTCTGTCGTTATTTACGTCTACGCTCGCACGTCCACCGATCGGCCGGCTTTTGTTTCGCTTCGATTCTTCGAGTTTCTTAGCGCGTCGCTTCTTCGGTCTTCCACCATCCCAACGGCCGGATGGCAAGTTCGCTCTGAGGAAAAAAAAGCTCGACGGATGCGGAGAAGGTATAGAAACTTTTATCGGGAGCCAAGGGATCGCGCGATGCCCGAGCAAAGGGCCTCCGGCCATGCCGGGAAGTTACTGTGAGCAAAAGATTCGGGGAAAAGGTGGCTGTACATGTAATGAGATAAGAGGATGACCGAAAGATTTATCGATTATGGTCGCTGCGATTAAGAGTTTCTCCATTTTTCATGTCACTGGGATTTCTAGTTGAATGTATGGGATATCGATAGGAAAGTAACGAACTCTAAAGGTAATTGTACATATTAGTTTTCCAGATCCAATGTTACTTCCTTCTGGGAAATTCGATTCTAGAAGTAAACGGTAATCATAGTTTTCGAAATAATTATATCGACGATTCAACATTAGTTAATAAGGGAACAACGTGCTTATATATTGTGTGAAAACGCTTGGGAACAGTGCTTCGAACAGTTAAATTTTACACCAAGGGTTAGGGATATTTCCGTATTCAAAATAGTGCGAAGATTTAAAATAATTTTCTATCAGTAAAAAATCAAACCCAATTCGACGCATTATTATTTATAGCATTCATAACATCGTAAGTATTCTTCTTTGTAAAGATACACAGCGTTCAACCTGAAGCATGATTCAAATTAGGATCATACGTTCCCAATTATTCCATTTATTATCAGTTTTGATCATTGATTCTAATTTGGTTCCTATAATGTTTCTATTATTATTTTTGTTTTTTGTCCATTATTATTATTTTCTCCATTTTGTATCAGTTCTAAAATGGCTTCAGAGTCAACTTCTATGCCCATTTTTAAGTCATTCGTATCATTAATTCTTCATAGAATATTACAAAAATTATATCTTATATTTTGTATTCCTTAATTGTAAAACAAAGTTCAATTAAAGTACTCCACAGTAAAAATCTTCGCCAATGTACCTTTCTGAGTTACAGCATTAAATTAAATTAATATGTAGTAGAAATCTTTATCAATTTTTTTTTAAATTACAGTATTTCAATAGTATACAGTATATTGATGGCATTATTTCATTCAATAATGAAATCAATGTACATTATAAATCCTGTCTCTCTTTTATAGAATATCGATCAAGTCGACCAGCGACTTGACCTTTCTATCTTGAAATCAATTGCAGTTTTTATATTTGTCACAATTGGACATTTCTTACTTATGAAAAGCGTAGATGTTGCCTAGAATTCCAACATATTCTACAAAACATGATCCGGGAAGAAAATCGTGGATAAAGATGAAATTGAAAGAAAATGGAAACGTGAGTAGTAAATGAATTGTTTCTTCTTCTTCCTGCTTCAGATGTACGACTTAAAATTATCGATGTCGTTAGACAAAGGGAAACACTCCGTCGAGCACGATCCGTAGAACAAAGGAACGTATGTAGCGCAGCGACAACGTGACGTTCTAAGATCATACGTTTCAGTTACCTCACAAAATTTGTCCATGGAATTTCGAATGTATCCAACTATTATAAAGATTAATTGGAGCACGATCTCGTCCTCTTTGTTTTCATGCTTGCACTTTTCAATGATTGCTGTACTCCAATTTGAAAACAATCCCTTACTAATGGTCATGGGTATCCTCTCATTCGCTCAAGTTTTCAGGACGTCGGCATCATTAAATCGTTTAGGCGTGCGTCATCATCGCCGCGCGATTCCGTCTGATCAAAAGTTTCCACACACGCCGCGCGCTCCGTTCGTTCCTCGATTTCATGCGAGTGGATGGGAGTTCTGTTCTCTCTGTTCGCGGAACGATATCGACAAAGTTCGGACCTATGTGTAGGCTCCGGAGGTTTCGCGTGCGCTGCCGTAAACTTTTTTGAACTTCTGCATGCACGCAGCGAACGGCGGCAGCCTGCTGCTGCCTCTCGAACCAAGCTAGCTAACTTCGTGTTTACTTGAGAGGGGGAGTGGGGGCTCGAGTATTCGATTTTTTTCGTTTCTTTGTGCCGGCCGACGTCGGTTTCCATCTCGCAACGCAATGTTGCTTCTCAATTTAACTCTACCAGCACTTATTTTTCCAGAGAAGCACTCGGGGATACGTTTTTCAGACGATTCCAATGTATGAGTTTTATATTAAAAATTTGTGGTTCCTGTATACTCGACCTCGCTATACACATCTCTTGCCGCGGCACGACACGCGTTCCAACGTGAAATGCATTTCATCGCAAAATCCTTTTCGGGACGGATATTCTGCTCGGTAGCTTGACGTTACTTCTTCGTAAATCTATACGCGACAAGCGAAATCGTGTATAGAAATCCTTGAAACGAGACTTCCGATTTAACTCGGTTCATTGTTGCTAAAATGTAATAGTGACAAGAACTATTTAATAATGCATTCTAATATGATATTAACCCTTCGTCGATGACAGAGGTCTTTGTGTGTTTAGTATATTCGCAATAAGTATAACCTCGGTTTGGATTTCTTTTACGAATAATACAGTGTTTCTAAAATGGAAAATAAATTTTTCAGAATTGGCTGTTAATGCCCTTAGAAATATGAAGAAGAAGGCAACGTTAAAGTTATGCTTGTCTCAAATTTCAAAATCGAAGAAGATTTTTCAGCAATTCAAGAAGATAGTCCTACTATCTCCAAAAATGCAGTATATGATAATCAAAGAGGCTAAAACATTAACACTTTCAATAACTATTTATTAGTTACCTTCATAATTAAAAATACACGTATAAATTTTGTTACGAATATATTTTCTTAAATTACGAATATCTATTTGTTTTTGCATGCATTCCTACCGCATGTCAGAACATTTGCATTCTAAAAAGTCTTTGCAATCACTATCATGGTAATGATTTATTTTTTCCATGTCTTCGCAATACTTCTCAGAACTCAAATAATAATGATTATGTAATATAATATCTAGAAAATGTATGAAAAAGTTCTGGGAAAATTTCTTCGTGATAGGCGAGGAAAGGGTTAATAGAATTTGGAAGTTATCTCGGGATCTTATCTCGACTAATGAAAGCAGCTGGTCATATAGGATCAGGATAACCATGATAAACGGACCCAGGACCATCCGTCATCAGGAAGTTGGGGCAGCTTAAAATAATTCTACCGATGTCGATGGTGTAACTTCATCTGTATGCTAAGTGGAACTCGTCCCTTCGCCAGGTGAGTGCGGGACCGGGCTCATTTCACCGGCGTGATTTGCATAACTGCGCTGACGTTGTGATTTAAAGGATGTCCGACGTGTCTCGCCGGAAGGTCTAAAGTTCCTCGCATGAACGTCCGTCTATTTCCTTGAACCGCATTCTAACTAATTTCGCGGTACAACGACAAAAGGCAATGTGCTGTAACCGGCGCTCGCGGAACAGTCGGTCCTGATAACTAGAAAGTCTGGAGAGATAGAGGATGTTCCGCAAAAAGTTGGATTTGCGAATTATTTCCACTGTTATTAATAATAATGAACATGAGGTTAGAATTAAAATGTCATTTCATACATTTAGCGTCAACGAAAATATTTTCCACATCGAGTCTATGGATAATTGTAACAAACAGTGCCCAATTTCAGCATAGCATGAAACAATTCAAATTTCACGTAACGCGATCCGCAGTTTATCTTCAATTTCCATGAACAGGACTATTCAAATGTATATTTTATACCTCCGTACATTCTTCTAAATAGACTTTTCTACCTTCGAGTCGTTTCCGTTACACGATATCTTGGCGCCAAGATGTCTCAAAGAAAGTGTCGCAAAGAGGACTGCTGCGATACGCGCTATGTAAATAGATGTCTAAGAAGTTTTCGAACGACTCGGGGGAGACCGCGTCAAGAAACCGGAAAGTCGAAATGGAATGAAACGCAAGAAAATTCTCGGCAGAAACTCATGAGCCGCCCGGATAGAAGAAACCGGTGGCGACCTCAATTTATTCGGTGACTTTCCACAGCTCGGACGGTTTCGATTCCCTGTCCACCGTTCTGGTAAGTAGTCGATACGCGTCCCCCAGAAAAGCGATTAGCGAGACCCCGACTGAAATTACACGTGGTTGAGGTACCTACGTGGGGAGCCGTTCGTCCTTCTTCCTGTCTCAACGAGTACATTCCGCTGCTGGCGAAGTGGGCACTTACCCAAGTAACAGGCCAGCCCCGTGGCAGGGGCGAGAAAAAAGGGGTGGAGGAATCGCGGGAGGGGGGATTCCGTCTGCGAAAAAAGTGGAAGTGAAAGATACTGCGAAGGGAAAAATAAAATAGGTCTTGTTGTGTCTCCCGTAAAATCGGCCCCGGGGGGGGGGGGGGGGGGGGAGAAGGAGAGAAGACTTCCAAGAAAAATTTGCTAAGAATTCTCCGCAAGGTTTCCAGGAGGTTGAAAGCCATCTCGTTTCTCTTTCGTCGCTGCTGAATACTCTTTCAGGCAACACTTATTGTGTCAAACGTCACCGTAATGAACCGGATTCTCGGACGAGAATCGTAACGAACAGGCAAGGGGAATCCATTACTTCGGTTTCTTTTCTCGAGCGCTTCGAATCTCGCGATGCTTTTAAAGTTTCTGGTGGAGCGACAAAACGAACACAGTTCACGCCAGCACGTCGATGTTAATTTCTTTGTGTACAGATGATTCTTCACGGGCTCCATAAGCGAGCTTTTTCTTTTAAGAATTTTTTTATAAATAGGTGCTGCATACATCGTAAAGTATGGGATGTAGAGAAGATCTCAATGATAGGTTACATCGAAAGTAAATGTAATGTAATAGTACCAGTAGTAAATATAATAATAGTGAACGGATATATTGACACAGTAAGCAATCCTCAGAAAAACATTTTCAATGACATATGTTACTAGATTAGTTTATTTCACTCAATGGATTTTCTATAGGCTGATAAAATGTCCCCTATACTGTAGATACAAGATAGACAAAACTGCGCAGCTTTATGAAGTTAGTTTTTAATTATCCATGGTAAATAGAGCTATGCCAATATTTCTGACAGTGAAAATTTGTTTGAAAAACCATCATTCAATCAATCTGGATGCAAACAATTTCCTTCGCTCCAAGACTTACGCCCTAAGTGAATTCTCCTCAATCCTATTAAGGGCTTCTACCCTTCGCAAACTAATTGCCATCTAAGTCCAAAGTGTTTATAAATACAGTCATCCTCTCGTACGTCGACAGGAAAATTAACTAATTAAGAATCTGACTATTTCTGGAAATTCAATTTTATATGTACTATTTTATAGAAATAGTAGAAAGTCGTGTCTCCTATTTTCGAAGTAAAATCTTACTAATCAACTACAGTCGATAAAATGCGTATCTCGTTAATTTAAATCTACTAATAATTTGCCCATGGACTCGATAGATTATCGTTCATGAATCAATTTTTCGGGGAACTCGTTAAGTAAATACGATGAATATGCTAACGAGAAAGTTCATTAACACGATGTGCATTCTGGCAACCATCTATAGAGAATGCATTTGTTTGACAATTATTACGACTATAATTAAATGACGCGAAATTGTCCGCGGTACTGTTATTTGATAATTAGTCGGTCGACTTTTGATATTTGCATATAAACACATATGTATGTTCCATGTCAACGTCAGGTGGCCGTGGAAAATTGCGTCGAAATTGCTAATTAAACATTCAGGCGTCTTTTAAAGTATCGTTTTACGCAGCTCGGTTTTTCCGCGCGGCCGTGCGGGAGAACAGAACGAGACGAAAAAAGCTACACGAAACTAGTGGTACTTTCTATCAAGCAAAACCGCTGATAAGTGCAAATAAAAAATTCAACGGTCCGCGCGAGGTCGTGTACGACGTCAGATAAAGCAGCCCCGGCCTCCTCCTCTGTTTTTCCTGGGACAGTGAATTTCATTGACGGTTCTAATAATTCTATTCCCGTTGAAACTTCACGGTTCGCTGTACGAAAAAAATTTCACATCGTTTGCTCACCGATATTTTCGACGCCCAGGGCATTAGCTTTACTCTCTTTGCTCTTCTCGTCTCTGTTGCACACGTCCCCGGTATTTTTCCACCACTTGTCGTACAGGATCTGTATTACGCCTTTTTCCTGTAGCTCCAGGATCGCTAGTGATATCTTATCCCTCCATGGAGAACCTGTACACAAAACGGTCTCGTTAGCAATGTCAAGGAGCGCCATAATCATGCCTTCACTCATTTGTGTTTTTAAAAGTAATTATCAGCTGGTTGGAAATCATTTTTATCGGGAACGAAAAGTAAATTCGTTTCTCAAGTGCAAACACCAAATTAATTGTTTTAAAAGATGAAATCTCTTTCGGAACAACTTGATGTTCACATTGAGGTAATAATTTAATAATTCATAATACAACCGAGCAGAGTTCTCTGCCTCTGTTACTAGTAGCATAAACAATAACTTTAAAACAATTACTTTAATTTTGATTGAATTTTAGATAATTGAAATTAACCAAATTCTGTTAAAAATATTTTTATTTGGGTTTGTTAAGATCGCAGAAAATATCTGTATAAATATTATCCTTCAATTTATTATATTTGTGCCTTGAAAATGTATATTTACATAAACCGTGTCTGGGTTTTTAAAACTTTATTTTAGGGAACTTAATTAAATAATTAAACTAGTTGATCAATTATTGAGCTCTCTTCGAGGATTGAAAATCAATATCTTGTCGCAACAAACTGTGCCAACGAGTGCTTGCATTAGATTCTATTCCTACACCGGTATTATTCAGGACTGTCAATATCAATATAGAGAGTGAAGCACATTTGCCAATAATTTTATTGGTTGTCGGCTCCATAAACATGCTTCTGATATCTCCTGTGATTCGGTCAACACCGCCCCTCTTTACGCGATGGAGAAATGATGGGGCTTGTTCTGAAATTACAAACAGTCCCTAAAATCATGATAACGCAACGAAAGTAATATTTACGTTTCCGATATACAAGGATGATTCAAGGAACTGTACACACCATATCTTTTTTGTTACGTTAAGTTTGGGAAATTGATGGAGCTTTTATAGAGAATTACTTAAAAAACAAAGGCATCGTTGCACCTTTTACATTCTGTAAAATGCATAAAACAATTTTATTCATATTCGAAGGGAATAAGAAAACCCATCACGAAATGTTAAAACAATTTAGTTGCAAATTTATACAAAAACAGTAGACTTCCCTTTATATGAATTTCATCTTTATTAACGAAATTTCCATCAGAACTTGATTATATTGTAATAAATAGTGGTCTCCTGTATTTTATGAATAAACTAGAAATGCAAAAATATCCTTCATAAATGATTAAAATTTTTGTGAAAAATTGAATCTAGCTTTTAACCTTCTTCAATGACTTTCAAGTGAACAATTCCAGAAACTCGGCAACGTTTGCTGCAAATTTAAACAGTACACGTTTTCTTGTAGTAGAATACTATGAAGGCAAGCATTGTAGCTACTATATGTTCTTGTGCCAGTTTCGAAGAAATTTAGAAGTCGCGATGTTTGCAGTCCTGTTGTGCACGTTTTGTTAACGCATATTCATAGTTTATTAAGACAATTTTTAAACGCATGTAGTAACTTTTTAGAAGTACTTGTGTAGCGAGTAATTAAAAATTACAGGAAATTTATTATTAAATTTTTGTGTAATTTCAATTTTCCAAAATTATATTTGAAAAATATTTCAGATTGAGAACAGAAATTTTTACAGTAAAATATTTTAATGGAAAATGGATGATAATTCTAAAAGTGAAACAATAAAACAGAATTATATAATTTTCACAAAACCGACGAATTCACGAATTCTACTTTCTATTACATAGATGTCTGAACATAATAGATGAGTAAAAACAAAGGAACCACCCTAACCCTTCAAAAACGCGGACATTCGTAGGAAAGAATAATATGTTGAAAGTAAAGCAAGCGAACACTATCATAAAAAATGTAGTTTAAGGGAATGCTTTTAAAGTTCAAAGTCATTATACAAGGTAGAGGTATATATATATGTATACATATTTCGTATAACAGCTTGTACTAAAAGCCTGGACTTCTCGTATTTTACTCTGAACGCTTTGGACCGGCGCACAATTGCGGGTAAGCGAAAGGAAAAAGCTTTGTATGAATTTTTTCGAAAGTTTACAGTACTCTAAATCCCTTCTGGCCGAAACTCGCGTTATGGTTTTCATTGAGAACGGAACTATCTTTCCAAACGTCGATCCGTTGCTATCGCAAGGGCGGGTCGCGCGAGCGTGGTTCAATTGTTTTCCAATATTACCTTTCGGGGTGGCAATTCCGTAGCCTTTGCTGTCCAACAAGCCGCCGATTTGCGTGAGATTGCAATCCCGTTGTACCGCATAATCGAGCATGGTGGATTCCATCAGGAAGGCGTAGTCACCCTCCAACACCCTCTTCACCCCGTCTTCGTAGCTCTTCACAAACACCGACGGAGACTTCGATTCCATAAACCTCCACATCTTCTGGTAAATCCCGATCTTCGAGTCCTGTTAATCGGGCAGAGAAGAAGGACGTGATGCGATTGGCTCCCGATTTATGGGATCGGCGTAAAAAATCCTTCCACCTTACCCATGGACGATATATGTATAGTGATCAGAGAAGACGAACTAGCCAGTTATTTACGAAAAGATAGAGTGAGCTTTGTGGTAAAACATTATTTATTGGAAGATTAATAACGAAAACTTTTCTCCACATTTTTCATTACTGGGCTCAACTCATTTCTATTACTGTAACTTACTTCGTTCGCTTTATTTAATTTTTCTGTCACTGGCGATCTCAACAATTGTTCTTCTACAGTCATGGAGCGCATGGTCAGATTTGATATACTCGTTTACACTAACAAA
Organism: Augochlora pura; assembly: GCF_028453695.1. Classification (NCBI taxonomy): domain Eukaryota; kingdom Metazoa; phylum Arthropoda; class Insecta; order Hymenoptera; family Halictidae; genus Augochlora; species Augochlora pura. The sequence continues at coordinate 12,078,321 of NC_135772.1, read as the reverse complement.
GTCTCAAATTAGATTTCCATTTTTATACGATAAACATGAATTGCTATTTGTTCGTATGAATAATTTTTCACTAAAAACAACCGCCATGTAAAATTTCAAACATAAACTACCGTCACAACGGAGTGCTGACAATATACTCAGGCTCGGAATCTCGAAAAATTCCGGAATATCGTTTTTTCTACAGCGGCGTCGCCTTCTCATTCTCGGCTGCAATTATTCCGCAATTGCGTTCCATTGCGTTCCAGCCTCGGCTGCTTTTTTTCTGGCGATACGCGAAACGGCCGGAACGTTTTATACTTATTGGTCGCAATTCACGCGGAATTCCGGGGGAGCAATTTCTCGGGAGTATACCAGAAATCTCTTTTCTGATCTCTTCGTTCCCGTTCCACGAAGACGGCAGTGTCTACCGGCGACGACAACGTTCGCGTCGGACAAATACGCGATAGTGCACGCGTGTGACTCGCGGTTTCAATAGCCCCGGGTATTAGTACAATGCGACAATGGCGTGCCGTTCTGCAACGGATTTAATAACATTAAGAGTCCGCGCGAGAATGCTCGCGGAAATTGAACAACGCGAGGCGGTTCGCGCCGCGGATTTCACGGTGGACGCGCGAAAATTGCTGCACAGTTTCAGCGGCGTAATTAGTCAAATTAGTGACGCGTACGATTACAACCGATAAGTTTACGGGTTTTGATACAACCCGGTCGGTCGTACGTATTCGCCGGTCCCGTTCGTTAAAATCATTTGGATGGGTCGTGCGAAATACCGTTGGAAGAGTGCTCGGCGCGGCTATCGACAAGTGGTTGGTTCGTCGAAAACTGTTGTCCGCGTTTCGAACGTCGTAATTGATGCTTTTTGCATTGAAATTTCGAGCGCCCGCAGCGACGAAATGTTTATTGTGCTTTTGGAACCGGAGCTCCAGTAAATTACGGGTCAATTAGCTCTTCGAAGGGTTATTCTAGCTTTTAGTGTAAAACGGATATTCATTGGAAAAAATGCCTTTTACAATTGGTAAACGTTTTTGAAAACGCTTCAATTTGCAATGTTTTTAAAAGCGGTGTCTTTAATTGCCCTGTATTCGTATCGTGTAAAGATATGTTAGGGAATAATGAATGAATTACAAGATGGTTCATGAAGATTTTAAATGAATCATTTCTGAAATAATATAACAATTCGAAAACATTTTGGAACGACCATATGTACCTAATAGATTTTAGATATTATACAAGTGACATAAAATTGACTATTATTATTAGACACCGAATTTTTTTATTATAAAAATGAGTATGTCAAATACGAAATGGAAACCACGCTAGAAGAATTTAAGAGTAGTGTTAAATTATCAATGTAATCAATTTTGATTTTGTATAAAGATCCACGGTCTAATTGTTACTATTAAAAGTAATAATAAACTGACTCACTAAACTCCTAACAATATTATTTTTACCAAGGCATGTAACATTCGATGGCTAGTCTAAATCATTTTTTTTACTAAGCTCTGGAAACCTTTCAAAAAGGAACTACAGTGGAACGAAAATTACGCGCAACAAACGTAATCGCCAGCACAATGTATAAGCCACTTAATCGTCGAAAGTTTGTTCATTTTTGAAAGATTTTCGCTAGCACGAGGTACTCACTCTGAAGAACGTCATCGTGCTGCCACCCTCCAAAGTTCCATAAGAGATCTCGGTTTGTTCTGCGAGATCCGCCGCGTTTTCGATGGGCGTTATCATTCTCTCGACGGTTAGAAACGCAGCCAGGTTCGCCGTGTAAGAGGAGATGATGATCAGCGTGAAGAACCACCAGATTCCGCCCACTATTCTTGTGCTAGTTGCCTGACGACGACGATAGATACAGTATTTAGTCGCAAAATTCGTGACTGCCTAAACGAGCAATCCCTTTCCGACTCTTCCATAAATTTCGCTCGAGTTGCTCGGCACCGTTATTTTTTTCTTTTATCGTACCTTTCGGCTGCGAAAGATCGAAACAGCTAAACAACAGGTGGATACTTGGCAACTCTGTAGCCCGGACTCGGGACAATGAATGATTTAACAGCATTCGGTAGTCCAGTGCTTCGCGTTACTCTTTGTTAACGACTCGATTCCGTTCGTTTTTGCGTTGCTACGCGGGCAAAGGTCTAGGTATTTATATCGTGTTTTGTGTATTCTTTAATTACGGCGATAGACACTTAAAATTGGATATTATCATTGTAGTAATGATTGTAATCCTATCGAGAGTAAATCAGCGTTATAAGGGAGAAAATATGTATGTAATATTAGGTTGAGGAAAAAGAAATCCATTATTTTTTCGGTAGACGGCTGTAGTGATAGATATCTGTTAAAGTATTGATTAAACAATTTCAGATTCATGATTGTTGGATAGGTGACATTTCGCACTATAAAAATTCTTTTTCAAAAAGGTTCTGCTGTGCATTCGGTGGGACTGGAAAGGAATCATTTATTATGAGTTGCTTCCATACGGTCAGGCACTAAATTCGGATTTCTACTATCAACAACTGGACCGTTTGAAGCTAGCGATTGACCAAAAGCGGATGGAATTGGCCAACAGGAGGTGTTGTGTGCCATCAAGACAACGCCAGGCCACACACGTCTATAGTGACTGGTCAGAAAATTCAGGAGCTTGGCTGGGACGTTTTGATGCATCCACCATATAGTCTAGACCTGGCACCAAGCGATTACCATGTTTCTCTTGCATTGCAAAACTTCCTTAGTGATAAGAAATTGGCAGCGAGAGAAGATTGTGAAAGTCGATTATAAGAGCTTTCCGCTAATAGAGGCTAAGACTTCTACGAGAGAGGCATTATGAAGGTACCTTTAAAATGGTAACAAATTATAGAACAAAACGGTGCATATTTGACCTAAATCGGACAATCGGAAACATGTTAAATAAAGTCTTGAAGTTCACGTAAAAATAATGGATTTCTTTCTCCCCAACCTAATATTATTTGGTCTTTTGAACATCGAATTTGTGTAAAATGAGAAATATTTCGCCTTTTAGTATTGCGCGTTACTTGCTATCCTTAATTCCGGTGAGAAGCATGGGAGAAGTTCAGAGAACATTCTTGAGACACTTAACAGTCATCATGGTACTCATAAAGCACTCATCTTCCGTGCTAATATCGCTTCAGCTTCACATCTCCGAGCCGGAAGCCCATAAAGAGCTGCGACGATCAATCGAAACCACGTATTTAGGTGGAGCATCGAGGCCGAAGACGATTTAAGAGCTCGGAGGCACCTGTCGAAGCAACATTCCACGAAGGAAGAATGCAATATGCGGTCTCATTTACACATCGCGGGACTGGTAATGACATATTTCATGCTATTAGGAATGGATCGATCATAGAAAGAGCCGCTGTAAGCAACACATTACGAAATAACTCTCGCCCCTTGCGTCAGTATTGTGATCCATAAAACCGAGTTTACTCTTTCTAAGTTTTCTCTTTCTAACGTAGAATAAGCTTTTCTGATAGATTTTACTAAGAATCTGTAACTGTTTCTAAATTCTTATGTGTGAGGTTCAGGAAAATCTACTTTGGAATCAAACATGCAGTTTTCAACTTCGAAAAATTTCTTACGCTTCAATAGAAATAGTAACATAATCTTTACTTATATACCAATATTATGTAGAGTCTTCCAAATAAAATGATAGAACTTGATATTACATTATTAATACAGATATATGTTTAAATAATGGTTATCAAGTAAAGTGCCAAAAATCAACTCAAGAAATTTCCACAATGCAATTTAATTAATGAAATTGATAACTAGAACGTTAAAATTTATCACAGTGAGCAATATTTCATCTATTTTGCAATCTAAACAACCTGGTAAAATTCTGTTTATTCTATAAAAATTAATATTGAGAACTAGTGGAAAATTAGTGTCGCCAAAGCATTAATGTGTGAAAGTCTAAAAGGCGCTCGAAACTTGTTCTTTATGCTTCTCATCGAATAGCTGACATTTTAACGATAACAACGGGAAACGATTATAACAAAGAGTGTACGAAGGGAGGAACGAGATCGGAAAAAGAATTGCTCGTTTCCTAGCAGTTGGTGTTTACGCTTATCGCTATCAACGTTACGGAATACCTTTCAAGCACAAGAATTTTTTGTTCGTAGCCTTTTCCAAGACGAACGATAATTCGCCACTTGCGGTTCGCGGCGGCGAAGTTTCAAGGAAAATTTTCGTTATTACACGGCCTTTAAAGCTGAAAGGATCGTAATTGCTCGCGCATCCGTTCGTCTAAGCTTTTAACGCACAGTCCGGGGATTCTCATGAGCGAGATATTCGCAGAGTCGCAACGACAACCCCACATGGACATACATGCCACCAGAGCCGGCTAGCACCGTATGTAGTACAGGTGTTCCCTGTCGCATGAGTATCGAACTTTCTTTATATTTACACTGATCGATCAATTTTCCCCTTCCTCCATTAATCTCAGTTTTTAATTTCATTTTGGGAAAAGTGAAATTTTCAATTTGAAAGATTACCAATCTTAATGGCAGATAAAAATTTGATATACCCTTTCTCAAACAAGTTAATATGTATTCTTTGCAGTGCTATATTATGAAAACGTACTATTTCATTTTGTAAATAAATTAATCAAGAAATATGTCTTTAAATTTGAAAATTTCATTTTTCTGAAATTAATTTTCCCCTTGAATATGCTAAGCGACTGAAACTAGTAGGTATATCTACATCTCACAAACCCTTTGATACCTACTGGAAGTATTTACATATGTCTCAAAGTTTGAATATCTCATTCTAATTTTTATCAACTAATGAATTGGCATTAAAAATTCTATGGAACTTCGAAATATCTATCAGACTAGAATTTCTCGAATTCCCTGGCATTGAATTTGCGGCGCGATAATGATTTAGAACATTAGGCCAGGGAGGGTTTCCTTTTACGAAAGTGAAACCAGCAATTGTTCTTACCGAGTGTGCTGTATATACGTGGGGCAGCAAGTTGCAGGATCGTGAATGATCACAGGAAACTGTAGCTATCGTGCTAGATGAGTTACGGTAGAAACCGTTCGGGGTAAATGGCTCAGGGAGAAGTAATCAGCGAGCTAATCGACTGATTCTTTCTCCCTTCTCGTGAAGGCACTCGAAATTGAATGTTCCTTGCTCACGTGAAACCCAAGCATTTTCCCCGTTCTTTCTGGTTGTGCAGTCGAATGCCAACGATCGTTCAATCAACGTGGATTTCCGCAAGGTGCTTACTTATCAGTTAATTTCATTTAGAATATACATATAAAGCATCTCGGTCTTAATCAATTATTTCAGTTGTATTTTTAATCATTCGTTTTATTTTTTTTTTTTATAGCTCTGAACGAGATAGCACTGAAAGAGGGGTAGTTTACTAGAAAAAGTTGGGGAGCTATGAAAAATATGTAACAATTTATAATAAGTTATTCTAGTATGGTTATGATGAACAACCTATAGCAAGTCTTGTTTAGATGTAGCCTCCAAATTTTTAAGGTAACCTTTATGTACCGCATGCCTGAAATTGAGACTACATCTCTTGATTTGCCTGACTATTGATTAAGCATATTCCGTTAGTTTGGCTGTAGATTATATTTATATTATTTGTTTCTAAGTACTTATACAATTATGGATCACAGATCTATTGTTTCTATAAATATTTGTATATTCATTGATGAAACTAAAGACCGAGAAGTTGCATGCTTTCCTTTATAAGGATGAAGCAAAATATCTATACTTTTGCTACTAAAACTCGCATGACTCAGTAATCCGTCAGAAAAACTAGTGTAACCTACTACTAATCGATAAAAGTAATGCATACATTTTGCTTCTAATCGTAAATATAAATTGTTATTAGCTGATATATAAAAATTGGAATCGAAAAAGTATTGTCTACCGTATAACAGGTTTCATTCTACCCTAGTAAAGCCAAAGATTTCATTTAAAATTTTCCAATGACTAGTTCGACTGTTGAAAACTGCCATGAATGCATTTTCTATTTACGACAGTGACTGAATGGATCCAGTAAATAGTCGACCATTTGCAAACCTAGTAGGCCGCGCGGCACATGTGACCATACACAATGAACATCGCTTCGAGTCGGAATACTATGAATGAATTACGGCGAATCGTTCGCTTTCCATTCCATCGACACGAAATAGGAAATCAACCCGGTAAACAGCGGTTTTATGCACCATTGTCGTCTCTCCTCTATTTTTATCAGTCAAGGGAGCAGCGACGCGTGAAATCAACGCATCTGCCACTCGTCTAAGGGAGCTACATAAAAAGCATGACGCAGAAAGGTCAACTCCCGTTCCATCAACCGCTTGCCTGATAGTATATTTATCACTGTATTCGCATGGCAACCGTGTGATTTTACGATCGCGCTTTAAAGAACAGATTTCCCATGCATGGAACTTCACGGAAATGTTGACGGGAAACCGTTCGCGCCATGTCCATTAGCTGGAATCTCGCTCGGAGTCCAAAGAACAAAATTGAAGCGACGCACAGTGTTCGGCGCGATAGAGGAATTTTTTAATGAAATGAATTTTATACAGAAAGGGCTTGGAAAAGCTTAATTCTTTATTCCATAAAAAGTTCCTTTTACTGAGCTGGTAGTGATTTTCAACTCGGGGCAAACACCGATGGACGTGTTTTAGGTCTCAATTCTAAGAGCAATGATGCCCCTCCTTAATTCCTCGTGGGACTCTTCAGTAGAAGCGACACGTTATTTTGTTGAAGACGGTGACAGGGATCGTCCGTATGTTACATCGAGATTGAGTAAAATAGAACGAGCTTGAAGGATCGGCATATAGCGGCATTGCGTGCGAGTGAGAGGGATGGTTGGCATGAGATCGTAAACACTTTGTTCTTTCTTTTCTCACGCCCCAAATCCGTTAAGATGCTTCCACATAACTTTGCTCCGACTGTTGAATAGCTCTGATTTATTGCATGAAACTTCAAGTTGGAATTTCAACAACAAATTGGTGCATTCTGCAAAAATTGTCAGCGATTTAAAGAACTTTGTAGATCTCATACTTTTGCTTTATACATCGAACACTGTGCGACGCGACGAAAATACGATCAACGAAATATAAGGTGCTTGGCTGCTATGTGCATGCAGGGGTGACATGCGTTCTCTCGACGTGATAGTTCGCGTTTTGTTAATAAAAGAACTTGTTCATTGGTGCAATTGAAACAAAACAACCCGTAAAACGCGGACAGCACTCCGGTTCTCTAAACATAGAACAACGTTACCGGGAGAATAGGATCGTTCCACTTTATTTTACGCTAACCAATGAACATCTGTGTTCAACGTGCGCAATGTTTCATCTTATGTTAATATCGCCGTGGGAACGCCGCGATGTACTCATATGGTGCTTGAAATCGTTTCCTCGGTTTAGTATGCTCTATCTGGTATCGAAACGGCGAAGCTCGTTGGATCTCACTCATAATTTCCTTATCTCGACGCAAAACTGATGAATGGACAGCATTCTCTGACCCATTTAACAGGTATGGTTCGGCCTGGCACTTTGATTGCAAGAATAATCAATGTGATTACCGCAATGCGGAGCTTTGACCTATGCTATTCACGAGCTTGTAAAGTGTAAAGCACAGTGTACAGCAACGGAAATGTAACGCTAGTATTACTTCTATTTGGAGGATCTTTGAGATAGTGAAAATAATTCTTGTTTTATTCTAATTGCTAAATTAGACTAAGCAAGCTGATATTATTTTCTATTATTAAAACTCCCTTTTTTTGGACCAAATATGAAAAAAATTGAAAAAAGATAAATACAACTTTGTAAAAGCACAAATACAAATCCAAAACTGTTATTAATTCTTTCATTATTGAGTTTCGAGTGTTTCTTTAGGACGAAGCTTTATATTTTTTTATAAAGGTAACTCTTATTTCTATGAGTATGCAGTCAGATTTCTTGGATCAGAAAATTCCTAAAACTGGTCTCGAACGCAATTAATTTCCGGTCTTGAAATTTTAATATCGTAAGATCGATTTATAGACTGATTTTGTTCTCCTTCTTTACGCGACGACACGAATGATATTTCCAACTTTCGACGAATTCATCGCGCACCCGCGTACATCCCGACGGTACGTGTCAGTGTTGGTTATATCGCCGCGGTGATTAAAAGCGGCAAAAAGTTCGCTTGTAAATGCGGAACGAAATAGCCGAACGCGGCCGGAAACGAGATGCCGGACGAAAGTAAGAAAAGAGAAAAACGAGCTTCTGGGGGAGAGAAAAAGGGCAAAAGGGGACTGTTGTCCCCGTAATTGTTCGACGAATAAAACGGAACCTGGTTTTTCGTGACTCGTCCGTGCCCCGGTTCTGGTCACGCAGTTTCACGGCTCCGTCCAAGGACTGCACACGTACCTGCTTCGCAACAGCAACGAAATTGCGCAAGCTCGTTTTAAACGGACACCTCTAAGGCGAATAATGTTCTTACGAGGTACAAGTTATTTTAAAGCTCGACGATGGTTGTTACCTCGGGTTCTTGCTGTTCGCAACTCGGGTTTTTTTCGTTTTATTTTCGTCTAAATCGTGAAAATTATACGGGCTGCCTTGTTTTGCGTATTTTGGATGGGTCCATTATGCGATAACATTATCCTCGTTATGTTCTACATGGAGCAAACGGGTTGTTAACTTTCTACATATACCGAAAGGGGCTGCTAGATTTTTAACTGTTGTAGACGCGATAAAAGCGTACGATAAGGATTTATTGAATCCAGAAAGGATTGATTGAATCCATCAGTCTTTAGGAAAGTGGGAAAGAATTTTGTATTTGCATTTGTATTAACAGTGGCTGAAAAAGGTATTGGCATAGTTGCTTTTTCAGAAAAAAGTAAAAGTTATAGAAGAAGCGCGTTGAAATAGTTTCGTTTTCTTAATTCAGTGGATATAGAAATGTTATGCTGGTTTAATACTATGAATGGATAAAGTGTGTATAAAAAACGAAAATCATGTTACTAAAAATCTATTATTGGGCACATGTCAAGAAAAATAGCATTTTGAATCTCTTGTGTGTCTCATTTTAAAAAAGGCAGCGTAACGTCCTTATGTTTTACAACTTTTTTCAATCATTTTTTTCTTGATTACAAAACATAAATACTATATATCTCTGTGCAATAGAAACCTCAGTCTAGGAATAAAGTGCTAAGCAAATTAAATTGCTGCGATACACTGTCACTGTAACGTACATCAGTGACAACTTATTGCGAAAGAAACCAGGCGTGCTAACAGGTTTTAGTACCTGTATCTGTCGCAAGCTAGCCAGGAGTGAAGCTATTCGAGTGCGGAGCCGAATGTCGACGTTCGATCGGATTCCAACGAGCTTTTCCGTGCATACTTTCTCGCGGTTACGTGTTCAAAGTTTTTCCCGTTCGCCGACTCTGTGGTGACATGTTTACCTTGGGGTTTAGGTCGCTTCCCTGTTGCATAAGAGTGCCGACCATAAACCAGAAGCTGTTGGCCAGGGTGAACTCGTTCACGGTTCTCAGCAAGGGAATGTCGTCGCTGTCGGGATCCAAGGCGCTCACGTGACCACCCTGATCGCATCGTGACCCCCGCCAAGTGGTGCGAAATTTCAAGGACAATTACACAGTCTATTCTCGGAGCCCTTATACACCGTGCCACCATCTGGGAGCCGTGGGGTATAATTACCCTAAATTCCTCGAACTAGCGACATCATACGAAAACAGGAATTCCGCTGACGAGTCATCGTGTATATGACGGTAAGCGGAGTATCGCCTCCGCAGTAGTTGTATCGCGCGATAACGTTAGATGATTTCGCAAGTTTCCCATTTATTCGGCCCCGGGGGAAAAGTTTATAATCATTCTATAAATGCAGTAGACTATTCAGCCAGTCTTAATAGCATTTGAGATTTAGGTGACTAAACTTTTGTTGAATACTTTATATGCATGGCCTGGCAAAGTTTTAAATCCCCGGGTTTTATTCAGGAAGCTTCGAAATTCTTTAAAGGCACTAACACGCTAATAATACCGCGCTCTTGCCACAATGAAGAATAGCAGCCTCGCTTTTGGTCGTTTTACCGTGAAACTCGTTGCGAGGACAGTGAAAAAATTTGTCGTAAATTCTCGCGAATCTTTGCGTTATTTCCTGAAAATTTTCCGATTCAGTACTCCGTTAAAGTAACAATTCTATTCCATGTTTACATTATACTATCGATGGAAAGATTTACAATGTAATACGTGAATCATTTTTAGAACGGATGCACTCGTACGTCATGCATTTTCGATCGGCTATTTTCGGCTAGGTATTTTCTACATTATACGTCGAATTTTGACAGTTTTCACGCTGCCCGAATAGTTGATCGATACGCCAGCGCAACACAGAGTGACAAGTATTAATGTAAAATACTGGCTGTGGTAAAATACATCGCGAAGAACAAATCAGTGGATCGAGAATAGTGATCGTTATTTTTATACATTCGTGACAATACTTAAAGAAAATGGTAACAATATTATATTATTTCCAAGTTAATAATTCTAGTAGGAACGGGATTTTTCTATTTTACTTCAATTTGATACAATTGGCGTAGGAAACTTTTGCGTTACAAAAATTAATGGAGTTTATGTTACCATCTTTATAAAACACGAAAATTCATCAACTGTCATAGTCTATTTCTTGCTGGTAGTAATTAGGCACGATATTTGAAAATTTTTAGCAGGTAGCAGTACTAAAGTAACTTTTTGCTGTTATACGTATTTTCATTTTGGACATCTTTGCGAGAAATGGGGTCACTGTACGTTATTAGAATTTAGGACACGTCTGGAAAAAATGTCACAAAGTTCTATCTTTGGTCCTTCGCAAGCACGAAGGATTAATGCGTAGCACAAACTATGGAAAAGTCGCGAACGTTCCAGGTGATCCGATGGACACTGAAAATTCATCAGATTCCCCACGGTTCCCGGGTGACATAGTTTTCGCACAGATCGAATTACATGGTCGGCCAGCACCACACGACGGGAGCCTACCTGTAGGGGACATTTGCAGCTGGGACAAGCCCTGGGTTCGACCCACTCGTAAGGGGAGAACCTCGCAACTATCCAAATTGTCAAGGAGACCATCACGTAAGCGCCCAGCATAGATAACCAGATCTCCACGGCGAGGGGATTCATGAATGAGAACAGCCTGGACGGCATTCGCCCGGAAACCTGAAGCAGTTACATGTAGTTCCGCATTACAGATCTATCGGCTCGATCTATCCAAAACCCTCTGCCCGTGGCCAACGAAAACCGAGGATATTCCTCCTCGACGTCGGAGGATTCCCTGAGTCGGCGAGCCGACTATATTCGCGTCATTAGACGCTCCTTCGGGCCGGCTAGTTCCTTCTCTCCCTTTTTCCGCGTCGTTCAACCAGTATTTTTCTCGCGTCAAGTAATTCAGAAGCCGACAGCAGTCTCGCGTTGCACTGTTGGCAGGTCTGAATACACCGCGAAAGGCGATCCACTATTTCGCTGGGAATCATAGCCCCGCTTCTATTCTTTGGCCCGCCAGAGACGACACAATAGGAAAGCTAAAACACGCCGCAAGTTCAACCATTCTGCCAGCTCCTTTATCCTTTCGTTTCCCCCCTTTTTTAGCCCAGGACCAGCCGGAATCGGAACGGCTCGATGTATACCGGCGTACACGAATCTAGGACTTGGCGTGGCCGGACAATTTCGAATGGGCCGGCGATGACGCTGACGACAATCGACAATGTCACAGCTTCTGATTTCCCAGCGTGCTTTTCTTTTACGATCTTCGAGTCGTGAAACGCCTAGCTAGATATCTACCGCGGAGAGACCACGGGGGTAGCCGAGCTTTGCGGAACAAAACTGGCTTTGTTCTACGAAAGGGATTTGCTTGAAAGGAGTGGATTTTGGAAGTTTTTGGACACTGCCGCGGAAGATTTATGGAAGCTTTTAGTGTATCGTTATGGAGCTGTTACTGAGTTTGGGTTACGAAGGACCTATTTACGTTCCCTTGTGTGAAATTATTTTAGAATACCAATAACAGTTGAGAGAATTGATTCTGCAGAGGAAAATTGGTTGAATGTCTAAAATGCTCTCTTTATCGAAAACAGTTAAGTTTAGTTATTATTCGGCTATATACGTGTTTGTGGTTATATCAGCTATAAAAGATAACGGTAACGAAAAATTTGAGTGTGGCGCGCTTTTGTTTCAATATACAGCCAAATGTTTAATCTCTATAAAGATTCTATTGTTATTATATTTTAATCTATGTGTGAAAAGAATATGACAAGTTAAAACTACTTCCTTTCACCGTAAAAATGTTTTACGAGTAATAATTGACTAAGCACTTGAAGTGATAGTGCATAATAGTCTACATGCAAGAGGCTACAACTGAATTAGAGCACGCCTGAGACTATATAACGGAGCGAATGGTTAATTTGACACAGAACAGTTATCCATTCACATTGCGTCGTCATGAACCTGGATTCCGTGTGAAACATTGACGTCAATTTAATGCGCTTAGGAAAAGACAAATCAAATTCTGCAAGTTCAACAATCACCCCTGTTTTTAAGTGATTTAATTTGAGTAGAAGAGAGGATCGTTAGCTCTGAAGTTTTGGTTTCGTTAAAGTTTTGTCGAATGATTATTTTTTATTATACACGCCATTTATTATCATTCCAGAGCTCCGAATTAATTTTTGATCATATTTGTACTGAATATTTACGTTAATATTGCTTCTGTGAATATTTATATTTAAATTATATATTGATGTAGTTGTGTGCAAGAATGAACATTTCGGTATTTCTGCGACGTTTTGAACGGCACGTGACAGCATGTTTTTTATTGTAAAATAAAATATGTTTCGAAAATACCGAGTTAAGTTATTAATTTTAAAACGTACATCTAAAAAATAATTTTACAACGTGAGAAAACGTAAAGAAAATCGGTCGTTCACTCCACTTAGCCTCTTCGATTTTGTTTTCATTCTAGAATTTTGAGTATTATTGGCTAAGTTACGAACTGAACAAGAAATTAAATTAGATCCCGGAGTGATTCCCCTTCGTGTCGATTAGCTTAAGAGGGCCTTAGTGTGGTCGAAAAGTATATTCAACAGAGATATATCGTTGCGCGGTCACTGCAGCGGTTAAAATATTTTTACTAAAAACACGTTCAGTTATAATAATTCTTTTACAACCTCAATGTTTCACGTATATTCTAAAAACGTGTATCCACCTCTGAAAACGATTTTCTCATGGCATGGAGTTACGTTTAATAGAAATACAGCTTGTTATCCTATTCCATAGAAATTGAAGTGGGTCACATTCGAGGTTGCCTTCGAGCCACCAATGAACTACTCTGTATTCGGAATGGTACTCGATAAAAGAGGAAAGGGAGCCAAAGGGGGACGGGAGGCGGCACGGTAGACACGAAGTGCTTGCAGAATGCAGAAACTGCCCGACTAGAAAATGTATAAATTTTTGGTTACAGCAGTGGTTTGAAAGGTAAACCGACGAGTTTGAAGTTGCCTTAGCGTAACAACAGACAGGTCCGGTGTCGGCGGCACCTCGTGGAATGTACCTTGGGATTGAGCCCGCTGCCCTGGCGGAGGAATGTGCCAGTGATAAACCAGAAACTGTTGCTGACGCTAAACTGGTTTTCGACGACGTCGCTCTCCGCCAGACACGGGTGCGGATTGTTCCACTCGTACGGGCTGAATCGGGCCATAACGAACAGGGTGAAGCTTACCAGCATGTACGCGGCCAGCACGTACAGCCAGATCTCGACGGCCAGCGGGTTCATGAAGGAGAACAGCCGCGTTGGCTGGCTGGATGGCACCTAAATTACGTTACGCTACGATTTTAATTAAAACGGATCCCGTACCTCTCGCCCGCCGTATGACGGGTCCACCGCGAGGATGTTTTACGCTGGTAAATCGGTTTCATCGAGAACCTCGTCTCCTCCACCTGATCGCGCGCCGTACCATTGTCCATAATAATGGGACTATTATTGCGCGCGGCAATCCTTTCAAAGCGACCGAAACCTTGTTACCTTGTGACCGGAACTTATGGAGTATTACGGGGACCATGCAGCTGTTCGCAAAAGAACCATATACAGAGCCGGACTAAATGTTAGGAAACTTTAGCTGCTTGGGTAATTATCCCTTCGACGGTTTTAGAAAAATGCGTAGAAGATCTCGGGATGATACTTCATCGTTTTCGTTTCACTATCTAGATCAACAAATTAAACTTAATGCTTTGAACGCTATGTCGCGTTGACTGACGGAATTATTTCTACAGATTTGAAAAATAACTTTTTACTGATCTATTACATCTTCCTTGATTTATATTTGACTAACTGAAATACTTTGATTTGGTGAAATTTGTTAGATTACTGGACTAGTTAAATCGTTAACAAAATAGATCTTAGGATGCTAATGAAACGAAATTAAACGTTAGTCGGAAAAATGAAGTATGTGTTCATAAAATATACTTTTAATGATAATATTTCTGGTTTAGTGTGATAAAAATGGTATGATTTAGTAAAGTACGATCTTAAGATATAGTTGCTTTGAAACGAGGTTCTCGACAGAAAAATTATGTTTTACATCAATGCACTCGTAGCGATTTTTAATACCAACATCTCACGAATAGTCGCGAGAATGTTTGATCGTCGATCAAACAATTGTACTTAACTACAAATTCATTTCATTCAGTTGATCCATAACTCCAAGTTCCGAACTGGTTAGACATTAATTTCAAAAATACCACAGTTTGCTAATGGAAACAATACATTTTTACAAAATATCTTTCTGTTCTTGGTTATAATTTTGAAATATACAGAGTGTCCAAAAATTATTACCTCGAGAGCCCCTCATTTCCTGGAAGCAACATAATTTTGAAGCACCCTGTATATAGAAATCGAATTTGAACGAAATGATCTATCGAGCTCGATTTTTTTCGAAAATAAAACCTCGGACAGGAAAATATTATAGTATTCGTTTTATGCAATCTTTCATAAGGAATTAAACTGTGCACTGTTGTACATGTTATTCGGTTAAATTCTACGTTTGCTTTTCTTCCAATTGTGAATAATTATCATTTTGAAATTATGGGTCAAGGTATATATATCCAATATAATTAGTGATAAATTAAAGATAAGGTTAAAGAAACCATGATGAAAATGTGCCCAAGAAATAACAGCGACTCACCTTAAACAGAATTCCAATACCGAGGTTCATGAATGGCTTGGTGAAATCTATTACGCTCTCCCTAGCGTAATTTATCGTCATAGACGCAACGGCTAGATCCGCTCGCTGTTGAAAAATGAGAGAAAATTTTCAGTTTTGAATCGAGCAACTAGTCACGATTTGTTATACATTCATTCGAAAAATATTTTTATTTGGCATAACTTTTGCGTTTGCTATAAATTACACGTTTCTGCTATAGTTTAAATATTTACTATACAGCTCCTTCAGTTGATCTCATAAACAGCTATTTCCAATATTCTTAATTCATAGTTATGACTTAATTCATAGTATAACATAGAATCATGCGGGTGATTCTGCTATTCTGTTGGATTTGTTACTAATAGACGTCTTTATTAATCAGAAAGTGTTTTCAATAACAAGAAGGGTCACATTTTATTTTCGTGGAAATTATGATTTTTTTAATTCTTGTACCGGTGTATGACTCTCAATGATATTTTGTTTGACGGATGGTGAATATTTCTCTTCAGCAGTTAATTCTTGCTGTCTTTTTGAAAAGTGTGTCACTTACTGTAATTATGCTGTATATAAATAATTTTTTAATATTTTGTTTAAACACAATACATATATTAAGTATATTAGTACTTATATTAATAAAGAATATTAAATTAACCTTGTTGTCGCTTGTTTTGACGAGTACACTGCTCATGATGAAATGATAACATATCGTGTTATAACGAGTATACTCGACAACAACGACTAATTAGATGAATTAAAAAACACACACGGTCAATATAGTCTACGTTCATAGGCATGTACGTCTAATCAACACCTGCAGAAAGTTTTATCAAAATCGGGACGTATCGGTCACCCAGGTTCCCTTATAAATACACAAAATACTACATTGTTATTAAATTCGTACCTACTGCGATCGCATAAAAAATACTCAGCAAGAATTCTATCCTCTTTCGCGTTAACCCATTATCGTAATTTTTACGCGTTTCGACAAAGATCGATTGCTAGAAGTGTTGTGGTTTTATTAATCCAAATGTTTTATCTCGCCGAGGGGCTCGCGGCGTAAAATAAGGGGAAGGATATTTGTTGGCTCGTGAGAATAACAGAGACACAACGCGTTCAGTTCGGCAGTTCAAGGAATGTTTGCCTTGCAAAATAGCGAATGCATTTTTTATATGCGGACGTACACGGAACGGCAGGTCACCGGCAATGACGTCTTTCCTTCGGGACGATCCGCTTACGGTTTCACTGGTTTCTAGGTTAAGGCGGGACACCCTTTCACGGGGGACAGATTGCTTTGCATCTTTTATAAACCGCTGATTTTCGGAATTCACCGGGCATCCATGTCGGCGTTACGGTTACCGGCGCGATATACGACCTCGCTGAGGGCTATCAACATCCTTCGCACCTCAAGGGCTCCTTCAGTGTTCCTTTTATTTCCAAGGAAATCCGGTTCTAATCTCTTCTGTCACAGATTTTCGCTTCCCGGTGACCGAGGTCGCCGATGTTAACGTTGTCGCGATTTTAAAGCAAGTAACAGATAATTACACTGCGGATTTTTTTACGGAATGAAAAAATTGTTTCGTTAATTGCGAGAAGCATGGCTGTGTTCTTTCTCTAGAAATAAAAATTTTTAGCTCAATTTATGAAATACATACAATGCGTGCTTTACAGTTTTTTTAACCTGGAAGTATATTCTAGTTTTACGTGGAATACATGTAACTACGGAATTTTACTAAGTAACGGAACAATTTTGATACAATATTGTTAATATAAGTGTATTACCCGTATTTTACGTAATTTCAGTGTTTTATGTTCCTATTTTGTCGTATTTTATCTGTGCATTTTTTTCATAAATGCATAAGAAAAATGCTGCGTCATAAAAATTGCGTTATATGATTTAAATTGCATGTAAACGTGGATTTTTCAATAAAATAATTAAGTAGAATAATTAAATAGAATAATGGTTGCAAATAGTTCCGAATCGAGTTTAATGTATATGTATACATGTATGCGTACATTGGGTCAGATACGTTTCGATGAAATATGCGAACAATTGCAATCAATTGACGACCCAATAAAGTATTCTTGATTTATTCCATCTTCGTTAATTTCGCCGTATATATTCTCGTGACAATTCTTTATTATCGCCAGTGTCGTTGCTTCATCAAGCACCGACACAGTACATAAATCAAATTGTCCATTCAATTTTTCCGTTCCAACTATTTTTATTTTTACGCGTCCCTCCAGCCGTTCGTATTTATCTATATTTTTCACGCGATCGTTTTTTACTCAATTCCTCGCGAATAGCCTCTAATGAACCCACCCGGCATAATTATTCTCGCTAAATCTCCGGGGTACAATTTAAACTAATAAATGAGATATTAATTAACCGTTGCAAACTGTCCGATAAATCCTTATATTTATATGGCTTTAATCGTGCAGAATTAACATAGAACCGTATCCAAATACTTGTTAATATTCACTGCAAAGTAAAACGAGAAATTGTTAATGTTGTTCTCTTTATTGGGAAATAAAAAAATTTTTTTAAAGTTACACAAATATTGTAACTAAAAAGCTGGAATTTAATATTTGAGTTAAGAGAAAAGAATTAAGTGAATTAAAAAATATTAACAGAAATATTGTCGAGGTATTTTATTGTTATGGTTATTATTTATTTGTAGGGAATATAGTTCAAGTTATTTATGAAACACAAACATAGGAATGAACGTGAATGTTGTTACTATAACTGATGATGGAAACACATGTGATAGGTAGTTCTATGAGACGCTAACTTATTATAACAACCGCATAACATTACAATTCAGATGCGGGACAGCAACATCTGCGTAACAGTCTATGAATCAGAATATCCAATACGTTGTTACCCGCTAGAAAACTTCAAATTAGATGCCCGCCGCGGACTATAGTATGCATAATGAAATACTATCCGGGATGAATTTATTATAACAACATCGGAGGACTGTTTTGCATATAAAATTATTCACACTCCTCTCATTTATAAACCGCATTTTTCTGCACTTGTTTTTCCGCAATAAAAATTCGCAATTTCTATACCCGACCACGCAGTTTAATCAATATCTGAATTAAATACTACCATTCTTTTTATTCATCGCGTAGCACGTTAAAAATACGTAGATAATTCAAGGTTTGGTAAAACGTAAATACAATGATTTAAAATCCTTTTGTTGCGCGTTTTACCCTTTCATTACACAAGCATCGTATACGAGACTCGTTCAACGCCAATAATATTTTATGGGAATCTTTCTACGGTCTGTTGTTCTTGCTGCAATTATTAAATTCTTTGCGTTGTTAAGAGAATTCGTTTAATAAAAATTTGGACAGCACAGAATTTATTATTAAACATTTTCATTATCCATTGGCAGCAGTACGAAATGTATAAAGCGCGACACAATGAATTTCCCGGAGAGAATATAATGTTATCATTCAATATTTACGGTCTTTTGTAATATTTTTATAAAACTTATTCTGCGTCGGACCGCTCGAAAAGTTGTCAACTTTAAACTTTAAATGTACGTTGACATAATATAAATATTGTTGGTGTGTTATTTTATAAATTGTGTCTCGATATTAAAATATTTGTATTCAAAATTCTTTGAAAATTGAATACAAGTAGTATATAATTTACTAATAGCGATCGCACATAGGATTAATTTACCAAATCGCAGTATTTTGTATAATTATATTGCGGAATAATGTTAACAAATGTTGGCAAATTGTTATGGCAGCAAAAGAGTTGCTGAAGCTCTCTATTCGAATACTTATATTAATTGCAAGAATGACTCTATTAAAATACTTATATCGATTGTCCAAAATTAATTAGAAAAAATCTATTTCCACGTCTAATAATTTGTTGACGTGAGTAAAATATCTATATCGTGGAACATCTTGATCAACGGTGACATTCAAGTTGTATGGAAATTCGAGAGTGCGACACGTTCTATCCTTACCTTTTCCATGAGTTCCCGGACGATGCCATTCCACTCCTTCGTCTCCGGATCGTAGACTCCGTACATGTGATCGGGCACCAATCTTATGGCGTATTGGAAGCCGACCTGGCTGGCGATCCACTTGAGCAAATCGATGCAGAATCCCTCGAACCTTGCGTTGCCTGTCAGATTCTTGTCTTCCTTCACCATGACGTACGGTTTTTCCTGCGGCAGATAAAATCCTTTTGATGGATCACTCGGACACAAACTTGAAAGGGAGCAAAATAGAAGTGACACGAACTTGGTCTTCGTTTTATCGAAGAAACAAATCTTCTACCTCACAAGTACACTCCTCGTGGAAAGTATTTTTACAATCTCGAAATATCCAGCTTCTGCTTACGTAATAAGAAATTCCAATTGCACGAAGAGGATAGTTAACACATTGATATGTTACTAAGAACAAGTATTTTTATTATCTAGTAAATAATATAAATTACGGTAGTAACATTTTGAATATGATTACTCGATAAATATCACATCTATATTTAATTTTTATATTTATATTTTCGATTTATACCATATACACCATAATCGAAAATAAAGATTTAATTTTGAAGAGAAGCATTGATCTTGTATCGGATATTCTCAGATAACAATCGATAACAATCAAAATAAATTTATTAATACACTTGCTAATATTCAAATATAGTATATCCTACAGCATAGATCATGCGATAAGAAATATTTTTTTTAAATTCAATGTAAGAAATCAAATTCTTACAGAACTGCTTTTATTTGTAATTCCAAAAATTCATAGCACAATCGTTCTACGTTTGTTGACAAAAGTCTCGAGAATGGTTATTAATTACAACTTTGACGAACTTTTTACTTCAACATTACCTCTCTTGTCATAACTACTAGGGTAATATTGGTCGCTGTGGTCTCGTAAAACGCTCCAACATCAGTCACGTTAACCCCGGAGCCAGGCTTCCACTCGCCGACCTTCACGAGCTCTTCCTTCTTCAGCTTGAGTAGGTCTAGCTTAAAGTTATTTCGTTTCCCTTCGTTGAATTCGATATGTCCGGTTAGGCCGTGTAAGCCTGCCTGCGAACAGAAGTGTTCGTAATCCTATATTCGAAGTCAATCTGATTCAGAAACTTCTTCCGAGGACTGAACGATTATTATTGACCCTTTGCACTCGAAGACATTTCAACTGCAAATGTAAAATAATTTTTCTGGCTTCCAGTATTTCTATTTTATATAAGAAAATTCATTCTATGCAAATGAAATTGAGTCTCGTGACTCATATAACAGTTACACTTTCAATAAATATTTCAATCTAAGCTTTAGTGATATCTATAAAAATAATTGTGGAAGGTGTTATAACAATTTTAATGGCGTCGCAGGGTCGCCACTCGAGTGCTAAGGGTTAATAGACTTTGGAAAATGTAGCCAAAGTGTCTTACGGAATTAGTAGACCGACGACTAATACTATTTTACTTTATTCCCTTCGAGGGGGTGAAGTATTGTGGCAGACTATTAACTCTTTGTACTCGAAAGCTTTTTAGTCGCAAAGGATTATTGACTTGTAGTCGTACCATGTTTGTTAGGAAGTTCGAAGGAAGTTTTTAAGAGTAGCACAGAAAATATGTCCACATTATTGTAGTAACGTAATATAAGACGAGTGGTAGGATATAAAGACAATGTAGCTTTTAAGACTAAGAGCCCAGAAAGGGATTCCATTTTGAAAGGGCCCCTTTAGGGGACCCCCTAAAAGTTGTCGAGTATCGTGTTCTCAGTTTCGGTATTTATCTGTTAATTATTCTAATTTATGGTTTCTAATATAAACGAACTTATTATTATTAAATATATTCCTAAATTATTTGTAAAAAGAATAAGTCTAAAGATTAAAGAACGTGGGTATATACATGATCAATGTTTGTCTCCAAACAATGTTAATGCACTTATAAAGTAGAGAATCTGAAAAATTAATGTTTCGAGCACAAAAATTCCGAGTTTCTCGTACTTCGTAGATATCCAGCTCGATGATTCCCCTCCACCCACGCTTCGACAGTGATCTCTATTTGAATGTCATCCGGCTACACACATTACCATTGGTTTACCGATTGGAATCAACCATCGCGTCAGTCAAGATTCTCCAAACAATAGATAATTAAATCAGTTCTGTTACTTGATTAACAACCGAGAAAAGCAATTAATTACCGAATGCTCGTACAATTGTTAGCGGTTAGGTATTGCATAATCAATTGGTAACCAGAAACTAGGTTCATTTTCTGGTTAATTACCTCCCAGATTTTATCGGAGTCACTTTTTCGCGTCCACGTTTACGACTAATCATCATTATCTCTAAGTAAAAATCGATTCGCGGTCTAATTAATTTTTTCATTAATTAACAATGCTCTACATACCACATAATTCATTTATAGACTGATTTATTTCCTGTACGACCATTTTCATAATCTAAATAGATTCCGGATTGATATACTTACAGCTTTTCTTTCGATTAATAAATTCGTTATGCATTTTTATAATATGCAAATTTTATTATTCTAAACAATTTAAATGTTAAACAAACTATATTTTTTTCAGAGCTTCTCAGATCGGGGTTGTACTTTCGAATAATCGTAATGTTGTGATTCATTGGCATTATTTCTGACCCGTGTCGTCGATTGACCGGAATAACATAATTATTGTTTAATCGATCTATGCGATGGGTTGACTTATTTTATCCTAGATTACAATACATTCTTTTGTCGTACCCTAGGTAATCGAAAAGTACGTTTAGTTGTGTATAATATATAATATTCTACAATATTCAATAGAATATATATCAAATCATAATTTCCATTGCAGCCAGCATATCTTTAGAGGAGTGAAATTGAAAATTTACATACGTTATTGGCTCTACATACAGGTAATAGAAATTGATATCATTGAAGTTTTGCCAAAATAACAATATATATAATTTACTTAAATTAAAGTGAATACAGCGAGTAATCGAAATTAATTTTCTATAAAAGCAATCCATAATTAATTAGAGTACATTTGTCTCCGAGTATTTATGTCGCATTGGTTATTCGTGGATACTTTGCATAATATGTATAATGACGAAATTCGACACACCACTACCTTTCCTAATATCCTCGGAATTCCATTGAACTGACTTTTGTGGCGAACAGTGGATATTAGAACGTTCGATATATTTACGTGTCTTTATCGTTTCCACCTTGTATTCAGTGGTCGCCGGTCTAAATTGCGCTGACCGCGAGTGTTGTGCAACGCGGAGGACCAGATTTTTCTTGGCAACCGGCGAACTGTCATCACGAATGCGCTCGAAAGTCCGCCGCGATACGTCATGGCCGCGCGTCGGTCTGTACCGGGACAAATGGCACCGGCGACCGGAAGTGACTAATACAACGAGCATCGTATTTTCGGTACTACGGCGGTTCGCGTACTCGTCCAGGAGGTTTGTTCGTTAATTGTCGCAAGGTCTACGTCCACCCTCCTGCTCCCTCCAGTCGCGTCAGAGTTGTGCTGTATGTCCATTCGGACCATAAGTTTACGTTATATGTACTCATATTGACAAACAAATTAAATAAGGTAGTTAGGGTAGTTCCTTAAGTGTAGTTTCTTAATTTCATTTACCACATGGAAAAATGAATGAGTTGAAAGAAACATGCGTAAGTCACAATTTCAAAAATTTAGGCTTACGTCTTACAATGTCATCTATTTTTACATGCTAAAATGTTGAAAAGGCAAGTAGAAGGAATTACAAAATTACTACAAATTAACTTTATCCTAAATTACCCTAGCAATAAATTTGGTCAGTAAACAATACACGTGTCAGTAAACAACGCTGCTATTCTTAGGTTGAATATCTTATCGACTAATTAAAAATTAGGTAATATCTTATCTACTAATGTGCTGCTTTTCACGATATTTTAAAATTTGTGTTTATTTTACACGACATGCGTGAACAGATTAAACAACCACCTGCTTAGGGCGATCGCGTAATGCTTCGCCGAACTAGTGTTACCCGTTCATGCGTTTTCCTCGCTATAAAATCCTCTTCCTGAAATTCTTTCATACCGTGGAACATTTGGCTTTGGGTACAATGGAAACGCGAAAATACTGGACAAAATGCACGGTAAAAATTCACGCACGCGGAATAGATTAGCTAGGCTTGTTACTGTTGGAATAAAATTAGCTAACCACCTTCTGAGCAATTATCTCCTCCACTTGGTTTTATCTCTTCAACTCAGGAGTTATTTTCTAGAAAGCACTTAACTTGGCCCCGCGTTCCACAATTCAGAGCTTTGCGTTAATTTGTTTGCCTTTTTCAGCTTTTATTTGCGCGTTTTCACACCGCCGAATTGTGCTGTTAACGTTCGCAAAAACATAGTTCCGTTTTCATATTATGTATTCGTTCCTTTAAATAGGCATTTAAATATTTAGGTGGGCCTAAGTAAATGTAAAATACAGGACAAATTCATTGTCACCTCGCTCAAGTTTATTATCTTTCATCTTACGACTAAAATTTAGTTTTTATGCATTGGCTGTGTAGAACCTATAAAAATTAATTAAAATCACTACACTTCAGTGCCCTTGCCGTACTTTGACGAGCTTGACTCGTAGCAGATAATTAACTATTCTGTAGATAATTAATTATTCTGTTCTTTCGGTTGAAATAAAATGCTGCTCTCTTGACATCAATACTTAAACATTCAACTAAATGCGGAAGCACAATAAATATAAATTCTCTTTTTCTTTTCAATCTCGAAATTTTTGTAACTATAAAGGAAATCGTACAGTAAAGGGTTAAATATTCGTCGAAGGTTCAACCCTTTCAGGGTACTCTGCGTAAGAGAACATAGATGTATGACTCGCGATTCCGTTGCCGTATACAAGAACACACACGGTCCGAGTGAATTATGTTCTGAACGTAGCCCACATAAATCCATTTAGAAACGTTTGGCAGCGCAGCGTGCGTGGTACGTTCCGAGTGGCCATTTCGTTACTCTCGCTTATCGACGGGTAAGAATTTGCACGCTTATATTCTCCTTTCAAACGTTTACGATGTACTATGGACGAGTCGAACCTGCTTCTGTTTGTTCACTGGGATATCGGTTTTAAAAAGTTTAGAAAAATAGATTTCCTTTATATTAAATTCATATTAAATTTCAAGCAATTAGTCCCCCATTATAACTTTACATAGAACTGTTTACTTTGAAAAACGCAAATACATTTGGATATGATTTACGATGCAGACGCTACGTCAAGGTGCAACAGAATTTTTATAAACCCTCGTGCACATTTGTAAATGCACTTCGAATCTTTTCTGTGGAACGTTAAACTGTACATTAATTTTTCTTCGGCCGAAGTTTAGTCTAAAAGGGTTCGCTGGCTTGCCGTCGACTTCCCGTAGTTTACGTGAAATCGTCAAGGGGGACGCGTTGATTTCCCCGTTTCTGATTTACATGAACTCGAAATGGTGCGTGCAGCTCGTACACGGGATGAAATACGATGGATTACGCTGTGTTATCTCGCACTCTGACGCTGTCACCGGTTACAGGTGTTCACATGCGACCGTATGATCACCATTTTCCACGTTTTGCAACAACACACCATTTTTATTGTGCTCGCGAAATTTCGTTGCAATTTCCGTCGCTAGAATCCATTTTAAACTGGATCGTCGTTATATAGAATGCCCCATTGGAATCTACTTCATATCGGAACTCATCTTCAATATTTTTCACAAGTGAAATAAAACATTTTCGTATCGATCGTTCCACTTACTCGACGCTAAATCTACCGGGCACTAGGAGCGACTGATGTGAGTTGCAATACGAGATTGACAAGACCGAATTTATTTAAAAAACCTTCCGCAATTTTTATTGTAATTTTCGCTTAACTTACGAAAATTTAATTATTTTATACGAAAGTGTCTTCATAATTTTAACAATTTTAAAATAAACATTCTAATTGGCATGGTATGTTTAGTATTATTTAAATAGTTTTCCGTTTGTTTGGTAACGTTGAACAAAATTATTTAAAATTTATACGTGTAATTGGAAGAAAAAGTAGAAAAAAGTACAGGTAAAAGTTAGATATATTTCTATCAAATTGACGTTTACGACGAATAGAAAGCCACTGATCCGCGTTAGATCAACTGGGAACAAATGTGTCTGATTTTATGTACCTTTAATTAACTCGTTATTTCGTTTGACTTAATTAATTTATGCAAATGTAGGTACCATTGGAACGTTGGAACGGTTAACAAACGTGAAATCGAATTCCACTGTGTGGGTAGTTTTACAAACCATGATCACCGCCTGTATCGTCAATGCGGGAGTGAAAATACGTCGTTACAGTCGATAGCGTCATTGGACCAAAAGAAACGCGTGTTTAGCGGTTGCATTGTCGCATTGACTACTGCGTCACTTGCGCAGGGTTTACGAGCCATAGAATTTATGTCGCGCGTTGGCGCTATTATTAAATATTGGCTACTATTAAATTTTATGACCCCGAATTTAATGCTACAGTTTTATCGAACTTGAAAGTACACATCGACTATAGTACTTCAAAAATCACCTATGCATGTACACGACCAGTGACGGTACAGTTTTATTACGAACATCGGAATACATACTTTCCAGACAATAAAAACGATCCAGATCACAGACGAGGTATTGAAATAATGTCGAACATTTGAGAAATCGTCACAGTTTCGTACATTTCCTGGGCGCTTTCTTTTGTATCCGGTGATCCAGTCAAAGTTTCCATCAACTTCGAGTTCATTTTTCTTTGTCGTGAGAAAAATGAAAACTTTCAAATGATCCCGGAAGGGATAAACCCAGAAATGATTCGCAGGAAATCAACGTTGTACCGCCTTGTAGCTTCCACGACGTATTCTCGTCGATCGGGCCATTTTAAAAAAGCCACGACTACAAATTCGTGGAAACATTGAAAACAATGCAGGTCTGGGTGATTGACACCTTTCGCTGGCAACGTCAAATAAGTGTCAACCGCAAATTTACGTGTCCGCCAGGTAATATTTCAATACCGAAAAGCACATGTCAGGTTAAACACCGATTCTTTCATTTTCAGTTTCCGTGAATTGAGCCATAAAGGTTAGTATTCGCGTAAACGTTCGCAGTTTACATACGTGGGATTCCATTTATCTCATATCTGCTGAAATAAAAGTTTTATGCCCGCTGTTATTTTGCTTTATAACGCACTGCGTAATATTCAAGGAATTTACGTATTTTCTTTCGTTGTGCTGTTGTATCTTGCGCATGTTTCATCGTTTCATTCTGTTTCAAACCATAACTTCAAGTGGGTAATACCAAAGTATGACATTACAAAATTGAAATTTTTCAGAATTCAACTGGATTAAGAAATTAAGTTTAGAAATTTATAGCACTGTGAATAACAATTTTATACTCCAGTCAATTTTAAGTGGATGCCTATGGTATTGTGTAATCATGTCAATGATTAAGAAAAGTGACCAAAATTCAACGCATTTTTTTATGTCTCTTTATCCCTAGTACGTCGTTGCGCCAAAGCCAGAATTCTTATGAAACAGTAACAAATACATTGCGTGAATTTTGTCGCGTTTCACGTATCACCGGGCTCCTTGATTAAATCTTGTTTGATAGATGGAAAATGCGTGCGCCATTCCCGTATCGCGTTCCGTTCAAACTTTTTAATCAACACCGTTCACCGGGACGGCGTGTCTCGCCAGTTTTCCATTCACTTGACATCGCGGTGTCTCGTCGCTCGATAAACGCGCGTTGTTAAGCGCATTATTTATCGACAGTAACAATCGACTTTCCCTCGACAGTATTTCAGTAATGCATACATTTTGAACGATGCCGCAGTCATACCTTCGCACGACTATTACCGTACACACGCGCCGGTTGTAGATTTCGACAGGAGGCCGTTTAACTTGCGCCGAATATGGCTGCTGTAGTTCATTAATCGGTAAACGCATGTTGCCAATATTATCGTGCCTGCGGCTCCAATTATCGCTGCTCACTAAATGGTTCAGAATGTGCGACGTTCAGTCTGCATGCAGCAATTCTGTGTTCCAGAAATTCAATGAAATTTGACTGACCTCCGAACGGAGATGATTTAAATTGATTCGAATCTACGATGCTGATTGCTATTTCGTTAGCATGATCGACGGTGTCACTGTGCTTCGGTGTGCATTTAGTTTGCCTAGGTTCTTACCGTGTTTATGGTCTTGGTGAGAGTATTTGATAATGAACCCTTGATCACTCGATTAAGGGTAAGCACGTTCGCAACGAACAACAATATCACGCTATGCTTAGACTTCGGTTTAATTGGTCTCCAACTATTTAACCTCATTGACGAGAGAACTACGGTGCTGAACATAGCATTATTAATTAATGTGTAGCTGCTCGATTGAGGTCCGCCACTTTTCCGATTATACAATATAGTAATGGGTTCCAATCTAATGCAGTAAATACAAGTTATAGGGAATCTCAGTCTAGAGGTATTTGTGAATTAGAAGCTTTCCTCAGCAATAAATAGTTATTTTATAAATATTTTTAATTTGTAGAGTATGCAAAAGTATCAGGAATAGAACCAGACGTTCGAAGAATGCGAACAAAAATTTGACAGCTATGAGTCTTTGTAATAAAACATTCTAACAAAATAAAAATTGTCTGTCGCCACTTGCAGTAAACAAAAATTAAATACAAATTCATTTCATTTCCCAATTATTTTAATAAATTGAAAATTATATATTTGAAAATTATTTTATTAATTTTACAATTTCGTATCCTGTCAATACGCTTTTATCACCAATGCATAAAATTTGACGTCCAATGATAACGCAGGACCATATGCAGCAACAGCGACGCAAGCAAAGGTATTCGGACGACAGTCGGAACTTATTTCTTGTTTACCATATTTGCCAGACTTGGCAACAACGCCGAAGCTGTGTGCCGGATATTACAGATAGTTTCGTGATGGATGCAACAGTATATCATGAAAGGATCGCGTAGGCTTCCTGAATTATACATTAATATATTTGAATGCCCATAGTTAACGATAATGTCACCATTTTGGCTTCGACAGAAACCGTACTTGACGCGAACTAAAATTACCGTACCTGACGGACCATTTCTCTTTGTTGGTAGAAATCAAACTGCGTGTTAAATTACTGACTAGATCTACAGTAGATTAAACACGAACATACCAGTTTGACTAGCTCGTAACTTTCAAAGGGTCATTTAAGAGCCCTTACGCGATCGTGACGACTGACTGATCTTGCCTGATCAATAATAACACGACGTGTCCATTCGATTTTATTAGTTTATTCATGTATTTCTAATGGGATCATCATTTCGCCAATTTGACTAGCTAATACAAATTTTTTTCACACCCACAAATTAATACATTAATTATCGGAAGACTATTAACACTGTTTAACGTTTGCTTCGTTCAAAAAAAGGTAAATAATATGTCTGAAAATGATAGTTTAAAAAGAAATCGGATTCATTTAGCGAAAAGAAAACTAGTCATCTGAAATTAAAACCTAAGCTCGAATAAATAAAAATGATTATATTACAATAATTCTCCATATCCTCCGAGGTATCCTTAATACATTTACATAATAATCTATAACAATTGGAATAATAGAAAAAAGTTTACATATAGATGCGACTTTCGTAGGATTCTCCAAAACTTTTTCAAGTCCTTGCACTGTCGCTTCTTTCATGCTATGACGATTAGTACTTATTCGTACTAAATAATTTTCTTAAGAGGATCAGACAATTTTTTTCCTATAGTGACTTTATTTACCTTTGTTTCTATACTTCGATAATAGAAGAATTTATTTTTACTTCGACGTAGAAGAAATTAATAATATTCATAATTTAGTAGAGCTTGCATAAAATCTTCACCACGAGTCTGACTCGTTATTATAGTGCAAGGGGTTAAAGTCAAATAACTATACCACATATTTACCTTGGTTAGTTTAACTGATCCTCTACTGACCAACTTGTGATCACAGAGATTAAGATCTCCATTATCGATCGTGAAATGTATATTCAATATCTTTTTTCTTTTCTTGGACGAGTGCTGATCACGTTGTACGGAACAGCGACGTGTTAATTTTCGCAGAACTATGCCGTAGGATTTCAAGCTGCAAATTAGTAATTTCGCGCAGCTTTTCGTATTCCGGGCACTAGTGCCGAGTGACAACATAACCCCGGCCGGAAGTTCCCTGATATCTCGAGTTGCAAGTACCGGAGCTGACCGGAAAGTTCGACCCCATCAGTAATATTCAGTTAATAGACTCCGTACGTGTCTTGTGCGGGGAACGGCACGTGAGTCCGTGGTGTATTGCGAGATACGGAACGTGTTGTCCACGAAAGGAAAGACAGGAATTTAAGTGGAAGTGGGGGAGGAGGGGGTGCGCAGAAAGGCGGGACAAGGGGGTTGGTCGGACGGTCGAAAGAACCAGACCAAGAAGCGACACGTCGAAACCGACGGAAATAGAAAAGGAACGGGTCCGGAGAACAGGGGCAGATTTGGTCAAAAATATGGTGGCGTGGCCGTGGTACGCTTTCGAAAACAAAAACAGCGAAAGAAGTTGGCTGGAGGGAAAGGAAGCGCAGTAAAAAGATACAATCCGAAGGCGGAGAAAAAGTTTCGCGAGCCGACGAGACCGCGAGAAATGAATAGGACAGTTTGGAAACTGCATAACACCTACGCAATAATAATAACACCGGCGTGGAGTTCCGCATTTTTTTTTCTTTTTAACGATCCCAGGGGTTGTTGACGCCTTGACAAAAATTTTGATTCATTTACAAATATGTAGATAAATACGAGAACATTTTTCTAACCCATTTTGTACATGCCGTATTAAACAGGAACCGAGCCGTGCTATTATATTTTCGTTCGAAGAAAAATGAAAATGGGCCATTCTAGAGTTAAATAACTCCCATGTCCACGCCCTGCGACCGTTTTACGCAGGAAGGTTCGTTCGTTCGAAGGGAATGGATGTACGTTCGTTGATTGCTGTCTCTGTGCAAATATTGCCGATTGAAATCGAGGGAGAGCTGTCATGCAATTCGAAAACACTATACGAATGAAACGGAGAAGCCTGATGGGGTGAAAGTGTGACGTGTATCGGCGCGGATGATTGTCCAATCTCGGTAATGTTTCACCTGTTAAATTGCAAACAGTAGCAGCTCCGCTCTCTTCCCTATAGCAGAACATTGAATTCTATCTATACGTTTTTATACGGTTCAGCGACTAATCGTAATTCTTATTTTGTCCAGCCACTATTAGATATTGGAAACAGATCATTTTAAAAGTAGATATCTGGTAAACGTGATAATTTACGCAGTATTAACACTAAACCTACCGAAATCTAAATGTGTTGCTTTATATAAATAACAAGACTGAAACTATTTAGACTCTAAACCATTTTTATTATAACATAACATTGACTAGAGGAATTTATTTAATCATTTCTTTAAAAAGTGTCTTCATAATTCCCGCAATTTGGAAAATAATAATAATGATAATAATTGTAAGATTTAGTGTTAAATTTACAGCATTTACAAATTTACAATTTTTTAATAAATTTATATTAGAAAGAATTTAGAATAAGCTTAACAATATACAATGCCCGTCTGAATAACACGCACAAGTGGTTATAGTGTGATACCTGAAAAATCCGTAGATCATAATCGGACGTGACAGTTGACTCCTACTTAGTGATACGATTTTTCAAACTCTTTTTTCTTAAAAACAGAGCCATAGATGAAAAATTTTAATTTACTCTATTCCCATATTTTTTCAGCAACTAGTACATGTTATTCGCTCAGACCTTACATATAAGGACGACTATAACCAACATGAATAGCAGAGCTATTAAATAATTATTAAAGTTCTGTAATAAATAGGATAAACAGTAAATCAACAAACGACTCATTTGACACTTATATATATATATCTATTTTTATGTTTAAAGCTCACTGCTTTAAAATGAAAATTACACTGAAATGTATTCTAAATAGTCAATCTCTGGTAAACTTTGACTCGCAGCTGAAAATGTTTGGGGACGCGTGTAATACGACATTTGTGATAGGTCGGCGGTCAATTTCACTGGGTCAGATTTCGAATCGTTCTAATGCACGATTTACATTCCAGTTTGCCAAGGAACCATAGAGCTTCTTATAAGTCACCGAGAACGTCGGGGTAAAAAGTAAAAATGCGGAAAAAAGGAAGGAAAAAGATTGAGGCAGGATAAGTTTCTCGTATGGTTGGAGATAGATAAGAACAGGGGGGAAATCTATGTATATGGCGACCGAACAGGGGTGAAGAGGGATAGAAGCGGCGTGAGATGAGACGGACAGAAGACGCGAAAGACAGGAATGGTCTATTCTCCGCTGCTATTTGCTAAATACGCTGTTCAATTATTCATGTGTCAACGCTGGGTCCGTTCTCCCGTTCTCTGCGCACGTTTGTGGCTTATCGCTGGACGCCTACCAATCTGGCAGCTTCCAGGTGGAATACTCCAAACAGTTATTGCAATATTCACGATTTTTTTTGGTCCCGCTCGAACAGGCTTCATCTTTTATCCCCCTTCTGGCAGCAAGGACCTCGTTCCTTTGCTCGCCAAATTACCAATATTTGCACTAAACTTGAATTTCCTGTTGCGTGTACACATCTCTCTCTTTCTCCCTCTCTCTCTTCAGGGTGAGCCAAAATCCGTAGTACAACCCAGCAGAGTTGATTCTACGTGAAAAATAAAAAAATATCTGGTATAACATCTTTTATCCGGGGTTCCATCTGCGCCAGGAAAGTGTACAACCAAATCGATTATCTCGAAAACGAAATCCCGGATAAAAAAATATTACATCAAATTTTTTCTTACTTTTTTCCCATAGAATTACCCCCTGCTCGACTGTACCATGGATTCCGGCTTACTCTGCCCAATAATATGCGGAGTTGCAGTATAAGAGCATCCATTATTTGACTTCAAATATCTCGACGTGATATTGGAAGTTTTGATAATACGGACCAGGTAACATGTCCATGACCTATGGATGGAAAAGCTTCTATATTATTGGTTTATTGGGAACGGTGTGGGGGATGGGATATCGCAATTTCCGAGGTGTACTGGTTTTATATTATCGAGACTCTAGAATGATCGTCAAATTGTGAAGATTGAATTTCTGGGATATTTCGAGACTTCTCAACTAAGACTATAAATAATCGCGGTTATTATCGTTCATGAAGAATGAAATACATCCGCCAATAATTCCGCGGTATTTCCTGTTCATTTCGTATTTATTTGGTCATAATTTCATAACAGCTATCACTTTATGAAAATATAAAGTTTTAATGGGATTTATTTCTCGAAAGCCGTATTGAGCGGAAACTTCTTTATTTCTTGCACAAAAGAGCAGTATTTTATATCAACGAACTTATGCGCTTGGGAAGTGCAATTCAAATATGTGAATAAAATAATTTTGCTGCTATTTTTTAATTCAAATTGAATACCTCTTTCTATGCTAATTAGCTGTCTCCTCTAGGAATTCAGACAAGAATTAAAATAAATAACTTCTCTGAATTTCTGAATACATTTCTTGTGTACGTGATGTGCATAGACGGTAGTAAAATAATCATTAAATCGTTGACACAGCCAAATTCGTTGTCTACAATACTTTTTCTTTTACTTTAGGGTGTTTTCGACACAAAATAAATAAACCATTCCTCTGTTATAAAATATAACAGTTCTGCATTCGTAAAAACCGCGGGATTATCTTTCACTGTGTTCAATAGTAGAAATACTGGAAAAGTTACCAGTACGTTTACACCCATACCGGATATGTATTTCATATTTTTTGAGACTAAAGAAAAAAAATGGTACAATTTTACAACTAAAAGTACAGCAGCGTTGAAATTTCTTCCAAATTTCTTTTAATAAAGATAATGATAATTTGAAGAAAAACGCTGCTCATCCTTACTTTAGAATGTCTCAAGAATATTTAGTAATTTTTTGAATTTGAAATAGTAAGTAATTGAACCGTAACAGACGTTTTTTAATTACGTTATTAATTGATCCTTTTACAATGAAGACTTTACGTTGAACTACTCAAAAGATATTTTTGTTTCAATAATTCCGTGCCCGAACAGAATTTAACGAACAATTCGCAAAGCTAGTTTAATAATAAATAATCGCGTTAAAAGACGGGAAGGATATGTTTGTTTAAGACTCGTAGAGAATATCATTAGTAGTAAACTCACTCATTTAGTTGAGCATATATTTGCTGCTTGGAAATGTGGGACACGATTCACGATGTCGGTGCACTAACCTCGTACAATGACCTCAAGTATGAATAGTATGGTTAAGGCGGTGTTCATTTTCACAGCACTATTACTAAACTAATTAACTCTCACAAACTGACCACATAATTAATTACTGATAATTACGAGTTGTGAAGATATTCTATGGGGTGTTTTCCTCTTCTACTGCCTCGATGGCTGCATTTTCGGAACACAAATTCTCGCGAATATTAATTTTGTAACATTTTCCATTTTCCGTAGTATTCCGACGGGTTTACACTTCTGATTATTCGCACTCCACGAACACTTAAAAATTCGAAACTGCTGCTGAGACGATTCGTAACTGGGCGGACAAAATCAACCGACAATTTCCATGCACGACGTTCACCCGGAGAAATTCGGAAAGCAAATAAAAGTCGTTGCCAGCGGTTGAACTGCAAACATGACCTTCGACGCTCTTTTCAAGAATTTGAAAACTTCTACCTGCTATCACATCCAACGCATATACGTGAAGATGGATTGTATAATATTTGTGCTTCGAAAATTTCTATTTATCTCGAGTTGTGTTAGTTAATTCTATTTGAACATTAGGTAGCAAAACAGACAAGAGGATATTGGAAGGTTTCATTCATGGTTTTTACAGTTACTGCTCATGTTTGACGTTATTATATTTTTCTGTTTCGAGATGGTACAATGAAATAGCGGGGTGTTTAATGACATAATCGTGAAAAAGAAATTTTGTAAATATTAAACATCAAGAAGCAATCATTTTATTAATGTAATAATTTCTTCAAAAATTCGTGCTTGAAAAATCACTTAACATTTCTGATTTTATTAGTAATTTTTATTAAGATATTATATGGTAAAATAGACAAGGGGGTGCTTAATGTTATAATATAATTGACAAAAAGAATTATTGTAAATATTAAACATCAAGAAGCAATCAATTTATTAACGATTCAATCAATTTATTAATGCAAAAATTTCTTCAAACATTTGTCCTTGAAAAATCACTCCACATCTCTAATTCGATCAGTTATTTTTATTAACAAGTTACGTGACAAAATAGCCAAGGGGGTGCTCGACCATATTTCTAACAAACGGAATTGTTGTAAATATTGAGAAGCCAGAAATAATAAATTTATTATATTTATTAGTGAAAGAAATTTGATTTAATAATCCGCAATATCGAAATCACTGGTGGGGGTTACTATCGGTTACCTGTTCAGCGAAGCGTCATTGTTCAATCAGTTAGTGCGAGCTTGCCGGTGGAAGTAATCGAGTTTCGGGATGTGCTCTTCCAGAAGTGCTCTGACCCAGGGTGGACTCTCCATGGACCACTACTGACCCATGGTCCACTCTTGTAATCACTAGCTGTCAGTAATGGTCAGTCAAGTGGTTATCAATGGCCAGTCGAGTGGTCAATATTGGTCATTCCAGTGATCGCTTCTGTTCATTTTTCCAAATTTTTGCTCCCCTTTCCTTTCTAAATTTTCTCCACTTTCTCCTACTATAAAATTTTTATTTTCCTTTGAATTTAAATCCAAATTTATTTCACTTTTTCCTTATTCAACGAAATTTTATCTTCAATTACAACATGAATTTACCTTTTAGAAATAAAAATTAATATTTTTGCCTGTAATCTTAATTCAAATCTGGTATCTCGATTATGGAAACTTCTGCACAAAGAATCCTCATTGCAAGAAAGGGAGCCATAACGAATACCAGCTTTGTTCTGACTCCTATTCGGGTCTCTAAAACAGCAACCTCTTCGCGATGAGATCTGGGTTATTGGTGTCAACCTAAATTGGTTAAAAAAATGTTGCAGATTGTAAAGTGCTTTGAGTCGATAATGATACCGAGCTAATAGCTGCAAATTACAAATTGTTTGCGATATTGTAGAGTGTAATGCTATAACACATAGTATACTGCTAGTAAAAAATATAAGTAGAATATCGCTTCGAGAGCTTTCGATGGAGCACCAAATTAATACTAGGGACGGATGAGTACAACATGTAATGAATCGTAATATTAATTACGATTTTTTAATTTTGTTAATTGGTTAATCTTGATTTGTTGTTAATTTAGTTAATTTTTACTCATTTAGTTCGTTAGATGCGCCGAAGGTTTTACAAATTTGAAAACATGTACGTACAGTACAAAAGTAAACAAAAAAGAATCCAAAAAAAGCCATGTAAAATTCGTTAAAATTCTACGTTGGTATGTCTTTAAAAAAGGGTGGAAGAAAGTTAAAAATTGTGTTATCATTTTAAAATATAAGTTTTGAACAAGCTTTTCATTCATAAGAGAATAAATTTTATTCGCAGTGAATTTTATTCATAATCTTTCCACTATAACCGAATAAGCTATGCATTATACCATCATTATGTTGCAGAGGGCAGAATCGAGTTTCTACGTTTCGCTTGTTTTCCCTTTCATTCGGATTCCATTAGGAAAGCATTAAACTCCTGTTAACGTACTAGTTCCTGGAGTACTATTCTCTCGCTTATCGTATTAATAAACGTTCTAACCCGTTTTCCCATTTACAATATCCACGAATTTATCTACTGCTACAAATCAAATATTTTATTGCGCCTGATCCGCCGCCCCCTTCTCTGCGCTCCCATTTCATTCAGTTTGCCAGACTAGCGTCATGAAATATGTAATCGACGAGTTTCGCATTTTATTCGAGCGGTTCGGAAAATCGATTCTCTTTCGATGGCGTACAAATAACGATTCCGTTAAACCAACAAAGCGGTACATATTGTGATCGAAAACCATTTATTATCGGCGTAGAAAATATATGGCGCAAATGAAATGCGCGTCGGATGTGTGGGCGTGATCGCGTTACAACGGTGTTATATTTCACATTCGAAAAATATATCCTCCCGCGTAAAGATCAATTAGCATGCATTACCGTAGGGATATTAACGAGTGTTCCAATATTACATACGTGCACTGAAATTCTACCATAATTGCGCGACTGTTTTCGGCTCTAATAATTCTCCAACTGGTTGACAATGCTTTCATAGCTTAGCATCGATCTTAGATTAACATCGTCTTACGTTGGATTAATTATTTACGTTTCCTTTCAAACGGCACTAATCTTCCAATTGTTTATTATCATTATGTATAGAATAGTCGAAAGAGTATCAGTAAGTACATTGCTGATTGTATAAATATTGCTTTCTTACTAAGTGAAAGAAAAACAATAATTTTGCAAATACCAGGATTGAATGATATACATATATCGCACCATCATTTAGAAAGAATATAAAATGTTTAAATTGTAAGTTTATTGGTCTATACAGTTTTAGTTTTATCGCTGTTAATTGTTCTTTTTATCTTTAGTAGTTTATTATACTAAAATGTAATTCTCCATTTTATTGCCTCGCTTTCAGTGTTTTCCTCAAAAAGTGGTCGGTCTGATGTGGTTGTAAATTGAAACAAATAAATTTTTGCAACCACCGTGGACGTGTTTCGTTCTGATGCAGCTTCCTCCCCGGAAGCATATCATAAATTTTGAGTGGCTGTAACCACGTTATTCTAGTGTTAGCTGCTCGTAAAGTACGCAATATCGTAAATGTAGTTTTGCGCAGATACGGTTCTTGCCTTTTTTTTTAGGCTCGCGAGCCAATTACACCTGGTTCTAATTGAATGGAAGAGTATATACATATATATGAGAGAGAGGGACAGAAAGGTAGCCCAACCTGTATAAAAACAATTGATTAGATAAAGAATTAAATCGTCTTCAGTCAAGTGATTCAATTAATTATTTATTTGTCTATTAGACTACTGATTAAATGTTAAAAGTCTCTTGATCGTAAAATTAATGTTTAAATACAGAACAGTTCAATCGCTATGCTTGCATACATTGTTTCGCATATTGTTCGATTATTTCTTAACTGAAGGCAGAATTAACGTGATACGTTATCCAAATGAAATGATATCTTTTAGAAACGAGTCTTGTCTCTGAAAACTTTATTCTAATCGGACTGATAGTAGATGTTGACGAATTCTACGACGCGTCGGTCCTCCGGGCGGTAAAACTTTAGATGCTGACATCGATCCGATTCCAGAACACAGTCGCGTGCAACCAGGTTGGAAAACAGTAAACATGGGATCAGCTCGCGAGCCGGTAAACAACAGGCTGATACCGTTTTCTACTTTGCCATCTGCAATTTCGCTTTTTCGTTTTACGCACCGTGTGCAAGTAACGACGGCCGCATCTTCGCCGATTGCTCCGCACGGTTTTTACGCGGCGCATCTTGCTCGCGCGCCCATTCTCTCGCTCCCTTCGACTACGGACTTGTCATTCGAAACTTCTTTGCGGCTACTATTTCTACCCGGAGGCGAGTCGCTGTACACGCTTCATATTTATGAAGTCAAAAGCAATTAACGAGATGGAAATCGGCAAAGATGCTTTGCTTCTCAGCCGACTCGCGTTCAAAAGGCGCAAAAAAGAGGGATCCTTCCGCGTGAAAATGTCTCCCTTGAATAATGGCGTCTGGAATGCGAGACTCGCGCTTTCTTGCTCCGCTTGCCGGGAATATTGACTTCCTGGCTTAAAACTTCGGGCTACGTGGAATCTCGGTTTTGGAAAATTCTGGTGAAAATCGAGAAAGAAATAATCTCATTTAGAAGTTGAAAGGAACGAGTTAGTTGTCAAAATTGTTCGAGGGACGTTAAAATGATGTCGTTCAAAAGTAATTTTAAAATAGAAACTAAACTTTCTAATAAGTACTAAATAATTCGAAAAAGTATATTTATATCGAAATGTTTATATTAACTACCTGAATCTTTTCATTGAATTATCTGATGTTTATTTAAGATGTTATTTGAACGACAAATTACTAATCTATTATTTTCCAAATTATTTCCACAATTTCAAATATTTACAATTTACCAAATAAGAAAGATAATTTAGCATTAATCACTATTAAACCTATTGCACCTATTAATTTGACCGACATTTTTAATTCAAAACTTATATCGATGAAATAAATGACCTTGTTCAAGACCTTGTTTATTGTAATAAAAATATCAAAAGGTCAAAATAAATTAAGTCGTGCATAAAACAACATTTCTTGCAAATTTGTATACATAATAAATTTTCTCGTATGTTGTAAAATAATGTAGAAACATATTTAATAAAAAGTTGTTTAAAATTAGAAAACCATAGACTAGGATGATTAACAAAAATATATCGAAACCGAGAACACGACTCTCG
Source organism: Augochlora pura (assembly GCF_028453695.1). NCBI lineage: Eukaryota > Metazoa > Arthropoda > Insecta > Hymenoptera > Halictidae > Augochlora > Augochlora pura. The sequence goes on along the minus strand of NC_135772.1, from coordinate 12,039,542 downwards.
ACAAGTGCAGATGCCGTTCGCCATCTTTGACGTCGCGGTTAGGCCTCTTGGTCCCTACATGGTCTCAAAAGCTAGATTGTTCTTATGATCCAACGATACTACAACAATACAAAATGTTTAAAAAAATTGTACGAAATTATAATAAAAATGTTTCTAATCAAAGATTTGCAGTTTCTAAAAAAGTAGATCCCATGTTAGTAAGAGTTTCCCTTTCCGTCGGTAAAGTTTTGACTCGCGAAACGAGTTTGGACGCGGGTGGGTACAAGATAAGTGGAAAATGCGGCGACAGAGAAATGATCGATCCGCATATTACGATGAAACTGGCTTCGGCGAGGCGCCGCGCCGCGCGCCGTTAGGTAACGTGCTTTGTCGCCCGAATCGGCTGCTCGTTAAAAGAGCTTCACTCGTAAAACAGGTTACGCCAAGCCGTGGAACGTTATTGGTGAAATTTATGCGGCGCACTCGATTCTGTTGCGCCGCTTTGACAGTCGGTTACCTTCGATCGTGGAATAGCGCGGATTGTCAATAACATGGTCGCCTCGGATCGTGTTCTCAACGAATCGCCCGGTTTCGAAGCTGTTTCTACTGTGAACGAATTGTTTTCAAATATACAGGGTGTATCAAAATTATTGGAACTCCGGCAAAAGGGTATCGAGGAGTTCCTGAGGTTATTTGGATTAATTTTTTCCTTAGCGAAAATGTGATCCGCGGCTTTGTTTACGAGTTATTAACGAAAAACAGTAGCCAATGGGCTACGCGGTCGAGTCAGCGAGCTGAACTTCACTCCGGGGTGCGACGGAAGGAGAGGGCTACACTTAGACTCTGAGTCGCGTTCGAAATAATGAACAAGGAATGAATTTTCTGAATTCTTTTATTAATTTGAAAAATTTCGGAAATATTATTAATAAGAAACTCATCCATTTAGTTGTAAATCCATGTCATGCTCGACTAGATAGTCCAGTAATCTCGAACAACGTATGAAAAACGACGCAACTTAATTTGTGCTTGATTTACGCAACTGTAAATTCGTTCGCAACTAATTCGATATCGACAATTATATAGAGCTAATTGCTGTGAAATAGATTTGAGATAAAATGGATTTTTTAAAAAGTGTATGGACTATAAGGGTTTTTATCTCCTCATGTGATATAGTTTTTATTAGTAAAGCCACTCGACTTTGGTTAACATTGTGGACGTTTTGTCGCTGTATCAATTGGTGCTGTTGAATAGCCAGAAATAAATTTATTAATGAAAAGAGTTCGATCTAATAACGTAGCGATCGATATGTAGAATTAACTGGTTCATACAAACTGGTTGTACGCTTTGCAAATGACACTATTCCAGAAGACAACAATGCGTATTAGAAATTGCTTCATATAATTAATATAAAAACTTTCATAGGACATAGGTAAGTTTAAAGTATTGCTTCGTTACCCTTTGGCGGAATTCATATATCGCGTTCTTTTGCGTTCAGATATTTAGAAATTGTTTAAATTATTTTAACGTGAAAATGGGTTATTACTCGGAAATTCTATATTATTCTAATATATTATTCTATATCTACATTACTCGGATATTCGATCTTGCGTGATCAAAATTAGACGTAAAATGTCGATCTTTCGTTTGCGTTGGTATCGCGGTTGCGTATTGCGATTGCGCAGTAGCGCTACCTATTGTAATTTACGCGCAAAATCGTAGTAGAATCGCGGGCCTTTGATTTTGATACACCCTGTATACGACGAATGAGAAAAGAGAACCGCGGTTTCATGATCAGTGATCCGCTCAGCCATTTCCTCCCAATGGAGTGTCGCACGTACGTGGTTTTTTCACTTGTTAGATAAACTGTTTTCACTGACATCGGTCACCATCGATCGTCGGATACTCCTTAACCGAGAATAACTTTTCCAATGTAAGACCAACATTTAGTCATTTTTCTGATTTCCATTGAAAAAGGTAGGTTTTATATCTTAGCACGTGTATTTAAACTTTTAACACAGTCTCAGATAAAGTTACGCTCAATTAAAAGAAAACTTGTACTCTGCCAGTACATTGATAATTTTTAATAAAATTTCGAGATATAGGTTACAAATTTGTGCCAGTCACACAGGAAGATATGAAATCTCTCATCTTATCTTTTTGTAAACTAGATATTTTATAAAAAAAAGCGTTTCAAAGAAGAGTTGTTTTGTAGAAAAAGAAGCATACACGATAATTCTTACATTTTTTATGTTTGTCAACGAAAATTTTTGCGGATGAAAATATTCGGCGGTAACATAATAGCAAAATCATTTAAAGAATGTTAAAATATTATCGCATTGCAGTCAACTCTGTCTAGCAATAACGGAAACATCTCGCGCAATAACTTGGTGAAAAGATAAATTATATCTTATCGTAAAATGCTGCGAGAATACCGAATGTTGCGATCTATCGTAAATAGGAATCATAAAACTTCAGAGAATCGGTTTTGATGCATCCAGATGAAACGTCGAGGGAAGGAGCATTTTGGTCCAGTGAACCATAAACAGTGCGCAAGTTCCGAGGCAAGAGTGTGGAAACACAGTGGAAATTTCTTCGGGAGCTTGAGGTTTCTGCGTGTTTCAGCTCGCAACTTTTGTTGCGCGCGTACCAAAGCATGCGGTGCGCTCAGAGCCGGTTGATTAATGAGACTACATACTACGGTGTTAGTTTTAGCGTGCGGAACGTTGAATGGAATCTCGAATCGATAGGTATGCTCGAGCTGACCGTTCCTGTTACGCTCCCTCATCGTTGCTTTTAATTTCTACGCTAGACTTTGATCGGGGAGGGAAACGAGCCGGATTCAAAACACGTCTGCGCCGCGAATTCGACGCTTGAATTACTTTCCAATCTGTTAATTGAATTTCTTAAGGGGAACAAGACCGAAGGTGAACGAACAAATCGAAGCGAACGATCGCCATTCATTTAGATACGAATGGAAGTCTTTGCGAGGGGCAAATAATTCGAGCGGGTATCGGTCGCTGCAATATTTTCTTTTAATTACCCGCGCAAACTTGGAAACTTCGACGCAACCGGGTTTTAGTTTCCAAGTGCGTTGGTCTTAACGGTTTCCTTCGGAAGTATTGTGCACGGGTTCCTTTGCTGTGCGATACTTTTTTCCAATTATTTCTTGCTAAGAAAGCACCTCGTGTATATATTACTTTATATTTCTTAAACTACTTTTATTGTATATTAATTAACTATAACGGAGGGTGTTAAACATTTGCCACGTTACTTCTTCATGGAAATGATTATTCTTCACCTGACGAAAAATTGAAAGAAGTTGTGAAATTTTTGCTGACCAAGATCAAAATATCTCTTATAAGGTAAAATGATTTTCCGGAGTGAATTTAAAATAAATTGTAACCAAAATAATTATCAAATTTTATTCGTTTCTTCAGTTTTGTGGACCATAAATTATTAGAAAACGATACGAAGTCAATAAATATTGATTTGAAAAATTGTGGCTTCTCGAAGAAAGCTTACTATATTCTTTCATGTTAATCATTAGTAGTAGAAGTAATTTGAAATAGTGAGAAGAGTAAAAGAAATTAAAAGTGTGTTGTATCAATTTAAATTTATCAAAATCATGAGAAGGAAAAATATAAACTTGTGCTTGGCTCGTATGTCCAGGAATTTGTCAGACAATTTTTATTTTACATGAAGAGATCCTCTGAAATAAAGTGTTTTGTGGATAAACAATTACTAGAGCTGTGTGAGAATTCGAAATTGTCGGGAGGATTTCGGTCGAGACGGGGTTGTTTTACGAAAATATCTTACAATTTGAGAGAGTCGAGGTTCCCCAGTGCTTCGAGATTCTCCAGAATTTTTGGTACGTGAGTTACATCTCAAATTCCCGGGAATATCGATAGTCTCGAATCATAAGACACTTTCGGGAACCCGACCTGACCCGACTCGACCCGACTTGGCCCCATTCGATACGACACTTTTCGGGTCCTCCCACGTCTCCAAGCAATTACGCCTTTCAACGAATGTATACAGAACGTACGTACGGAGTTAATGTAGTTGTAGAGGGACAAGCCGTCATCCCACGGCTCTTCCTTTTCGCAGGACAAATTAGCGGGCCGCAAATCGTGGCTGCGATCCAACGCTGCCAAACCGTGCGCGAAAACATGCACACTGTCGTACACTAAAGCTGGTTCTGCCTGAAACATACGTTTTCCATCCTGTGAAAAGCTTTTTGGTTATGCGACTAGTTTTTTCCCTGTCGCGAACGTTTCACGATAGCATGCCCTGTACACGAGGTCGATCGAGAACTCGGAGGAATCGATTTAAAAGCACGTAGCTACGTGGGTAATTTACGACACGATAAAGCCTCCTGATTCCATGGGAAAGCGGATAGAACAAAGGTGAAGCGTAATCTCACTACGGGACGCGCTGTTGAAGCGCGGGAAAATAAATCTACACAACTTTATTAAACAGCGGGTGTCAGAAATAATGGAGGATGAAGGCTTCGAACAAATAATAAAATGGCGAGAAGATATTCCCTTTGAAAAATGATCCTTGCCTTGTAGTGCGAAAATGTTTATAATTCTATCAAATTATCAATAGAATTTTGAATAGAGGTGTTAATGCTTTCTCATCGACCGGATCACTGAATTCATTAATCGAATCATGCAAATTAGATATATTACTGTCGTTTAAAATTTGTAGAGGTGCATTAACCTACCATTTAAATGGTATTAAAATTTATTTGTTAAAATTCGTTCCATACGATAGATTTGATTGAATTGTTAGCAGTCACTGGTACAAATATGGCCAGGGGTATTCTGCGAGCGATAAACAAGACAAGAATTCATTAACTATAAATTCTTCGAAAATAAATTCTTGCAGATGCAAAAACATTTACTATCTAAAGTCGTAGCGTAAGGTTCCAGTACTCTGAAACTTCTGTTTGCTAAATAATGTAAGCGAGTTATAAAGTTGGTACGGCACGTTTAATAAAACAGTTTAATAACGAAGATAATCAACGAAACTAATCTTGGCAGCGAACATATTAAGTCCTTTGTTAAATTCAAGGCTCGGTATTTAGGTGCTATTGCGCGCTTTCATGGGTTAACTTCGAGGACGTACTTTTGGCACAGGTCTCCTCGCACTTGGTCAAAGTTCACGCAGCCGTTCATGTAAACGCAGAGAATTATTTTCCGTTCCGGTGGGCGAGCGAACGAATTTCGGTACGCCTCCGCGTTTCCCGATAACCGCGATTTTCGAGGCAGGCATGCCTAAGAGTTACTTGAACTTTCCACCAACCTGGATAACTCCGGTTTTGTTGAGGATCGCCGGACCAATCGGCTGGAAGCGTTCCATCTGCCGAAGAACTTCAGCCACCTTTGGCTCCTCGAGGTCCACCAGACGGAACGCAGTCATGTTCACGCTGTTGTACTTGAAATCCTCGAGATCGAACGTTTCGATGTCCTGAAAGCAGAATTTTTCCCAGTCTCGGTTGAAAGGCGCAAATGTCGACCGCGCGGAGTTCGAAACTTGTTCCGCTGTGACGCGGAATCCCGCGATTCCGTGCACGCGAACGAACGAAATTTTCAGGAAACAGAGTGTTTCGCATATTAACGCTCGCTCGAACATAAATCAGGTTATTCTCCAGCCGAATAAAATGTTCCGCGATTGATAACCGGGCGTGTGTTTCATAATTAAAGCGCTAGTAGAAAACCGTGCGGCAGTAATAAAGTTTTGGTGCCACGGACGCTGACAGTTGTAAATATTGACGGAGCGGTTGAAGCGATGACTCTATTAGCGGCAAATTGAAAAAATAAACGACGTCAGGTGTATATGATCGTAGATCAAGTTGTCGACTCGCGTGACTCAATATTAATTAATTAGACTATTTATCACGCAGTCTCGCTGGCCATTTAACAACGCGACGATATCCAAATTTATCGACATAAGCGGTCGGTACCGAAAGGTTTCAGGTTATTTTTCATGCCGTATTAAATTTGCTCATTTGCAAAGCACCTTTCAGCATACATACGTGGTGACTCATTACGCGATAGCTAATGCCAAGACAAATGAAACAGTCCAAAACACTACAACTTTGAAATGACTTTCAGGAAAATATTACGCAGAGAATGTTTTCATTAATTTATGTTAGAATAAAGATAACGATTGAACTACTTCTTATTAAAATGTCATTATAATATTGGCAATTTTAAAATAGAAAATGTGAAACCTGTTTCACGTTAAATATACATATTCAACTTTTTGCTGTACCGTTTTCTTCTTCTCCATTGTAATCATTTCTTAGAAGAAAAATATAAATGTTTATTTTGTAGCTACATTTGCGTGTACGTTTCAACATTGATAACAAGGAACCAACGGGACGGAACAACATTCTTCCTTAACAGGTTATTATCACGAGACTCAGTCATGTGACAGACCCGAGGCAAAAGGTTAAGTAACCCCCGTCCTGCAACCAGTCGTCAAAGAAAGTCAGCTCGCATTTGTGTTTGTTTCAGACACCGAGGTCTTTAAATTGAAGCGAATTGGTCGCCAAATTGTCGCTGACGCAATTATCGTCCAGCAGTTCCTTGACCGGCCAGACATCATGGTCTTCGACCAACAGCGCTGGTCGGTCGGACATGATTTATAATTACTATGGGATGATGCATCGCCCGACTCGGGATCGTTAAAGTAAATAATGTGGATTTCAACAGGGTCAGCGAGTCGTACAGCTGCGTCGCGGTGTCCGGACGGCAGATAAAGCTGGCTTCCGGTTCGTAGCAGCTAGCCTCCATCAGCCTTGCCCCTTACTCCACTCTTTTTGGGTCCTCCTTTCCTGTCCCGACCGCGTTATTTCCCTCTCGAATTGTGATATCGTCGCAGGAAGTCGCGCCGCGTTCCCGGCAAGTGATTTATTCAGACCGGGGCAGTTATGTTTATGCAGCGCGTGCCGAAATCGACCGCCGGGGGATGCAACGGGCGCAATGAAAACCGCGCCGCGTATATTTTCGACTGCGATAAAATCGCCCAAAGTTTTCCATTTTCCCATGGAGAATTATTTTTCTTCGAATTCAAGGCTCGACTGTTCCATTTATTGATTTATCGGCAATCGTGTTGTCACTGGCAACACTCGTGACTAAATATTTAAAAGAATTTCTGAATCTTAAGAATTTGAAAATCTTAAGAATTTTAGAATCTTAAAAATTTTAAAATCTTAATTCTATAGTGTGAATTTTTATTCGAAATATTTTTTATCAATCATAAAAACATCAAATAGAATTTTATTCCTACCGTTAGTAATTTTGGCAAGTTCCGAACAGTGTAATCAACCTATATTGTTATAAATGATACAAACTTATATTTAAATTAATATTTTACGTTTAAACAATTGTTTTGATATGAAAATGTATTGCGAAGCCTATTTAAAAATTCTATTCATTATTATAATTGTTCTATCAAGAATTAAATGTTTCTAAATTAGTGGAAATATGGAAGAGAGTAAATATTTAAGTCAACCACATCACAGACGAAGATTCCATTCACCCTAACTTGCTGATTGATCAATGTGTACTTTAGTCAGCAGTAATATCTTAATAGAATATGCCCACATTTCCATAAGACTAAACTATGACATAAGATTGAATTATATACACTGAACTATGAACTATAAATGAAAAATTACTTTTTCGCTTATCCAGAATTTAAATTCGTTGCGCATCATATTTTGCATACATATGTAAATCCAGCAATATAACTTCGGACAACAGCTGAACATTTTAATGTGTAGGATTATGAAACGTTTTATTCTAAAATGAGACACCGCTCGGACGTGATCGTTATACGTGGACAGTAAAAACACTCGTCTCTAAAGTATTATCATCTTACAGTATTATCTCACGAGTTTTTCTGGCCTTTTATTAACAATTTCAGCATCAATTATCTCGAAATCTATAAGTTGTCTACCCTCAAAACGGGCATCATCGGATTCAGCTTAACAAGCTCGATCGCTGTACCAAATCTCATCAAATCCCCGGGGGATCTCTTCTTGTAAGCACACAGCCAACGTCAATTCTAACGAACATTCTTACTCGTAGTTGGATTAAAAGCCAGTACGCGCGCGAAAATTGAAGCTTGATGGCGTTGAGCGTTCTAGCTTTCACGAACCGCATTAAAGCGAGCTTCATCAGGTTTCCCCGCAGCTCTTAACACATTATACGTTGGTTTAATACTGTACAAAGATTTGCGATTCACAGCCCAAGGATTTATCTTACGAGAAATATCAGATAACACCTTTGGAAATTGTTATAGCTTCATCTTAATGCATCGCGGTTATTTAATAAATAATATAATACTTAATAAATAATAAAATAAATGTGTTAATTTCCACGGCGCGATATTGAACGTGAACGGGAACGAATACTTACGAATGTGGTGAACATGTAGTGGTATCTGTAATCGTTCATCTGTAACTGGAGTATCTGTAACAGAGAGAAAGACGTCCGATTACTCGGCCTGTCGCCATCGATTCGATAGAAATACCGTGTTTTTCTTTAATTTACCCTCAGCCGGATCAACGAATGGGACCGGGGGCTATACGGATAAGAGGAGAATTGGAATGTTTCGCTACGGGAAATTGTCAAGTTTCGTAACACGAGTAATAGGTCCGAAGCTTATGGTTAGGTTGCTGTGGTATCCATTCCAATTTGTAATTTAGTAAAACAATTTATACGGTTAGGAATGAAGTACTTATATCAATACTAAAACCCTTATTCTTAAAATATCTTTGTCAAGTGGGATTAAGGAAATAAAATTAATGTCGTCCATAAAATATTCATTTCTTTGATATTTTAAAAACGTATTAAACTGGTCATAACATAAGAACAGTTATTTGCTGAAGAAGGATATATATTTTAATATCCTCTATTAGACTCTATGACTCATGAAAGTGTTGTATAAGATCAACACATGAAGCAAATCAAACATGTACATGTATGTAATTACAGTGATTTACACACTAGTGCAAGTTCACGTAATTCATGTGAAGATAATATTATATAACCAACCTTTGATACCATACTATTTGTTCATTTGATTCAAATAATTGCAACTGAAGGTATTTTTCTCTGAATCAGGTGATCTAATGGGTACTTTCACCTGTAGAGATCCGTTACACCTTTACGAAGATATGACAATGTTCCACGTCAAATGTTGCCCAACGTTATCTACCTCAGCCCTACTGGCTGGTACAATACATTTCTCGAACGCTATCGTTTTTCGCTAAACGTGTTTCCGCCGTTTAAAATAGCATTCAAGGCGGTGCACTTCATCATCCTCTATCTGTGCCAGTTGTTTCACGCATCGATCTATCATTGTGCGTTTTGAAACCGGGACGTAGTCGGTTGTAAGTGAACCGGCAAGAATTTCCCTTCAGGAGTGAGCGCGGCGGAATCAAAGGGCCAGGGGAAGGGTGGAGGGAAAGTGAACGCACAAAGGAAGCAGAGCGTGGAAGGGGTGGGTGGATGGTCGGATTGCAGGGGAGTCAAGACGTTTTTTGATTACTCAAGCAACGATGGGATATCCGTTGGAATCCCCCTGAGACGCGGCATGCAAATAACGGGTTTCCTTCGACCACGTCTGATTCCAGATTGCCTGCCGCCCAGTCATGGAGAGCCCCCGGATTCATCCCGAAACGATTCGCCCGGCGAAATCTCATCTGGCTATCGACTTCTCGTAATAAAAAAGATTGCCCGAGATTCAATTAAAACCGAAGAAAATTCATGATGCCCGGCGAAGAACGGCGCGATCCAAAGCGGATATGAAAACGCTTTTAGGCGTTTTATTGGATCGCTCTCCTACCGAATTTCATCCCTTTCGTTTTGATATATATAGGAAAACAACTTCCTGCCGCTGAAAGCCTCAGTCAAACGAATAATCCTTGGTTTTAATATACTATTGATGCGACCTGCTCGTCGGTATCATTTCGGCTCCAAAAAGTAAAGCGAATATCGCCCTTTCGGTTGCGACATTCCGATGGTTGTCACGCAACGTAAACGAAAATCGAGTTTGCGAGAACTGCAGGAATGCAATTAAATTCTTTTCCGATATTAACAATCGATACCTCTTCCGTTTATAATATCGAGCTTTTGTTTCACAATTTCTCGCACTAGAATTATACACTCTATTCATTATGTGTCTCGTTTTGTTTATTCGTTGTTGGATCATTTTATCTCGCGTATTAATTTGAGGAACAATCATCGACTCAGAAATATAGAGATGTACAATGTTTTGATGATTTACGTTCGGAAATATTTGCATCCGCTTTGGAATCAGTCAGCGTTGCTTTGAAATTGGACACGGTCTTATCATAGTTTTGTACTAATTCCATTTTTAATCACTATGTAACAGAAATATCTTGTTCTAATGTTTCTACTGTGTTACCACGATTTTTAAATTTAACTACACAAATCAAAACAAATTCACTTTTTTGCTTAAATATTGATTCGATTGACAATTTATTCAGATTACAAAAAGGTAAAAAAAATTATGTTTGTACTTTTAATAATTCTAATAAATTCGGGAGAAGATAGCAATGTTCCGAAATTGTTCTATTGTAATTACATTGTGACATTTTAAGTAGTCATTTCTATTATAAATGTATCAAATCCGCAGTCTAAGCGTATACTTAATTTTTTCCTAATCTACTACAGAAATCATAAATGTATAAGATTCGCAACAAAGTTAATGGAGAACTTACTTTCTTTATTCGATTCATAAAGTTGAAGTGCCCGTTTCAAGCTGTTGCGTGATAAATGTCTTTCAAATGTAGATTATTACAAAAGTAGGAACGCCCAGGTATTATACGGGTCCGATAGTTCTAATCCCACATTCGAGCGCCCTTTAACAACATTTCCCGGAATATCTGTTAGAGTTCGCATCCCCTTCACGAAGTCAGCGTTTCTCTCACGAATCATTTTCACCTACTCAGCGCTCCTCTCGGGGCGTCGTCTTACTCTTTCAGAAATTCCGTCTACACGGTTCGAATCTGTGTAACTCCCAATGTCCAATATATAACTGAAAAAATGCGCGAGTGCAAACATTTTTATGCTGACAATAAAATTCATGGCGTATCATCAGTATCGGAGAGTCGATGGTCAATTTTTAAAATATTTTGGGAAAATGTTGTCCCTTCGTGCAGACATTGTTCATTGAACTGTCCGTTGAACTGAAGGGGAAATTTTTATCAGCGGATTTTTACAAAATGTCGATACAGATGTATTAACAGTATGTATTAACTAATTTTCTTATGTCATTGTAATTAATCAGTTTTTAATCCTCGAGGGTCAAGTACTCGTGCATAGAAAATGGATCATAGTTTAGAATTTAATAAAATTTATACCGTTTACAATTGTTCTCTGTTAATTTCGTATGCTCATGTCAGTTAAAGAGGTATTTCAAAGGGTTATAATAAAGGTTTAAATAAGAAATAACAATTATTTACTACATAGGCATAAATAATACAGAGACATCATTTTTATTCAGCTTCTGTCCTCTACATTTATATTCTTTACCGTATTTTTTTCGCAAGCCGCGTCACCGCAGTAACTGCATTATATTTCAACCGCCGCTATTTCTTGCATCTGCGATGCTGACTTTATAATCTTTTTATTGACTAGGTCGATTTAGAAAAAGAACAAAAAAATGGAAAAAAGTAACGGTGAGCCACGGATTTTTGCGAATGATCGAGGAACGTTTCCGGGCTGGCTCGAAAAAACGAAGACCGGTCGCCTAGCAGCTGGCAATTTCCATCATGCCGATACCTCGTCGGATTATGCAAATCTTTATGCGCAGTGAACACGCGGCGATCCACGGATAAAGTGCTTGAAAATTGTGGAAAACACCGTCTCCGCGCGCGCAGATGAACCCGGTCGGGTTCACGGGAAACCGCGCTTCTATTATTTCCAACATTTTTCCCACGACGGCTCCGAATTCGCGATTTCCTGGGCGCATCGAAATCCCATTAAAACGGCCGCGTCCGTCATCGCCGGGAACGACCGTGCCAGGTGACTGGAACACGCGGTTAATCGTGTTTGACTGCCGGCTTGTAACACTCGCAATTTTGGTTTACAGGATTTTGATTGTGAATCCATAAAAACAGACACGTTCCCCGTTCGCTCCACCTCGCTCGACGAGAACAAGTGGCACAGTTCGATGGCTCGATCGGTTTCGTTTTCGTAGGTCCCGCGAGTGTTTCGCCCCGCTTCCTTCGGGATGCGTCTGAATGGCTGACTCTTGAAAAGACATAACCGCGCAGTGCTTCGAACAGCGCGCGATAACTAAGCAAAGCTCGAAACCGAAGCTGCGAAATTTGAAACCCAATATTCCGGTTGAAAAATTAGAAGCACAATATTCAAGCTGCGAAATTCGAAACCAAAAATTCAGTTGGTTGCATTAAAAAACTAAAATTCAAGTTGCAAAAGGTAGAATTCAAAATTCAAGTTGCAAAAGGTAGAATTCAAAATTCAAGTTGTATATTAAAAACATCAAATTCATGAATGAATGATGGAAAATAATTTATATAGATACGATTTTGTTGAATTTACTATGAAAAAATGATAAAAATGATCTATGATTTTTTCTCACAGTTAGCTTTTTACCACTTTTTGTATTTTTAACTTGCAATCTAAATAAATTTGATTGGTCGCTGTTTTCTTCTTAAAAAGACCGTGCCTTACAATAAATAAAACAATAAATATTTGTTTTAAATTACCATACGGTTTCATCCGAGAAATCCGATCCTTAATTGGCGTCCATTGTGCTTTGAGTAGTGCAACTTCTGAATACTGGGAATTGAAATTACGTCTGCCTATTGTTAACAGAAAGAACCCGTTCAAGGTTGAAACATTGCGCCCGTTAGCCCCCTAAGAACGACCGATACAGGACCCGGCCTTAAGTGTCCGCGGAAATAATGGCTTTTTAAATCGGCAAACAGGAAGCCCGCACAAAGATGGTATTTCATGGCGTTAAGTTGATCTAATGTGCTCGTTGATAAATTGGTGGGCTTTGGGAACTCCGCCCCGGACAGTTCCAATCCCGTCATCGCAATAATAACTTCCATCATGCTAGAACAGTTAAACGTTTCATAGAAAAAAAGAAAAAAAACAGAGGGAAATATAGCAGAACACACAAACAATGGGCGTCACGTTTCCGTGCGCAGAAGTTCTAGCAGCAAAGCGAAAACGTGAGGGGACGAAGAGAGTGTCACGGTCCTCCCCGTTGAATGTATACGAACAGAACGGAACAATAAATTGCTGCTTGCAACACCGTGCGTGCTAAGCAAACGTTTGCTCGCTTTTGCATTCACTATGCCGCTTTCTATTCACTGTACGTTTAGTCGTGTTTTCCGCAAAGACACAATGGTCTAGTCGGTTACATCGGGGGTTGCAACGTACATGGAAACGACATATTCTTCGCACTTGGTTTATCCGTTGCGAATATGGCATATTCTGGTTTAATTTCCTGCATCTCCTTTCGCGAACGTGTTGCTATGACCTCAAATATTGCTAGATTCATCAACTGTGTGCTCTGTTAGATACACTGTTCGTAAGTGATTATATTTTACCGCATCCTTCGTACTCTTTCCATTATTTATTTAATAAACTGGATTTTATGCTTGTCTATTCATTTCGATGATTCTTGTACGAGTTTATAAAATATAATTGTTAATATTTTACAAACAGAATTATTTGCACGCGATTAAAATAATTTGTACTTTGAAACAAGTGAATTTCACGCTTTGATCTATCCCTCTATAAACTATATAATTTTGAAATCACATACTGATTTGTCAATCTTTTTTAATTTAATTTTCATGTCTTATTGAAGAAACATTCTCTTTCAATTTTTATATCTTTCTTTAAACATCACAGTGAAATCACGTTTTGAAAAGTTGTAAATTCGCTGTTGATTTGTATCTAAACAATGCATTCCTATGTTCACTGAGTTCAAGTTGCATCAATCATTTTTTGATTAATAAAATATAATAATATGTTATTACAGAAAATGAATTTGATGTGTGAAGAAAGATATGAAAATTGCGATGCATAGCCTGTATTGGATTAGAAAGATAAAACTATATAACAGAACTACAAACATGTATAAATTAATTCAAAAATATTGATAAATCAATATGTAACATACAAGTTACAGAGAGCTAGTGTGAAGTAAAACATTACTATCGAAAATGGTATTTTTAGCCATCCTGTAAAACTTGCTAAATATATGTCTTAAAAAACATCGCAAAATTCCATTGCTTATCAAATGCAAAGCTAGAATTATTTAACCGTTCACAGGTTTTATATATTTTCAATAAGCCGCGAACATCTGCGGTGATTTTATCCAGGATTTCTCTTTGCCTTATCTGGCTGGATAAGCAAATATTTTGCCAGCCGCCACGATCCTGCCTAGCAAAATCTCTACAGTTCAAGATTTACGATCTTTCTGCGATGTTTTCTTCACGTTCCAGGACGCCCCGATAAAGTTGAAAACGCCATGGGAAAAAGTATTGCGAACGACAGTTTTTGAATCATGTGCTTTGTTTTAGTACGTGCATCATTCATTTCGTTCGTGCATCATCATAACAATTTATATAATATTGTCGTTCATTTTGATACTAGGTAATTCAAAAGTAAATGTTTTTCTGAAGCAGATTTGTGAAAGATGAACTGCAAACATTTAACCCTTTGCCCTCGAGTGTTGACTCTGAGGCACCACTAAAATTATGTCAGCACGTTCCAAAATAATTTCTATATTATGAAAAATCAAATTTCAAAATTATTAGAAGTATAACAATATTCAAGATCACAAGGTTACAAGATTCAATTTCGTATGTATAAAATACATTTTTTCATACAAAATGGACATGCTATATGTCAGAAATGTTATTTTAGAATTACAGTTGAAGTAAATCCGAGTGAAAACATTTAACATTGAAACTTGCAACTAGACAATTTCAATCGAGAAATTCAGATCATGAAGCATATTAAATGTAATCGTTTATTTCCATCGTATATTTTATACATATTTATTAGGAGTGGGTTGATACCCGACATTTCTGGATCGCTGGGTCAGGAAACGTACCCGAGATACTCGGGCACATAAAATTTTCGGGTATCCGCTCAGCACTAGTTTTAAGGGGTCCTCTTGCAAAAGTGTTCCGAGCAAGGGTGAACTTCTAGAATGACCACTACTAGCCTTTGATCCAGTTCTGTGGCCAGCGATGTGGTCTTTCCAAATATATGTTCCCCTTTTATTTATAATCCTTGTTTTGCCCTAAATCTGCTCTAACATTGCTCTAAATCATCTGTAAAACTACGTTGAAATTACATTAAAACTACATTAGAATTCCTCTAAAATTGCCTCAAAACTGTCCCAAAAATTTCCTAAATGTGCCCAAAGACGGTTCTAAAACTACCCTAAATCTACCTTAGAACCGCCCCTTTGAGATTGGCTCTGCCCCCTTTTGGGTTTACGTATACAAGAGGGGTCGTCTTTTGAGAAAAGCTACGTATTAACAGTGTGCCGAAAACGGAAGGCTTAGAAGTTAAATTAATGAAACGTAAAGAATGTTAAATGAAGTCATAATAATGAATATATAAACTTAGTGAATCACTAAAATATGGGTTAACTCTTTGCACTAACGCCCTTTTTATGTTGTGCCGATTAGCACTTATTCGTACTTAATAATTTTCCTAATAAGACTAGGAAAATACTAGGGGTTAAATTTAATTTTTAAAAATTATTAAATAGGGGCTACTCTAAATCTATTTTTGCACGTATTTGCCTTAAATAAGTTAAATAGCTAGTTATGCTAATCGATTAATATACTGTCACTATTATATTAGAGACTAGATTATAGTTTTATTTGCGACAGATAAGATTTTCCTCCCAAACAATTTGTTTTTCGAAGAGCGTAAATAGTTTCCAGATATAACTTTTACACAGATTTGGTGGGAACAATATATTATGACGATATATCGGTGGAAAGCCGATATTCTACTAATTTTTGCTCGATTTATGAACCGTATTATAAATCGCTCTCTACCACCGTACCGCAATCGACTTTCGAAATTAAATACCCTACCAGAAAGCATTATAGGTCTTCGGTTCCGCATCTATTCCGCGGCGGCTATACATATTGCGCGCGCGATGCATCGATCGATACCATCGTCCTCCGGCTAGCGTTCTTTTTACGGTTCTCTGAATAAGGATGTAAGCTTCTATGGGTTTTCCGCGATGCGTACGAAAAATCTGCAACGGACTTCTTGTTCCGGAATGTAACGGTGTAATATTTCAAGGAGCGTTACAGACACAGACCATACCTCCACAATGCGATAAAGGAACTATCCGACCCAGGAATTTGATACTTTAAATTCTTGATGCTTGTTTCGGCAAGTTTCAGAAGCGAAACGCGATGGTGGCTTCGGTTCGAATGAGAACGACCAGAACAACTTGATAAAAGTCTTGATACTTTTCATATATTTTACCAAAATTTTTTTTAATGAATATCGATCGAGAATTTCCCGTCAGATCATTTAAATGGGTGTCCTAACTGCAGAATTTGTTATAGTTAGACTACGAGGCTGCGAATATTTATGATAACTAAGAATTTCTAGCAGTTAAATAAAGCTGCTATTTTACGCAAATAAATTTTTTGTTCTAACAATTTTAATAATATAGTATGTTATATAGCATAGTATAGTTCTGTAACGAATACAGAACGCTGCTTTTCTACATGTAGGTACGTAAATAGATATCTTCTGTTTTGTCTTTTTGTCTTTCTAATTCTAATCCAATGTAAGAATTCGAAGAGTTGGTTGAGTTATAACATTTCAGCATCAATGTGGTGAAAGAGTAGATGAGATCTGGATTTATTTATTTTTTGGAAGTCCGAGCAGTTATATAAACTGTTATTTTAGGTAGAAAATATTATTTATCTCTGATGTGGGATTTTTACATTTAAACCAGAGACTGATACATGTGAGATCGGTGTACGGAATATCGTAATACAACCGAACAGGAGAAAAAATTTCGGTGTAACATTTTTTTATTTGGGGGGCTCTGTTTTCGTAAAAATCGACTTTGTTCATCTTTGTAAAGGATTTAGTTGTCGTTTATTCTTGTTGCCTCCGTCCGATAAATAATTTCTTTACAGAGATTTTCTAAAAAACAGAGCCCCGGATAAAAATGTTATACCAAATTTTTTTCTTATTTTTCCTTATTTCTTGTGTTTCAACATAGATATATTGAGGGATCCATACCGGTATAATAAAAGCACACTGCAAATATTAAAATCGATTTTCTAAATGACAGTTACATCACAACATAGAAACAAAATTTGTTTCTTAGATATTGATGTAATACTTAAACCTCAAAATATTTCGATTTTCATTTTCTCATTTAAATTTTTTACGACAATTGAAACTTATACTGAAAGGTTATTTTTATGATTGATTTTACTTTGGTACCTTTCGTTTTTGATTATACACAAAATTATGCTATTGTTATTAACATTGCAATAAATTGACGTTTTAACCGAACGAAAAATATTAAAATATAACCGATGTTTAGAATTTAAAGTAAAATTAGGTGTAGTTAAAAGTGAAGATAAACAATACATAATAAACAATACATATTGTTTGAGGAACACGCTGCTTTTAGATCATAGTACTAAAATGATTCGAGAAGTCCATAACCTTTATTACAAAGTCTGATGCATCTATATTCCTTGTACTTTGTTTCAAATACGCGTGGAGCAGTGCAATAGATGATTCAAGACGTGTCAATTAATTTTCGATAATTTTCAGAAAAGTTGATGGAACTTACCGCTCGAAAAAATTGTTGCATGTGCGCTGGGTCCGTATCAACGATCAACTTGTAAATCTCCTTATGTCTGACTTCTCGAAGAACTTGCCTATAGGATCCAGGTCCTGCCTGGCGAATGTACATCTCAGTTCTCGTGGAGGGGGGCGATTTCACGAGATCCTGGAGCTTAAATAATCCTGGAAACAGAATATCAATGCTTCGTCTGTAGATTCATTAACATGGGAAATGAAATAAATATTTAATCTTACCACACACATTTCTTAATTTATGTATGAACAGTGCGAGATGTGTAACAATTTAAGCTTGGAAAAAATTTCTAAAACAGTATTTGAGACTGCTATAAAATTTTTATATAAAAGTCTAGATAGTTGTTAAAATCGACATATGATGTTCGTACGTTATGAGATCTTATTAATTTTAATTTTTATCAATATTAATTTTTAAAAACACAGGTTTGAATTCTGTCATTTTGTTCCATTTTATATTATTATAATCAAATTTTTTTTATTATTATACAATATAAAAATTTCGTTATATAGATATTTCCACAGAACATTTAAAATAATGTAACTGAGCTTTTTGTAAATGTTAAAGAGACTATATCGCTACACAATGACTAAAATACTTATATTTTCAATTTTGCTATTACTTGCGATAAAAAGACTATGCAAAAAGACTTTCGTCTTTTTACTTTCTTATCTGACCCCCGTAATGAAAATCTAAAAAATGCATTTCGTACTTCTTAGTATGTACTTCTAACTTATAGAGTATGCACCGAAACTTTGTTGCGAACTATGCAGCAAAAGAAATATTTCCCCTGTTTATAAACACTGTATTTCTCGAAAATGAAACATAAAAAATGTTATATTAAATGTATTGATATAAATTTACAGTTGTACTACGAATTCCGGTACACTCTGTATAAATCACCTAGAAATACCAAATATATTTTTTAAATTTCCATTATAGACTTAAATTTGTAGAAACAAAAATGAGAGTATTTTCCATCCTTTTTATTCCAAATAATAACAAAATTTTGAAAACAGGTATCTTAATAATTGTTCAGTGAAATAATCCGTTTAACTTGTACTAAAAAATTCAAGTCATTTAGACGAGTTTTAAATGAAGAATACCCTTATTTTGTGAACATTTCTATTCTTTCCTTATTTTTCTTTCTTTCTTCGTTTTTATCGTACATGAAGTCTAATTTATACGGAATTTATTCGATTACACAGTTGTTAATAAGAAAAAAATGCTCAATGAATCCTTCAGTTCTGTGCAAAAAAGGTCGCGCCCCAGCCACCGGTGCGCTGGCTATTCGGAAAGAATTTCTCGAGTATTCAGTGTCGACGAGAGAAATATCGCGGGAGCATGAAACGAATGTAGCCCCCTTTCAGCAATTTAATACATCCGTGATGTCGGATTATTGCATAAAAGCATGAGTACAATGCGTTCTTTTCGAGTTTCCGGATCAAATTCGCGCACCCTGCCGTTGCTACAGCATTTACGAGCTTAGCAACGGATAAGAGCCGCGACCGTGAACATTAGTTAAAAATTTATGTCAGACTGTTCGAAATGTTAAAGTCGGGACTCGACCACGGCTCTACTTGCTATTACGAATTTTCTTTCGATTTTACTAAATCCTATATCGTAGTGTTCCGTCAAGAACGAAAAATCACGAGTCGCGCATGTAATGCCTAGGTCGAGCGCTATAATTCGATGCTTTCGTCCGCTGAAAAAGAAACCTCCTGTTCCGACCTCTGGCAACAGTAGAATTTCTCCAGCTTTTTTTCAACGTAATCCCCGAAATTCCTGGGATATTTTCGAAAAAAGGTAAATATCGAAAACAGTGCCGCTTCAACCAACTTCACAAATTACCAGATAAAAATCTTTTACGTGGAAACGCTGCAATGGCCACGTAAAAAATAATTTCTTCGAAATTAACTTAAAACTCACTGAAAATATAAAGCGAATAAAATGCTTGGTAATCGATAAAACCAATCAAGCGTTTATTCTCACTTGTTCAGCTTCAGACTTTGCGATAATTTTGCCGTCACCGTAATTCGTCACACGCGTTCTCGCGTTTCAAACGGTTTACTATCCTTTCATGAACATAATACACGATTTATTTCACACTCAGCTGTGGATGCAATGTTTTATTTATACGTGTTATTCAATAGTATACAATGAAACTATAAATAGAACATATTACGCTCTTTCCTTTATGAGTAAAAGATTTTTGAGATGAGCGTTTGTGTGCAGATTCACTGATTTGAGAGAAAATGAGATAAACTTTGTTAATCACTTATCGCATGTTTGTACAATCTTTCGATAAATTATGTAGAAATATGCCCGAAAAGTAGAAGATTAATGACCCTACGATGGGAGAGACTCTTCTTTTAATAGACACGAGGTCGATAATTAAAAATAAGGAAACGGTTCAAGGATTATTTTACCGGCGCTGTTGCCGTGCTCCATGGCAAATATTCCGTTTAATTATACAATATTAGCGTACAATTTGAATAAAAACTAAAGTTTACATTCACCAAATTTTGTTATCCATCGCGCGGATATATTCATAAAATTTGCATTAATCGCAGTGTATACCTTCATTCACGCATTGTCTTCCCATATTTTATCATGGTGCTCCTCGGGAAATCTTTTTATAGCGCTCATAAAAACTTCGGTATCAACTGCGTCTATTCTCTTCGATGATAAAGGAAAAACGATTGTACGTATTGAATATCGATACAAATGGCACTATAATATCATATAGCGATAGCGGTACGTTTGCGTCGAAGCAAGCTTCACGATTCGCTTCTTTGTCGCTACAATTTCCGTTGCGTGTAAAGTACATCGAACAAATCTATGTTTCGCTAAAACGCGGCGGAAAGTTTCTACAGCGTCGAATCGTTCGTCTGCGTTTTCGTATAAGAGCTTTTGTTTCGATAAATGAATTTGCCGCCGAATTTCCGCCTCGTGTAAATTACTCCGTATCAATCACTGTATTGCTAAGACAATTGTTTAATTGTAGAATGTAAGCTTTAGACAATTGTTTCTTCGACCGAAAATTTTCGATCTGACGTGGAATACATTAGATTAAATTTTAGAAGTGAATATGTCAGTTCTAATATACTTAAAATAGTGCAAACATAATTGTTATTGAAACCGGTTTCTCTACTAATTTTGTGGAAGTTTAAATGTTTTACAACTTGAAATTTTAACCAACTTTTTCCTTCGTGAAAGGTATCGCTTTTTTCTAGACTTCAAAATATCAGTGAAACTGTACAATACATTTCAATTTCATCAAAATCGTACGGGAAACCATTTCACGAATAATTGCTAAATATAAAATTGCAGCGAGCAATGAAATTATTGGAAGTAGTGTATAAATGATTCATTTACTTCTCATATGCAGAATATATTAGTACCGAACTGAATTACTAACTGTATAGTATATATTTTTATATTTCAGTATATATTTGTAATTTTTAAAAATTTATATACGCCACATAAGAAGGTAACAAAAATTTTTCGTAATTTCTAACTAATATGTAATTAAAAATTTCATTGAAAAATGTAATTATTCTACCGTGAACTCGTTAATTCATGCAAATGGCTGAAATACGAAGTCTCTAGACGTCTATAGACATATTGAGTTAATAAGTAAGTAGACGAAAGAAATTCAAAGGTCTTTCAGTCCTTTATTCGTGGTACCTTTATTCTGATTTCCCTTTTCCATTCAATTAGTTCCACAAACTCGGGCCTACCGTATTTTCATGCTCGACGACACAATTTGGCAAGGAAGAATTTTGAAGCGTCCCTCATTTACGGTAGCAGCGAATTTATGTCTCTCATAAAGATCAAAGGGATGGAAAGAGTGAACATTCCTCGAGATCTTCATCCCTTCTTCCCTACGGGAAACCTTTCCGTTTCCGCTCGTATATACGGCATGATTATATCGTCTAATCAGGAAAAGTAATTTCGAAGAACAACGCTCTCTTTCTCTCTCCATGGCTGCCTAATTTATAAAGGAAGACAATATTCTTGGTCGCAGCGACTAATTAATTCTATCGGGATTCTATGGAAATTGTCGACTTTAACTTGGACTTTAGATGAATTTGTACGTATTTCTCTGTATTCAGAAACATTCTTCAAAGTTTCAATGAACATTTCCGTAATCATAAATTAAACAATTTGGATCACGTTGAAATGACGCGGTTCGTAAAAGTAGTGTTAAATTCGGCAAAATGTACACTTGACGAGATGCGATTTTGGAAATCGATCTTCAGACAACTTCAGAACGTAAGAGCATTACTTGGAGCATTAAAACGTTTGATCTTAAAACAAAGCACCATTCTCTAAAAATTTCTTAAGCAGCAAGATATTGAAACCTTCTAATTAATTTAATTAGTGGCCACTCTACCGTATTTTCGCGATCGAAGCTTCGAATGCTTCGCTGCAATATTTGGATAAGGATTCCCGTCTTGAAGTTCGAGAGCTAAACTTCTCGCAGCGCTCGCCCGAATTTCAATTAGGTATTTCTATTGTCGAGGCGGGTCGGGCACCGCCGAATTCCCTGTTTGACAGCCGAGGCAAGGCCGAGCGGTACACGGGCTGAATTATTATGAAACGCTCGCATATCCGCGAGTTTCTTTGCGCGAAAATCGGACCCGGTGTTGTCGCACGGCTCCAACTAAGAATAGGAACCGTAATGGAATTGTTAGGGCACCGAGCACAAGAGACGCCGTTGAATTTCGATGAGTGAAGTGCCGACGCTATCCGGCGAAGCCGCTTCGCGCCGCGGTTGCCGATTCGATCGAGACATAGATATTTGATTACGCCTTATTGAAACATATTTCCGGAAGTCCGAGGAACGTTTCGGAGGGACCTGAATTCCTGTCGACAAGTTCGCCGGCGACCTGCGCTATTCGAATTCTATAGGGGCTGTTTGGAATTAAATAAAAATTGTGATATTGCACCCATTGATCGTTCAAACTCTACAAAGGCTACAATCACGCGTTGTACGTACGTTGTCGGTGCAAAGACTTTCGTTAAAATGGGATAATTGGTTTTATGATTATACTAGGAGATCTGAAAAATTAAGAAGTAATGTATCTTCACCTTTCTATCGGAATAAGTATCGAAACATTAACGAATGCAGTTTGTAGATCTTTTATAGAACGAGTGTCTCAGTTGCCAATGTATTAAACATAATTTTTTCTGGCATTTTATATTATTTAAATTTGATATGCTTAAAAAACAGCTTGTACCAGTAATCGTGATCAATAATTTCCAAATATTTCCAATTTTTTATTCATGCATATTTAACAAATTTACACTAAATTAACTTTCCGATATCGTATTTGATAATAGAATTAATATATCGATTACAACATTGTTTAGAATAATATTGTTAAATAAATTAATCATAGAATTTAGTCATTTAAGTACTCCATTAATTTACTAGTTTAATAAATTCTATTAATATAATATCAAATACTATATCAAAGATTTATGGTTTATAATTCATTGTCATTATTAAAATAGATGAAACAGGTGGTATTTAGGACAACCTTTGTAATAAGAATGCTATGCATACTGAAGATTTCAAGTGGAGTGTCTTTATTTTGTGCTGTCAATATTTACGAGTTCGTGAAAATAGCAGTTTTTCATGAATTTCAACGAAGAACAGCCAATTTTTACATACTGCAGAGGCTGTAGCTTGACAATGCATCTACCGATTCGTGTTCATATTGTGTGTTCTTGACATTTCCATAGACACTTCGTAATCGTATTGCATTGATTCTGTTGATCTGCCGACATGTCACGTCACTTTGATACTTTTTCGATATCCAAACGTGATATTGTCAAGTAAAACTTATTGGAATTAACTAAATTAAATAAATTCACGATATCGAGGACTAGCAGAGAGAAGGAGACGGGGAGGGAGGGAGGGAGGGAGAGACTGACTCAATGCAAATCAAGCCGAATATCCGTAAAATCAGATAGACAAAGCGTGATAATTGAGAATTTATACTTATTGGAATGAGCTAGCATGTCAGCGAGTTCGCCTTATCGTAATTTCATGCCTAGCAAAGCATCAAGAACCGCAGACTTTAAAGCGTAAAATAATGTCTAGCGCGATTTGTGATGGGACGACCTAGACAGTGGGAAGAGAGCATCAGGACGCTGAATTATGCGTAGCGAGGCGAGGCGAGGCAAAAATCGTCGGAATTAAGGGCAAAAAGCGTGGAACTATGGCAGTATCGAGGCCTGCCGCGATTTTCAGCACTGGCAGCCCGGCATCGTCTGCGTGCATATGACAGGCCGACATTTCGCGTCGTGTCGGCATCCACTTCCGCCGGCTGATTCCGACGTTCTATTTGCATAGGGACCGCGTCACAGGGTGACCCGGTGCGCGTGAAAAAAAAAACGTAATCACTAGCCTGTGTGACACGCTACACCATCCGAGCGCGGAGCACTGTGATTCCTTGGAGAGTGCTACTCATATACTTGCAAATCCGTCGGGCGCCGCAAGTCTGCTTTATTGTTTCGACGGTGTCGTGTTTATCATTGTCGCGTGGGTTTTGTCCCCGGAGACGCGTGGAATGCAATTTCGGCTGCTCCACGGCACCCGCGCCACGCTTTTGATTATGCTTGATGCGAACCAGTGGAGCAGCTACATAAACCGTCACCCCCCATGCATCTGTCGTCCTCGTTCTTTTTTTTTCT
Organism: Augochlora pura; assembly: GCF_028453695.1. Classification (NCBI taxonomy): domain Eukaryota; kingdom Metazoa; phylum Arthropoda; class Insecta; order Hymenoptera; family Halictidae; genus Augochlora; species Augochlora pura. The sequence continues at coordinate 12,014,939 of NC_135772.1, read as the reverse complement.
CGTTAGCCCGCGAAATCTCAACGCGCGGGACGAAGAATGACGTCGAAATAGTAATTTCCCGTATTTATGTTCCGTTAATGAAGAGATACAACGTCGTAATAATCCGCCGGTACGCGGCGACTGTTTTCGCCGCGCGAGAATGTTGTTCGTGGGTGTCGCGATTTCTCTCGGAACGAAAACACGACGAAAAATGTTACGTCGTCGCGACGAAACGGTTTAGTGCGCGAATAAATGTCACGATCGAAGAAGTTGTAAGACGGATTTTTCTTTCAGATCTCTTATGTATAGATACGTTGGCGTGTCTTAATCTGTTAGCTGCGCACGACGTGTATGCACGTCATAAGGAAATGGCACTTTTACATCTTATAATAAATATACTTCTCCTACGATTTATGTCAAAATGCTTATAGTACCATATTCGTAAATTTCGTACCCTTTAGGATGATTCTAGAACAACAAATTAATTGCTAATAATTTGGAGTTGAGATGAACCCAGAACAAAGTGTACTCAAGTTCTGACATATTCAACGTGATACTAAGTGAAAGATATTAAAATCATATACCAGCTATATAGTTGCTTATGCAATATTATAATATGCAATATTTAACTTAACTCCCCCAAAAAGACATTTAAAATGTAAAAATACCAAAAAGTTGAATTTGATTTGCAAACGGGCTCTCACAAAAAATTTCCATAAGATAACCTATAAAAAATCATCAAGTAGGTACTGGAATCAAAGATAGTTGTTCCGTTTGTACAGTATACTCCACATCCCGATAATTAAAAAATTACGATAAAAGTTTAATATGTCAAACGAATTCACATATAACAGATACAAGAGAAAATTAAACAAATTAAACGTAAGCTATATTTGGCAGTACCGTACTTTAACAGCAGCGTTAAGATCCGTTAAAATCCGTAATGAAACAAATTTTGAGGAAACTGCTCATCCTCCGAATTTCGTTAAACAAGTTTGATACAGCGTAAAGTTACACAATGCAATTATTACAACTATGATGGTTCCTCAACTCGACAGTAAATGAACGTCGCTATTAAAGTTCGATCGAACTTTCGAAGTTTTCTGACAGTGGTAAATAGTTTTAATGGAATTACGAAGGATTTTTGATATCGATTCACAGAAACAATTTTACGCGTGAAACGAGAACAGCTCGTCAGAAAATATCTCGTTGATATTTACCGTAATCTTCCTCGTAGATGATGGCCACTCTTGTCCAGTTCAGGAAGGACATGAGATCTTTGAATGCCTTGTTCAGGTGGTCCTGCGAGGGATAGAGGTTTATACTAAACTCCTTAAACGTCGGTTCGAAGTCGACCCTGGCTTCCAGATGCGGTACATCCAGTGCCTCGCATATACTCTGTATGTGGGCGCCCAGAAGAGGGTCGGATGGTCCAAAAATCCCTTGGACCGACCTGGATAGTTGCTTGCAGGCTGCAACAAAGGAAACATAACCCATTGATCAGTTCGAGCATCGGAGAACCTTCGTTTGCAGAAGGATCTTAACGTATTGGATGATACGGAAAATTCTGCGACGTTTCACATTTGTACCTGTATCCCCACCATTTTTATTTACTACTTCAATTGGTATCAATAAGTTTTACTTTATAAAAAGGATCTCCTTGCCGTTTATTGCATTCGTCTATTTTATTGGTGCTTTGAGCAGTAAGTACGATTTTATACATTTGTAAAAATCGGAACATTGATTACCGTCCAATATTTTTTAAAGTTTAATTTTACTAAGAGATTACAGTAAAACCATTTTTAATGTCACCTTTAAACCACCTAAATAAATATAAATTAATTATGGAACACATATCAAATATATCAGTACTGGAATCTGCTGAGTCGACGATCATGAGTTCAATGAAATTTTTGTTTGAATCTTGGGATCAAAATCTTTAAAAATAATAATCTTAAAAAATTGCATGACGATAGTAAAATATCAATCAAAACATATTTAAAATAGAAAGTACTACTAGTTCTCGACATCCCTCTTTCCCTTATTCTACAACGTGGCGAAGTATTCCACCTAAATTAGTGATGGCAAAATCAGTCAAAACGGAGCGTGCATCGTTTAACAAAGTTTCCGGCTACCTAATATTTTCATCCTGCAGCAATCCGAGAACTTTTCTCGGCCATTAAACGCGGTGCGGGTGTTAAGGGCCGCATTACTGGACGAGTTGCAGTTTTATATGGAGGCAGGGAGCGAAAGCAAAAAGCTACATAAGAAGCCGGGAGACGGCGCGGATGGAAAGATACGGGGATGACTGGCTCTGACGCGCCGGTTTCATATTTTTAAACCAGGCGCAGTTGACAGGCCTGCATCAGCGAAAGTTGCATCAGAAATTTTCACAGTAGATTTCATCCTTCCATCCTGTTCTCGCCACCCTGTGTACCGCTCTCTCGTAATCTGTCGGTAAACGTGTACCAGACACAGTAAATCCAAGTGAAAAGTGAGAGAGAAAGGGAAAGGGAAAGATAAAGAGAAAAAGAGAGAGATAGAAAGAAGAAAGAGAGAGAAGAGGGAGAGAGAAGAAAGAGAGAGAAAAGGGAGAGAGGGAGGAAAAAATACATGCGAGGTGCGATTGACGTAAAACTTTCCGACGTCCTTTTTTTCCCGCTAATAAACAAGTCATTTGGTAGTTCCCGTATATGTTAGAGCCGCTTTTATGAAAAATGCAAGTGCTATGACATTTTCGATGAATAAGTTTTGCTTGGAATGTTTGCATCCATGTACGTGGTGATTCTTGTGTAGCGTTTGAACACCTGAGACTAAATGATACCTTCCCGAATTGTGTCATTTGCTGGTTCACTTATTTATGCTTGCGTAATATTTATTCTACCAGAAAATGTCCGAAAATTTTTTTATTCTATTATATATTATCCATAGCTTTCACGTAATAAATATGCACTGTATTGAAATTTTAAAAGAACACTGCTATAAAATATGAATATTTTCATTCTGTTATAAATGAACGTTTCCGCAATGGATTGCTTCATTTCATCTATTATTTAGATAAATCGATATAGTATAAAATAGAGGACAGCTTAGCAAATTTGATCATTTTCAGAGTACCTTACATTTTTAATGACTAGCGTATTTGAATCATCTTTCATAATATTTCGTAATAATTATCATACGGAATATTACTTGATAGAATATAGTCGATTTTCATTAAAATGTTCCTCTTAAAATCCTCTTTTTAAAACTAAATAATCTTTAGTCTTTCAATTCCATAATTCGTATGAATTTATAGCTCCGAGTCTTTCGTTTAGTCACTAATAGTTAACATTTAGTTCGATTGGACTCATTGTGTAATAATGCCTGGTGCGATACGAGATTTCTTCCATTTGCCATAAAGCTGGAAACTCGCAAAGCATTGACCAAAATGTGAGGAATAAAACGAGTGCAACGATTTCAAAGAGATGCAATATTTTGTTCACTTACAGTCGATAAACATTTTCAAAGGAAATTCAACGACCTTTAATAATACGTGCCGCAAGTTCAGCGAAGTTTTCTGTTTAACTTGTGGCACTGTCATGAAATTAATAACGTTCTGTTTAACCGCCGGCACCTAAGAACGCCCTGCTTGTCACGAAGAAACTTGCGTAACCCTTATGTGACCTAGAATTTTCCACGTTAGTTATTAACCCCTTGCCGTACTTTGACGAGTCAGACTCGTGACGGAGATTTATAATAATGAGCTGTTGGGTACGAACGTTCATTTGTTCCTTTAAGTAGAAATCAAATTTTATTCTCTTGTTACCAATATTTAAACAGTCGAGTAGACGCAAGCACGCGATTAAGTTAAATTTAAAGAAAATTAGTGCAATCGAAACAATTCTACTCATAGTAATTGTAATGAAAATGGTACGGCAAGGGGTTAATCAAAGTAGTCGATCCTGAGACATGAGTCGGTATATACGAAGCTCATTATTAATGCTATCCTAATTAACGTTCATTCTAAAGAGGTTCTAGGTATTCCAAGACTCTTCCTGTTCCTTTTCTTTTTATATATTACACAGCTTTTATGTAGAAGTGTTCTAAGAACAAATCTTGACCATTGACCACATGTATTACGATTTCTTTCATAGCTGTGTTTATTAGCGCTTTTTCGTCCTTAATAATTTTTCTAATAGAACGAGACAATTTTTGTTTCTTGTGTGTTTTCAGTTATTGGATTTGGATATCAGAAGAATCAATATTTACACAGATTTTTAGTAATACATACAGTTATCTATGAAATCTTTAATTTTGACTCATTGTTATAACATAGTGGGTGAGCCGAAATATAATAATACAAGGTATAACCAAAAGCACTTCGCGCATCTCTTGTGAAATTTTAATGCGTTAAATCGGTCACAGAGGGGTAACATTAATTTTAGCTAATTTTCAAAATTTTGGGATGCAAAAGAATTAAAATACCACTCACTATGATCATTTCAATTTCGTAGTTTCAGTTCCATTAATCAAATTACTTAGATTTCGCGGGATCGATTTCTGCCACTTAACCTGCGAACGGAGGCACAAGAGAATCCGGAAGGGTCGATTTACGAGCTGTTCTCGGGTCCGCCGCGTATCAGGGGATGCGCGTGAACAATTGATACATTATCACTGCGTCGATCTACTAATCCACGATCTCTTCCGTGGTTGCAGATTGTTGCACGTCCGGTCGCGTTGTTTCCCTTTAAAAGTGATTCCTGGCACGCGTGTACAGGCCAGCAGGGGAACGAGAATGGACGAGCTCGATTCCGAAGGTGGGATTTCAGGGTGTCTAAGCATTCTCTACTTTGTCCGCGCGCTATGAATTATTCACGAGACTTCCGTCGCCTCCCGGTTCTTCGGACCGAGAGATACGACGATCGCCTGACTCATCGGTTTCTCGTTTACGCCACGCGGTTTCACTTTACGACACATCCAAGATTCGTTTAGATCATTCGGAATTAATCGCGCGGTTCCTTTCGATCCCTGTCAACTACACTCTTCGGCAATTTAACCGAATTATGTCGCACCACCGCGCGAATAATGCGGCTCTGCGAGTGTGTGCAGGCTATACCTGCACGAGGTTTCATGATCAAGTGCATATGGTTTCTTAACGAATGCTTTGACAGCGAATAAACTTCGGCATTTTAACGCGTTCGATTCTAGCGATTGCATCGCAATTTTGGGATTCATATTATAATTAAGGTATTCAGATAATTCATAACTTGATACCTATGCTTTTTGGACAGGTTTAAACTTATACTAGAAGTGAATGGATTCGAAGCGGTGATTGATTATTTTCAACCTACTAAAAATATTAAATACACAAAAAATTGAGAGGTCGACAAAGTAATGCATCATGTGTCAATTTGTAAAAAAAAGGAATTATTCCGTATGTTTTGCTTTAATTTAAATAAGCAGGAAAATTCAACAAACGTATGATTACCTTGCACAGATTTTGATTTCAACTACTTGCGATCGAACAAATACACGAAGCGCCGAAAGTGAAGGTGTCGACGTAAATTAAATTCGTGACGCGACACACACTATATCGTATTTATTCATTTGCCGAACGCTTCGCGGGTTAATAATTCCGCGAGGAACGTAATGGGCGTTGTTCGTTCCCAGAACATTGGATTAAGTGTACAATTTTTAATCAATCAACGGATACGTCATTCTGTATTTCGCGCCGGTATGGATATTTAAATACGGGAGGTCGCGGCCGTGCGAAACGCTGGCGGTACACGTCGATGTCCTTGTGAAATCAAGCACGCTGGGAAATTGTCGAAAATATAATTTCCATGAAATCGCGGGCATTGATATTCCCACGGCGATCGACTGCGGGATAAATTTATGCCGCGTTTGTTCGGATTTATTCGGCGTTAAACGCCCGACGCCTGATCGCCACGAGCGTGGCCGCGCGCGAAGTGACGGTGAAATGCCAGAAATGAATTTCGTCGGATCCTTTCGGGGACATCGCGAGCACTTCCGCGATCGATCGGTCTCGAAAATATCATTTATGCATGAGTCTCCTCTATTTCGGCGAGCACCGACGCGGGGCGGGTAGCGTCAGCGAAAAATTGAGATTGCCGTCGAGAAATCGAAAGCGAAATGCTTGTTAGCCTCATGAAGAAAATGCAGGATGTGCTGAGAATCGCGGTGCAAGCTGAGCGGGAATGAGCGTTTCCCGTGAAAAATAAATTGAAAATGTAGAATAGAATATTTTATATAAAGCTGTGTTTTCAGGTAAATCGATTCCGTCATGTACACGTAGAAAATAACGGAAGTCTGTTGAACGTTGAAAACACCAAACACGCTAGAAACGCTGCAAAATGCTTAAGAATCAATTTCTTCCAGCGGAACAAAGTGGATTCGTTAGATCTTATTAAGTTATATCAGATTGACCGTGTCTTTCTTGCTTGTGAGACTCGCCCCACTATTTTTGGAGACTACAATTCCATCAATTGTATTACGTTACATGTTAACAAATATTGTAAATCGATCAAATTATTTTGTTCCAAAACGACATCTAGATGAAACATTTTTAATGTCTATTCACTTAAAATTGATAATCAACCATTGTGTACTAAAGGGTTTTCAATCATTAATAAAGAATGAATAATAAATAAAATGCAGAACGGAAATCGAAGAAAAATGTCTTGAATTCGGAAAAAAATGAAAAGTAGTCAAAAAGAGCAGTAAAAAGTAGAAAAGGGACTGTTTTTGCATAAATCCACTGTTTAGTTGTATTGAAATATGCAAAAATATCTAAGCTCAACAATTCTAGTAATAAGGAAAATGCGAAATTCGCACTAGTTCGATAATAGTGATCGAAACGGCACACGAACGTATTATTTTACATATTCAACTTATTTTTACACGAGGAATTATCTGCTCTCGGATTTTACCATGCCCATTCGGGATGCCGCTCGTCGAAATGAACCGGGCTCCGATGAAAATTAGATCTCGGAACGCGAATTGGTCGATTTAGCGGAAAAGTTTCCGTTGTTGCTGAATTTTTAATGGAACTGATATTAAAGGTATTCATCCGTAGAAGAATGTCCGCGCGCATGCAAGTATGAGAAGTGCATTTTCTAGAAAATAAATTATAACGGGTAATCCTACAATGGACGTTTAATTAATTCATCTTCATGCTATCCCTTAAAAATAATTTTCCTCTCTATCTCTGCGCGATATTCAATGGACCATTTCTTTGCGTAACGAATCGGTATCCGATCGGTATCCGATCCTCAATGCATACTAAAATATTAATAATTACAATTTAGTCTGGAAAACTTCGGAATTCTTCGTTCATTAATTATACGATGTTTATACCTAGTTCATTTGCCAAATGAGAACGAAATTCTGAAAATACGTTCATGGAAATGCGTTCGCGCTCGATGTTTTCGCCAGTGGCTCATCCCTTCGTATAGAGTACAAACATCCATTCAAGCGTGTAAGAAAAGTTTATTAACGTCCACCATTTTCAAGTAAAAATAACGTAATTACCCTAATGGCACCCGTTTTTCGAGGACGTGTTTCCTATGTGTACTGAACTTTACATGTAGCTTCTAACAGGTCTTATAGAATCCTTGTTTTCAATTTTATTAACAACAGTCATTCGCTTTTACAATCTTATAATTACACTACCGATTTTATGCATTTGTAAATTAAATTAACAGTTGGAATACAAAATAAAGATATTAGCGAAAAAGGATACTGTCATGTTATTTTCAATTAATCACAATTATCAAGAGAAGAAGACATTTTTATGCAACTTATGTTTCTCACAACTGACTTAGACAATCTTTGTCATGTAAATATATAAATAATGTGAATACGTAGAATAAATACGACAAAAATAATTTCATACATATGAACGAAAAATGAAATGAACGTGCCAGAAAAGTATTTAATTTAAGCTCCATGAAACTGCCATAGAACGAATTCTTTTTATTCAACATCCCCTCGAGAGATTTATTTATTCTATCCATTAACAGTCAATGACTCAATGTGCTTTCGTATAAATTCTATGGACCCCGTTTCTCAATAATAAGAAGCTCCTCGATACTTTTATTAATATTTACAGACTTTTATCAATAGCAATTTAAGAGGCTGAAAGTACGCTCGAGTCTTTGAAAGAAGAGGAGCTCGAGGGAAACAAATCGACGAAATTCATTGAGCAAGTTTGATAGCCCCTTTGATCCAACGAGCAGAACATCGCAATGGAAAGTTTCGTTTATTACTCAAGAAGTTCTCCCCGCATTTAACAGTTCAAGCCCCCTTTTCATGCTTCTATAAATATTTCTCCTTTATCTTGTTCAGAAAATTTCCCTGCATGTTCCACCCTTATTACTTATTTTCCACGGTCCGCGAGAATTACGTTGTTCTAAGTTAACGTTGAACCAGTCGCGTAATAAAAGTGTTTAACGCCTGTTCATTTATAATAATTATAAGTCTGAATTTGTTCAAACTTTTGTCGATTTTGTTACAATTTAATAATTGAGAAGTTTATTGTATCATCTCCTATGAAATATTTTTTACAATTACAATAACTTGAAAATAAGATATGTCCTTTTGACCGACACGGTTTAATATTAACGATAGGAAGAAATTTCTTTTTTTTAGTATAATCATCATGAATTCTGAGAACATGAAAATACAAAAGAATAACAATTTGTGTGAAGATTGAATGTTAATTTTATGCACATTGCAGCTTAAATTAACAATATGCAATGAACATCATTCAGGAATAACGCTTTCGTCTGCTAGATTTTAAAAATTTTGCGAAGAATACAAGACAAATGCTGACACTGCAACTCATTGATGCTTTATGGAATCACGGATTCCGCGAATTCACCTTCCATCTTAATTTTCAGCTAATGATTAGGAGATTAATTGGCCCTTAATCGGAGTGAGAGTGTTAACTGATAAAAAGTTTGCGATAAGTGTAGTCGCTCTTCGCTGAAAGTACTAGGAAATTGCTTCCAAATATCCATTAAAAATTTATAAAGCTTGTAACACGGGGATTAACTTTAAAACATGACTACCATGGATGAAAATATTAACTGTGCAGTTTAGTAGAGCGACGGGGTCGTAAAGAAGAAGGGAACATCGTGATTAGCCGGCGGCCGCGTTAATTTCGACATGAAGAAGCGAGAAGCAAGATCCGGCCCGCTAAAGCCGGTGTAATTTAGGTAAATGCTGGTCCGGATAAAGTGCTGATGAAGAACTTTTTTTCTACGCCCAGTTGAATCTAAAATCCGTCGCAGTGGTTCCCGTCGACCAACCAAAATGATCGCTACGTATTTAATTTACTCTTCAGCGTTGCTCCCCTTTGTCGCATTTCTGACTGGCTTAAGACCTTTCTAATTTTCTCATATAGCAACCAATGCTGCCAAAGAATAAACTAGCCGGGATAACATGTTTATTCAACCTGACTTTATTCGTTTGTGTTCTATGAACCTTCAAGTGGGCACAATTGTCACAATTTTTATGATTTTGGGATTTGATTAAATTTTAGTTATTTTCATAATTTAAGTGTTGGTATTTTGTTTGCTTGTTGTAAAAATGACACGATTGAATTTAAGTATTGTACGATGTTTATTCTAGAATATGTCTGCATGAAACTCGAATGAAGATTAAATGTTTAGAATTTTAATAATTATAGAATAGAAAATTCAATTACTTTGATTGAAATTACCGTAAATGATTATCTCGGAGTAAAGTCACTGCGATTAATCACACAGTGTCGTGAAATATAAAATGATGTCACATTAGAAATAGTTACTCTATTTAAGTCGTATTTTTCATGAAATTCTGTTAGTATGATTCAAACATAACTTTACAAAGCAAATACTGCAAATTCTCTGCAATTACCCCTCACTTTGTAAGCAAAAATAGACAATTTAAAAAGTGAAGATAAAATTATTCGAGACTCGCAGTTCGTTTTTATAATTCTTGACAATCACGACTATAAAAGCGAGCCGCAAAGGTCGCATAATCGTATCTCCTCTCAAATTGTCCATCTTTGTTTACAAGCTGAGAAAGAATTGGAGAGAATTTATGGAAGTAACGTAATCACCAGCAGTCTTGTTATGTCTTTTGAGTGGGAATATTCAAATGCAAGGGGTTTAAAGAAAATTATTTTTGCAAAACCCATGTGAATTGTACGGTCAAAGATTTCTTCTTTGAACGAAACGAGAAGCTGATACGGTTTCCGCAGCTGTTAACGCCGCATTGTTAAGCAACCCGTGGTCTTTCCGTTCAACGTAGAAATGGCGCCTGGGATGTCATTGTACAGCTCGCCACGGAAATTAGAGACGAAGCCATTTGTAGATGTCATCGTACGCTGATGGCGATCCACAGACTCGATAAGAATAGCTAGACGGTTAAACGACGATTCGATGCAAGTTTGTGGTTTAGATTTTAGTAAACATCTATCAGCGAGAGCAACAAAACAGCTTTCAACTGCCTAACTAAAACGCAACAATTCTGTCACTGTAATTTGTTAAACAAATTCGCTGTAACTAGTTATGTGTTCAAAAGTTATGTGTTCAAAAATATTTTATTTATTTTTACAACGCGAATAGCTGCGGCAAATTGATGTTTGTTGTCGGTTATTTGAAATAAGGAAACAATTTTCTTTATATTTGAATGATCCGAGATTTGGAGTGACACTACTTATATATATACGATATTACACTTTAGTGTAATATCGGGTAAAAATAAATTATCATTGACTGCTTCGAATTATTATTAAACATTTAGACAAATTTTTGAAGGGATTACTACGAGCAAAGGATGTTTAAGACTGTGCAGCAAACTAAATATTTTAATATTTTAGTACAAACGAAAATACTAAATAGTGACTCATTAATATTTGAATAAATTGTTGTTCAGTAATGAATAAGTCAAGATTCACTAGATGTGGAAAATTATCAGTCTTTCTCAAAACTTCAGTATTCTAACAATCTCGAACTAGTTGCAGATGCCTACATCTTCAGAATTCCGCAAAAGTTCGCTCGTTGTTTTGATCAGTACTTCCGACCAACTTCGCGTTCCTTGACTATCACTGATAAACTTTCAGAGTTGTATATCAGCTATGCATAGTGCCGAAAATATTTTGGTCGACTTTCACCAGATGTCAGAGACCTAAATCCTCAATGATACTCGACGTATTAATGATCCATCACAATCTATCCAAGGTCCCCAATAATACCTCGGTCTCTAAACTATCTCAGCGATTCTCCAGAATCCAATCTAGAGACCATAATGGATCTTCATGTTTAAACCGTAGTGTTTCGTGATCCTGTCATGTATCTTGCCGGTCCTCGATCTGCTACAAATTTCCCACAACTCCTCGAGGCTGAAGCTGTTCTTCAGAGTCCTTCCTCGAGGTTGGTTGGTCCGTCGCATGTAGGTCTGTTAGTGCCCAGTATTGTCGCTTATGGGGTTTGAGCGGTCCTTAAAGGGATCCTCAACCGACAACAACCTCTAGACGATCAGGGAGTCCTTCGAGTGTCTCCGAAGTGCCCCGAAGAGACATCTGAGAGTAACGAGCAGTCACGTACGGTGGCGCAAGCAATTGTGACCGCCCGTCGATACAAGTTTGACGCTCTAGAAATATATAAAAGCCAAGGAGAAGTGTCTTTGAGTCGTGGGAGGCCGGACTACGTTCACGACAAAGTAGATATTCGTCGAAGATAGAAGTTTGTTGCGAATTTATCGCCGTCTGGTCGGATTTACGGTTCGCAATTTACGTTCGCCGGCCGTCTACGATCGACCGGCAAGAAACATTGTTATGGTTTCGCAGCGGCTGATTCGGCCCGGTCTGCGGAATTGTTTTGCATAAATTTTGCCTTATGACTCGTACCGATCCGCTCTACGTTCGCACTCGTACATATATCTCGCAGCTGCTTTTCGAACGTATGAATCCCCCGCGATGCGGTTCCGAATATATTCGAAAATGTCGGATCGCACTGGAGATCTTGTTATTCATGGAAGCAAAAGTAATTACTTGATGTTGCCTTTGAAATATAACTGTCAAGCTTATGTCAATGCATCGTGTTTTTAATGTTCGTATTTTCTGTTCTAGAGATTTTTCACTATTGCCATTTAAAGTGGAAAAAATACGTAGCTAGACATTGGATAAAGATAACAATAAAACTACTGGTCCATAATGTGTTCGAATGTAATTTGTGCATGCCAAATTGTTAAAAAGACAAGATCAATTATAAAGTTTCTATAAATTAACTTGATTCTAAATTATCTCAATAATAGATTTGATCAGTAAAGCACACGCGTGTACAATACAATACTCATAAAAAAAGATAGTGCAGCTTTATTGAAATTTCGAGCAGCATAGGTCACCGAATTTTCATATAAACTATTTTGTATATAATTGAATAATAATTATAAATAATATATTACAGATTTTTAAGTGTTTCTAACGAGCTTGATGAACTAGAAGAATTCACGACTGTTTCTAATCTAAATTGATAAAAACATCTAATATGCTGCAACCCAATCCGTAATAAATGAAGCAATCGTTAGAACACTTCGTATAAGTCTTCATTTATCAGACATGTGGAATGGATTTATAATTTTGTTTCTTACGTTGAAGCTTTCAGCTAGGTTCCACCACATAAATATCATAACTAAGTTCAACAAAATCATACAACTATATGCTCCGACTATGCCTCCGACATTGTTAGAAATTTTTTAATCGGATCGTGGCCGTTTCTACGCGAGAAATCTAGTTTTCAATAGAACGGGCAGGCGATAGAGTTTGCAGGGTTCGTGAAAGGATTGAACTTAAAGGGAACCTTGTAACATTCGACGAGCGTGGACGGTTTACGCGTCGCCGGCAGAATCCTTCTAAGTAAATACGCGCGAGTTTCGAACGGGGCTTAGTGCGTTTTCCCTTGGATATTATTGCTCCGAGAAGAAGCAGCGATCCTTTTTACGTCCGAATTTTCGACTTGCGAGGTTCAAGCGGAAGGAGCACGATCGTTTCGCCCGAGGAATACCGGCTCCTCGAGGAATAGTAAAAAGTTACGGGCACCCGTGCTCGCTGCGAGAGCGCCCCGGCTGCGTAACTTTTATCGACAAAGCATATCGGGGATGAAAATCAGTCTCGGAGATGCGAAATACTTCCCAGAGGCATCGGCGACGAATGTGGGCCAAAAGATGCAGCCCTAAGGGTTGCTTCAATGTTCAAAGTCGAGGCATTCTTATTTCAAGCGGATATTCTTTCTTAAACGCCTGACTTTAGCACTCTATCGCGATGCTTATTTTCGCACCTGTAGACAAGGGATTGATTTTTTCTTAATCTTAATGTGGCACTTTTGAATGTAATACGTTAGCTGTTAGTTAATATTCTTAACACTGAGTGTCGCGTCATTTATAAAAGAGCGATGAAATGTCTTACTTTTATTAGGGTCTGCAAAACGTAAAAATATGAAAAAAGTATTTGACGTTCTACAACTTAAGCTTATCATATATTTTTAAGCCACTCTTTACATTTTTCTATTTCAGTATGTATCTGCTTCATATTATTATTAGAATGGAATTACGGTATGTTTATAATAATTACATTTTAGCCATATAATATGATTATATAATGTCCGCAATTTTTATTTTTTTCTAAATCCTGTTTGTTGTTAAATCCAAAATCTTTGCCCAGAAAGTAGACTTTGATTTACACTGTGCCTTGCAGAGAACACCAATTTGTAGAAGTCAATCTAGCAACTTTGAAATAACATATTACACGAACATAGTTGAGCAATAATATATTCTAAAACGAACAACAAAGCTCGAGTAAGAGTGACCACAATTAGTTTTCCATATACACAGCGTTAAGTGTTTAAGACCCGCTTAAAGCACCGAAATAAAAAGGAGTCGTGGCTCGTAGCTGACTCGTTTCTATCAGATAGGGAACTCGTGCCTTATCGGTCCCGTGACGTTTCCGTGTCGAGATGCTCGTTCTAGATGTTTTCGAGGCGTTAAATACGTTTCCCTGTTGCGGTACAGGCGGGACAGAGAGACAGTTCAGGCTCGTGTACGGGTTATCTCTGAGGGAAGAGAGAGGCATTTTCTGGCGGAAGAAGATGCAATACACGGAGAAGTCGTGCAGTGAAAGTGCTGCCACGTTGCAGTTTTTTGTTGCAGGTTTTTGGCACAGTTTTTCGCTTCGATGTGGGTCAACTTGCTTCAGGAACCGGAAAATTCTATTTACGCGACGGAACCATGCTAATTTCTATTTCCCTTGACAGGCTGCGAGGCTTCCGTGGAATCTTTATGCTGCTAAAAGTGTCTTTATGATTCTTCTACAGACGATAAAGAACTACTTGTAAGATATTGTGCAACTTTTTAGAATTATAAGTCTGTTGCTGTACAGACTAAATGATTTTGGATAAACACTTCTTAAATTTAAACTTTCAATATGCGGTACAATTCTTCTTATATTAATACGTATGTGTTATATTAATACACACATTAATACATATGTTATATTAATAGATATGTACAACACAGTACCTCGATGCTTATATTTTGGATCCTACTACATTAGTTTATAAATTCAAAAGAAAAATTTGCGCAGCGAATCATGAATGCTAAAGATTTAGAATAACTTGCTCATTTCTTTATCAATACCAGGATTAATTAGCATATAAAACAGAAGATAATATCATATGTTACGTCGATACAAATAATAAATTGTGACAACCAATGTATATGTTTCATGATCAACAAAATTGTATACATAGTTTACTGAAATCATAAAAGACGAATGCTATCATAATTTTACAAAATGAATATTGTTAAATAATTAATAATTTGTATCATATTTGGTAAAAATGAAGAAAGAAGTACAATATTTTTAAATTTCTGTTTACTTAACATTGAAATTTTATATTACACATCGTGTTATCTTTACATACAATTCGCGCGATTGAGTGATCGGTAACTTCAAAGAATTCATAATAATACGGTCGAGGTGGAGTTTGAATTCAATGAACACTGATTCAGGAATAATTCGGACTTGAACTTACCTTTCTTCGATGTTCTGAAGGAGTCATCTTTTGGCACGTACTGAATGTCATAGACTAACGTCGTGTTCGCCAGCAAGGTTTTGTCCTTGTTAATTTTGTAGATGGCGTATTTGAATGCCAGCTCGGATGGGCTGTCCTTTTGATCCTCCGTGAAGATCGCCCCTGCAACATCACCGAAAACGTATCTTTTAATAATAATTACTACAATGCACAGCTACACGTATAAACACGGAACTGGAGATGTTTGCGATTTGAATCATCTGTCTCTGCAATGATACGTCTATAATATTCTCTAATTGGATTGAATCCATTGTCAGTCTCATGCTCGTCATGTTCGCTTTAACAATTTCATGTTATGCCGTCTGTCAGGAGGATATCAAATCTGTCAGGATTTATTGTGGAATACGCGAATTTAATAAACGCATAAAAAGAATAAGCGCACAAATCGACACGTTTACGTATTCATATATACATTTAGACAAAAGAAAGATTAATGTTACTGCGAGATCAAAAAAGCACGTGTTGCGTGTACGACAGCTGAATCGAGAAGTCAGAAACCAGGGAGCGGAAGAACAAAAGCTAGCGGGACCTTAATAACGAACGCGCATATCGATTACTCGGTTGCAAGGGCCAGTGCTGCCCAATAAACGCTAGATCTAGCCTATCCCCTAGGAATAACCATATTTCCGACAAAATCAACGGAATAAAACGATTTTACCATAAAGTTTAAACGATCCGCGTTTACCACGAATTTCAGGATCATAATAAATGTACGACTTATTTAAACAGAAATTGATGAAGCCGCGGTTGCAGCGTAAAAACGCGAAGAAGTTTCAAATCAGGATGAATGAGTCCAAGGAAAAGTATTTTCATCAGGTATGCAAGTTTTGGGGCTTCACCGGCAATTACCAAGTTTCCTCGGACCATTCGTTCTTTCATCCGAGTGACATCATTAATCTCAAAGTACAATGAAGAAACTGGAAGAAAATTTTTGTTCAGATTGAACTCGCCGATGGGAGTGACGGATGGGAAGAGGATTATAATTTTATATATTCAACGCCCATTCGGCGGATCTCCGATAATTAATTTTGTTTCCACGATGCGCATCCGCTTCCATCTCAAAATTGAAAAATGTTGTTCCCGGGGAAATCCCGGGATTCCTTGTTTACTTCCATTTTTTAATCTACCAAGTATACAGTCGTCTTTCTGAAAGACGGCAAGAATGGCTACCTACATTCTCCGACAAAATGAAAACGTAAACATGGATTATTAATTCATCGCATTTTGCTTGTCTCGTGATGCTTCGCTGTGACAGATACTGTTGGTTGTGAAATCAGCATCAACGAACGGCGACATTTGTGGAACGCATCATGAAGATATTAGGTCGATATAAATGCAATCATGGTTTTAGTTGTTTTAACCTGAAACGCTTATTTTGCAAAACATTATGAATACTCCGATTTCTTTTCGAAAATATCGTGACGAATATTTTTAGAAAAATATTTTTAACTGCTTTTAAGGAAAGAATACCTTTAGACAAGAATGCTGTTGAAGATTTGATGATATATATAAAAGATCATTTGACATTCGTGAAGTTCGAAATATAGTCGTTAGTATATATTAAAAATAACAATAGTTGAATTATTGTATTAACACCGTTATCAGTAAAGTACAAATATTTACGTTACATTATTTGCAAACTATCAGACATGTTAAAAAAAGTAACACCTTTTTATTTTCCTTTAGTTTGCTGCAATTCATGTAGACAACTTTTATTGCGCATAAAGATCCTATTATAGTTATTAACAAGAAAACAAGAATAAATCCGATCTTTTTGCCGAATGTCTGATTCAACGACGCTCAGGTGTTTCGCAGGTATTTTAATTTGCGATTTGTTGCGGACCTGCGAGATATTAATTTGTACGATAAAATTGTCCGCTGGTTAAGCGACTGGTACAAAAGTGAATTTATCCACGTCATGACTTGGATTTCCCTGTGAACGGAAGTTCTTTCGACGACGAATCAATCTCCATCACTCCGGTAAAACGACGTCGACGATAATTGGATAACCCGAATTAATTGTTTCTAAACGATCCCCGGGCCAGGCTGCTCTCTTCCTCGTCTAATTATCGATGTAAAAATGATTAATACACTCCCGCGAGTGTCTTTTTCGTCTCTGCGGAACGAGTCCGAAGGGCTTCATTAACGAAAGAAGAAGAAGTCATTGGCAACCGACGAGGATACCGTTTTTAGACTATTTGGACTTATTACCCCGCCACGGAAGAAACTGTTTAACCCTTTGCACTCGAGTGGTGACTCTGAGGCACCACTAAAATTATTCTATTACGATGCAAAATAATTTTTATAACAATAAGGTTTCGATTTAAAAAATTATTAAGTAGTAAAACTATAACAAGAATAAATTTTGTATGCATTAAAATTTATTTTGTTAAATAGAATGGAAATAACATGAACCAGAAAAATTATTTCAGATTTACAGTTAAAATTGCTCCGAGAGCAAAGGGTTAACACGAAATATCTTCCATTACGATAAGAAACAATGGCCCTAATACAGTCAAGTATTGGCCCTAATACATTGCTAGTATTGCGCTTCGCATTGCTGTACCATGATACCAGCGTGCGCGGCCTGACGGGGAAGTCGTTATAAAACCGCGTGGCACTCAACGTGTTAAATGTAACGTTGGAAGTACCGAAAAATAATTGATAAATCGCGCAAGAATGTACTAGGAGATACTAGACATCTAGATACTTGCTAAGAAAAAGAAAACGAGTTTACTTCCCCGGACTAACATCGAAATCCGGAATCGTCTGTTCTGATGACGCGTAACTGATACTAACGAAGACGGCGGTTCTCCGGAGACATTTTCTCTTCTCTATGGGTCCATGTTTCCCTTCTGTTTCTCGACAATTGTCGTTCAAAGTCGCATTAGAGGATTGAGACGAGGAGTCGTAAGAGCCGACGAGTGTGCTCGCATTGGTACATCGCGACCCCGGCGACTCGATAAATATTCTCCGGACGGAGATGTTTCGCGCAACGGGAGAAAGAACTTTCGACTTTTTCAACGTTTCGTTCGAACCAACTCGTCTCTAGCTTTGTACTTTTATTTACTCGAATGGTTCGCTATATGAAGAATTTCAAACGACTGAAAGTTTTGTGTTCTATATATTCAGCGATGCAATTACGGGCAAAATAAATGTCTCGCAAGCTTCTGCAGCTTGACTGTAGATCTTTATGCATTTCCGACATGTGGAAATTAGAGCTTTCCCTTTTCATTTTGCAGACTTTATGGTTGAGAAGTGTGCCGGATTGCATGGAACTCCATCTGCGATGTTCCTTTTCAAAGTTAAAAGCTATTTAAAGCAGAGAATTTTAAAGTTAAAAGCTATGACTCTTTATGTAACTAGAATTATGCGTCGCATAAAACGTATTTCCTGACATAATATTCCAACAAATAGCAACCGAATTTTTGGGTAATCTTCGCTTTAAAAAATGAGAATTGTTCGAAGATTTGCAATGCAATCTGTTACAAACTTCGCGAACTTCGCGGAGAAGTTATCCCCTGTTGGACACTGTTACTTTTCGATGAAGTTAACTGTCGCGGTGGTGGCGGCCAAGATTCTAATATTTCGAAACAATTCCACAGTTATCTGCCTCGGGTACAGACAAAGGCTAAGAGAATATACGTCGACGCGTTGCGTTGCCTCGGGCAACCTCTCGATGTCTGACTAATACGATCCTATTCTCCTTGACAGGTGTGAGGCGCACCTCAGATAGGTCCCTCGGGGCAACCGTCGAACGTGGCTCCAGTTCCTTAAAAGCTCCCATTTGGGTGCTATCGGAATCGTCTCGAGAGATAGTGGTAGCCAAGCAGTGCCATGGAAACGAGCAAGAAAATAGTTTCATTGAAACCGTGTGTCGAGTTTTCCGTGACACATTGTTACGTTGTCTTTAAAAAAGTTTCGTTCTACTTGCACTATTTTCTGAAGAGGTAAAAGTAGCTCGAGTGTAATTGAAATTTGAAATGTATATAAAGTGTACCAATCAAACCAACATGTTCAGATATTTCGTGATTTGATGGCTTCCTAACTTTTTAATTATTTTGCTGTTTGGGATGGAAAGAAATTTATCATTACTGGTGAATTTATTTCTATTACGAGATTCTCATTAGTATCGCTTTGAAATGCTTTGGTATTATTTTGTGGACAAATTCTTCAGGAATATGTCAGTATGGTTTACGTATGTTTATTTAAATTTATGTTTATTACAATTAGATTGAGGAAAACGGGCTTGTCAGTGCATTAGTTCTACAAGTAAAAATTTTGCTTTTAATATATAGGGCCCATAAAATAAAATGAAATTAATCGTTAACTATTACATTTAAAGCTAATAAAGGTCAACGGTTTTGCTTAAAATTCGATATTCTTCCATATCTTTTAGTAAGAAATATAGTATTCCATTTAATAAAAAAAAACGGTGATCTTCAAATCTTCCTTTAAACCACGCAACTATCGCATCGAAAAATTCTTTGCCGAATAAATATTTCAGAAGTCACAAGATATGCACAAGTTGCATAAGTCACTTTACATTAACATGAAATCGGAGTACACTCGAGGATATGCGCAAAAGTGATGAGCTTCGAGTGTGTTTGAATTCCAAACTTCGTCGCTCCTTCGATGAAACCTAATCGACGGCGTCCCATGACAGTATAAGCGACTGAAAAGTTGTAGGTGGCATGAACACCGCACGAGGGAATAGCAAAGTGTTTCCTTCCGCCATTGTCCTCGTTGAATGAGCAGGCCACCGTATCCGGCGCGATACATTGTCGCGATATACGAAATTTCCGCGTTTATTTCTGCAAGCACGCCAATTTCAATGGAACCGGCGTACCATATACCGGCGATTTTGCACATAATATTTCAAGCACCGTTCGCTCGTTCAACGCATTACTCGGGGGGAAAAAGAACGAAAAAAAATGAAAATGTCAATGGACCCCGCATGCGGGTGAATCGTTGTTAATTTTCAACGATGCAGAATATATTATCGCACGATTGATTATTCCTTTCGAAAATTGGGGACGCGGAATTTCGTTGTTGTCCACCGCACTCGCCGCCGCGCCGGTTGCGTTTATGAATGATAATCGCGTGAATGCGCGCGCGTCACTCAGCGAAAATTTTGACTGCCGTTATTGATAGTCCGGCAAACGATTCAATAATTCAAGGAAAAATATACCTGGCCGTTTGCCAGTCGTAATAAAGCTTGTCAACGGATAATGAGGTTATCTGTAATTACGATTCTTGTATTCGATTCGATGAAAGGTATCCCGCAGTAATTCGCTGTTCGCTGTTTTATTGTTCCTGTATCGACGGCTCCCGACTATCTGTGATTCGAGCCTCGCCGTGTAATTGATGAGATTGCTCCTAAAGGGAGCGACCTTAACTTAAGACCTGGTTTACGTCTGTGTTACACCGCACACGAATATGCGAGCCTGTGTGCTGTCAGACCCTCGACAGACGATCGATTTTAACGACAAATTGCGCGCAGAAGATCCCCAATAGTGTTCTTAAAGTGACGAATCAACGCCCTCGCGGAAATACGGCGACAGATTTTTCGGAAGATTCGCCAGATTTTCAAGCAAAATATAAATTGTCAATGGCATGAAGGAGCAAATTTAGTATTCACGTGCTATTAAATTTTAAGTAAAAGTACTAAAAGATTATTTTATTGGGGGGATATTTAAATTAAGAGAACTTTACAAATATTTATCATAAATTAATGTAATAGACAAGATATTTTTTAAGAATAATTAGAAAAATTACCTTAGGGATAACAGCATAACATTTTCTTGGACAAACGCCAAACATCTTTCATATTCTTTATTTTATCGTTGTGATTCTTTTTTGTTTGTTCGTTTAAATTCATATCTTATTGTAAATGGTCTTTTACTGTTACAACAGCCGTTCAACAGGGCTGCAATCTATAAGGATGTAATAATCGATGAATTTAAGAAATTCACTGTATTATTGACTATAACATTATCGTTCTTGGAAAACGGAACATTATTGCTAAGCAGGCTACTCCGTTCGATGAAAATTAAACGCGCTGCGGTAATAGGAAGGAAGTGCACAGGCCCACGCATTCTCTCAACATTGGTAACTGGATTAAACATGCTGCACGACGTCGATCCCCCCTCGTTGCTTCCATGACGGACCAATTATACTAAACAACATTACGATAACCTAGTTAAGAGACACATTAAACAAAAGCATAATACTATTTCTCGTGGCGTTGTTCCGCGTTGACGTTCCATTGCTATATTTCTAAAAAAACGAAGCTACACGTCGATAAAATTTTATAGAAGTACTAGGTACAATATTGTTATATAAAATAACGTTATAAAAATATAATAAATTTTCCTTTTCCAACCAAAACATTTCTTGCAGTTTTATTTCAAATAAAATAAAAATACTATCGATATTCTTGTTAAAATTGTATACGATACGTGAAATAATAAACAGTAAAAGGAAAGACATACTTTGATGATTCAACCTTTAATCGACGTTTCAACAAACATGCAAATCTATGCGGGTAACGAAATATCAGAAGCGAACGCGAACAGTGGATCCTTTCGCGGACGACTTGAAGATCGAAACTATTGTCTGTTCTATTTCCGTTTGCATTGAATTTCTTTTAGGGGAGCCGGGCTTGGTAATCCGAGAACCGAAAGAAAACAACTGATTGCAGCGGCGCCACTTGTTTTTTTGTCCCGTCCCCTGTGCACAACATAGTTTCCGAACCACGGGAATACCGAGTTTCCAATTATCGGAGCAATTCTTCCTTTGAGAGCGCATCTTATCAGCGGCGCTGGCTCCCCTTCAAAATCTGGGTTAAAAATCTTCGCGGCGGACGGAATCGTTTAAAGGTCGCCCTGGAGAAAAAGAACGCGAAATCAATTACAAATTCATCGAACCGAGCCGCGGAAAAGTCGGCAAGCAGGAAAGTATTCAGTGGCTCTTTCAACCGCGAAGAATATCTCCGATCGAATCCCGTTCGCCGCGTGATTTCTAGCCTGCTCCTCGGCATACAAAATGTATAAGTATTTCCATTGAATTTTCCATTAAACACGCTCCCGGAATATCCCTCTTGCTTGGAAAAGCGGCAAGTGTCGGGTGAATACGTTTGACCGAGCTGCGAGAAGAAATCAGAGTTCGGTCGGAGAAGAAAGATAGACGAGAGAGAAAAGAGCAAGACGAGGAAGAAGAAGAAGAAGAGGAGGAGGAGGAGGGCGAGGAGGAAGAAGAAGAAAAAGCTGAGGAAGCGAAAGACGCGAAAGAAGACGCCAGAAGTCTCGGCGATAATAAAGCTCCTTATTCCACGTATTATTCAAATTTTCCAGGAGCCTTCTACAACTCGGCGCCCACTTTGAGCCGTAATTTCACGGCGGTATCGGGGCCGCGAGACAAGGGGGAACCTCTCTGAATCGAAGGGATCTTCCACGAGAATCGAAAGAGAACCATTCTTCCATCGCGGAGAATGAAACACGGAAAGTCGCGTGGCGGCTCGTAAATGATCCCAGGGCCGGTCCATTGAATTTGTATTAAATCCGCGTAGCTGATGCGTCCCCCGAGAATACGGCGTCTCGGGAAGCCGGAAACGCAGTCCACCTTAATCGGTGTCTGGCTCGCTTCCTTGTGATCCTGACCCCCCCCCCCCCCCCCTCCTCCCCCGTCATTAGCGCCGCGAAGATTCACGCGCGCGCCGGAGCACCTCCGGTTCTTTGCCTCGTCTTGCCACGTTTTGCCTCGCCTCGCCACGGTTCGTGCAGAATGTCGGGATTACGAGAATCCATACAGACTGCTGCGACCTGGCAAACAACTGAACCGACTAAAATGGTTGCCGACCACAAAAGAAAATGCGACCCGTGTCGAGTCGCGACGGCGACAAACCTTCCAGCTCGATGGATGGCAAGCGTACAATATCTTTCTGTTAGGCAGCAGCGAAATTACTTTTGCCGATAGCTGAAATATTGTGACGCGTATTCGGTGTCACCAAGATTCGGCTGTCCCATTGTCTTTTATGTTAAGCAGCAAAAAACGTGTTCTTTGCGGACACGTCGAGCACGTGCTACCAAAAATTGTCGACCGTATATTTGTCGACGAATAATGGGTTCATTTATTTCGAAGCCTTCCCAGAAATGAGTTCCTTCTCTCGCTGAATCGATAAAACTATAGCGGGTAAATAAGGTGTTCGATAACTTTTTAACACAGTGACTGCCGGTGTGTTCCACCGCGGAATTAAACGTGTAGCAGGCGATTTTCAGTCATTCAGTAAAATCACGATAAATTGAAAATCACTTGGTTTCTTTTAAGGAAACTAGATCGATTTTATATCCTTAATTTAGTGGAAATCATTGTAAAAATGGTGCCGCAAAATTGATCTCGAATTGATCTCGATTACTTTTCTAAAAATCAAGAGGTTGAAAATATTGTTTCCATGTATCGCTCTTTACTCCTATCAACGACTAAAGTTACATCACTTGGCAGATTATTTTTAACAAATTTGATCCTGGCGCGGAGTAAAAAAAAGCAATTTCAGTGCGAGCTAATTTTGCGATACCTTGTTCATATCATTTCCATTAAATTGAGAGTGTAGAATCGATCTAATACAGTAGTGGCATTTATTTTTTTACACCCTGTATACTGACAATCCTTCTATGATTTCTTTAAATACTTCATGCATTTTCCTGCAACATGCACGAACTGCGTTATCAGTGTTTGTTTTTGTGCACCGCTCTTTTCTTTTTTTACACTGTTTACCATGTTACGTACGTATGTAGTCCAGCATTCAAAGTTTAATTAATTTATAAACGGTAAGCAGAGCTCAAACAGGCTGAACAATTAAAATGTTTTTCGTAAAAGAAACAAATCTGTCCACAAAGTATTGTTCAGTTTGAAATGCGGTGTAATTAAATGTTAGCTTTCTCCTTTCGTGTGCGAGTAAACAGAAAATACAGAGATCGACTTTGTCGTTTCTGTGAAACAAGGTCACAAACTCTTGGTCAGTAGAGATCAATATATTGCGAAAGATTACTGATTTCAAATAAATTTTCTATGTAAATTCTCAGACGTACGAATAATTGAAAACCATTTTTATTTGATTTCGACATTTTAAATGTGGTAAATGTATCCATTATGTGGCATATATTTGAAATACGCCTTGAAAATACAGAATTAAAATAGTTGCCCAAAATTTCATTTTTCTTGTAGATTAGCGTGCTATATTTGCATAAAGGTTTGCTTACACGAAATGAAGTAATACATCGTTCGTTCAAATTTTGCTTTCTCTTGCGGCGTAACGGTACTATATTTGCATAAATATTTGCATTCCTGAAATAAAGAATTAAAATGCTTCATTCGTCCAAATTTTGCCATCCCACGGGGAAGTAGCTTGCTGCATTTGCATAAAGTTTTACAGCCTGCAAGGAACTTCCGAAGAGGGCAGTTTGCAAAAGGAAACATACTGTAAACAGTTGAAGTTGCACAGTCGTGGGAACGCAAACTTATCGAACAATTTCAAGATGTGTTATAGTTGAAGCGCCAACAAGTCACGATTGGTTTCCGACTTCTTGGCTGACTTTTGGGACAAGAGTCGCTTACCCCTAAGTGCCCATAATCCAACTGGGAGACGCCGTAAGCGTCGAAACTCGAGTTCCACACGTCGATGGAAGTACCTAATTCACCTGCGGACCATTGCCCGAGTGGTTGAGTTATCGCGATCACGACCCGAGGCCCATGGGAAATACGAATAGCGAACCGAGCCTCGATAGCGAGACCTAATATAAATGCAGCTGGATCGGAAATTGTACGGATTCATCAGCCGCTGGTTATTGTTCGATGAATTAATAAGTAATTACGTTATGACACCGGCTGCGGCATATGCGTACGCATTGGCTCTTTCCTGGTTGCTGCAATCGACGCGTATTAACGTAATTCAATTTTGTGTTTGGTCACATATACGACCGCAATAACCATTTTCAATGTTTTTAAATTACCAACTATCGAAATTTCATCATTATTAGGTTATTCGATGACCTGTCACGACAATTATGTACAATTAGGATTTCTTAGTTTATAAAAACTAGATTTAGAGAATGATTTATTCGAATGAATTTTTGAAATTCAAAAAATGATTTTTAAAAATATTAGAAATAAGTATATTTGGAGCACAGATTCTCTTTATTTAAAGTTCGATAAAAATTTCTAATATACAATTGTTTGATTTACAATGTTGTTTTTACTCTTTTGTACACAGTATATCTCGTTTTGATACATTTTCATCAAACGTTTCGTAAAAAGACAAGAGATATCGCGAAAATTAAAAAATGTGTACAACGTGTCATATGTAGTTGTTATATTTACAATTAAACAAACGTGATAAAATGAATCGCTGCGAACATTCAACAAATAGTGTAAGAATAAAAATATGTTTGAAATACATCGAACGATATTGTCGCGGATCTGGTATTGAGAAGTTTATGAAACACAATATTTGGACAATATGAAATCTGTCTGCATATTATATTTACTGTACCATGTATGAGCATAAGTACGACATATCACAGTTTCCATTATATTTGCAAGACTATTCGCACTGAAAATTTATTCTATTACCTTACAGACCCTACTATCAAAATGGCTAAATTTCAGACAGCGCAATCGATTGAAATCTAAAATTTATTTAATATAACTTAATTGTAACTAAGCGAAATGAATTAAATGTTGCGTTTTATAAATTCTTGGAAATGATTTTTAAAAGATAAAATCAGAAAGATTTACAGCTCGTTTGTTATATGTCCTAATAAATCGGGATCTAGTTTCATAATAGCATTTGGCTATATCTCATCTTTCTACATTGTCTCATAGTTAGATACTATGCCAAAAACACTGTATAAATTTAAAGCAGTCTAATAAAAACTATTTAAAATAATACAAATTTAAAAACTATTACTAGTTGCTAACATCATATTAGTAATAGTAAAATAATCATTTAAATTAATTACCTAAGATGGCACTTTTACATTCCCAATATATTAAGGAATGTGTACATACTATAAATACATTTTTCATCATTACAAACATGTAATTCTAATCCATTGTTCTAATTTACGCTTCCAATACTACGGATAATAAAGATGATGGTTACTTTAGACAAGAAATCTCCATCGCAAGAAATATATTTTTAGAAAGCATTTAGCGTGAAAATGGCTTATTACTTTTATTGCAATCACACTTCAGTTGGCTGAAAAAAAATTCGCAATCAATCAATTAGCACGGAAATCTCGGCGCGTTTTTCGCGACGTGAAAATTCGCTGGAAATTGTCTGCCGCTGTCGTTATCGTTCGCGCGCGTGTTTTCTTTACGAGCTCAGATTTGGAACAAAGACTCCTGAACCAGCGCCGAAAGATTTATATGGCATTCCAAAGTGATTGTGTAAGAGATCGTACTACCCTAAGTGGTTGAAAAAGTTGAAAATGGAGAACCGTAGAGTTGAGGATGAGCTGCGAAGAGGACGTCCCAGGACAGCGGGAGACCACACATAGTAAAAACTGTGCCAGAAACAATTTCGAAACTTGGTTTCAGAAACTTTAACTCATTCTTTATAGTCCCAAGACATTTTACCGTCGGACGACCGTTCACCCTGTTGACGCGAAATTATTTAACAAAATAGTATTCATAATCTTCTTCCGTTAAACTTACATTCGTACGATTTTCGAAAATCGTATCATAATTATAGTGGGTAATTACCTCTCCGTAACTATTACTCCTATTCTCAGATATTTAATCTGTTTCCGAACGTTAATACAGCTTCCGTTGCATAAACGCGATTTACGATGTAAATATTTTTACGAACGTAATATTCGATTTAAATTAAATTATTAATTTCATAACTCCGATATTGTTCGCATCAATTTTAATCACATCTGCACACAGACTGGATTAATAACAATCCTGTACTAAAAAAGAAATAATACCAATACATTTTCATATTTATTCGAATTAAAATGATATTAACGCCGCAGAAAATCATATCAAACGTGTATACACATCAAAGATTCCAATCGAAATGTACATAACTTGAAGAATCTAATACGGCGATCGTTATTGCAGAGGAAAGCCAATAAAGCATCACGATAAGGTGTAATTAGCTTAAAATCCGATTAGACCGCGGCGATAATCGTAACGAACCAGAACCGTAATTATATGGCTCAACGCGGAACCATAATAACAAGTTTCGAAATTTCGGGAAGGAACTTCTTATCTCTAGGCTCACCCTCTGTTCGGTGATAGTCCATCCTGGCAGCCAAAACCAGAATTGGTCACAGATTTCCCTATATGGGCTCTCAGCGGATTGAAAATTTAATAACGCTCATACCATTCGAACGATAAACACACATTGTAGCATTGACGAGAACTTATTCTGGCTACTCAATAGCTCTGCATAGAACAGACAGTAATCGCATGTAAATGCAGATTTAATTAACAGATTTAAGCATTTAACATGTTCATACTACGGTTGTAATTAATGATACGGCTTCCTTTATATCCTTATAAATCAATTTATACAAAGTACGAATTAATTATCGTTTAATTAAAATCTATATTCGATATCTATTGGACTCTAATTTCTGTTTTCACC
Source organism: Augochlora pura (assembly GCF_028453695.1). Classification (NCBI taxonomy): domain Eukaryota; kingdom Metazoa; phylum Arthropoda; class Insecta; order Hymenoptera; family Halictidae; genus Augochlora; species Augochlora pura. The sequence goes on along the minus strand of NC_135772.1, from coordinate 11,987,165 downwards.
TGTTTGATATGTACCTGTCTCGATCTGTTTGAATATTTCGCTTTCGTTGATAGGAAAAAATGTTCAAAGGAAACATTATTTGATCCGGAGATGCAAATATGATGATATAAAAATTATTACGGCGTCATGAGTTGACGATGCTGGAAATATTCCCTCTATTTTAAAAACATCGATGTTTTAATATTTGCCACTTTGAAGTTCCAATTGCTCGAGATATTATTACATATGTTGTAAATCTTAAAATATTAAAATTATAATACACATAAATTATAATAAATTGTAATAAAATTATAAATTGTATTAATTATTCGTATCGTTGAGATTAATTATGAATGTACAAAATCTGCTTGTCTGTTTCGAATCATCGAAATTCAATCAAAACTTTATTATGTTCTTTTTGATCGATGCAACTCGATATACATATTTTGAAATAAATAGTGGGATGCCAAGAAACCTGCCAAGCATCTGCGGTATTTCCTTGTCAATGGAAAATTGGATTGATTAGGATTACTGTTTCCGTTTCGCTTCAGATTGAATGAAGAAAGCCGCGCAGAACCATGGCGAATGACGGTGGACAGACTGTTTAGCGACTTCGATGTGTAACTCTGCCTTTGACAAATTAAACTTGATTCACCTTTGACAAACTTAATCATTGCGGTGTAGCTGTTAGGGTGGGCGCGAACTTGTCAATTTCCTGTCAACCTCGCCGGCTACCCAATTTCGATGAAACGCAATCAATGCCGCCCTTGTGAAGATTACAAACTGCTCAGTGTATGAGGAACTCATTCGAAATCATCATCATCAATCTAATTACCTTGTCAGTATCGCTCTTAGTATTAATTACTCTTCCTATTAGGGTGTTTAGGTTACACTTGTGTATACGTGTTTATACTTTTTGTATTCCCGTTGTTTTCCATTATTAGTTTGTTGATATAATTTGTCAATATTCCTTGATAACTCAAACGTTTGTTTAATTTTTTTGTGCGTTATTAATATTATTTTTAATATTTATTATATATTCCGTTAATGTCTGTAATTCGCATATAACTTTGTCTATTCGGAGAACTAGAATAATACCACGATTATCAATATTTCGATTAAAAAATAAGTCGATTAAAATCAAAAATAAAAGGTATGAAAACTATGATTCAAACTTGGGTGACACAGAATCAGAGGTGTAATACAGAACTTGGAAGGGACGATTACTAAATTTAAGATAACGTAAAAAGCGCATCTGAAGTTCGACAACCGTTTTAGTCGACAAACGAAAATATTGTACTTTCTTTCCACGAAGTCTTTAAATTGTCCCCAAGTAGTTTATGTAGCTTGTTGACTTTCAGACTGTCAACAGCCAGTGGCAAGAAGTTTGAAGAGTCGATTCTCCATTCCCCAGACGCTCCACCAACCGACAACTTCTGTAATTATGATTTCAGCTTATTATTCTTAATTCACGGCTCAGTCCTTAGGCTAGGTGGCGACTTTCTTATTCTTCGGCGGTGCCCATTTAAAATTCAATCTCATTCGGCGCGCGACTAAAATTCCGTCCACCGAACTTATCCCAGGCGTCGTCAGCTATTCTTCACCACGATACCACCGATTTATTGCAACTGAAGTATCGCGTCAAAGACAGCTCCACCATAATATTAGGTTGGGGAGAAAGAAATCCATTATTTTTACGTGAACTTTATTTAACATGTTTCCGATTGTCCGATTTAGGTCAAATAGCACCGTTTTGTTCTATAATTTGTTGCCATTTTAAAGGTACCTTCATAATGCCTGTCTCGTAGAAGTTTGGCCCCTATTAGCGAAAAACTCTTGTAATCGACTTTCACAATCTTCTCTCGTTGCCAATTTCTTATCACTAAGGAAGTTTTGCAATGCAAGATAAACATGGCAATCATTTGGTGCCAGGTCTGGACTATATGATGGGTGCATCAAAACGTCCCAGCCAACCTCCTGAATTTTGTGACGAGTCACTATAGACGTGTGTGATCTGGCGTTGTCTTGATGGTGCCCAACACCTCTCCTGTTGGCCAAAACTGGCCGTTTCTGGTCACTTGCTAGCTTCAATTGGTCCAGTTCTTGACAGTAGAGATCCGAATTTAGTGTTTGACCATATGAAAGCAACTTATAATAAATGATTCCTTTCTAGTCCCACCAAATGCACAGCAGAACCTTCTTGGCTGTTAGTCCTGGTTTGGCCACCGTCTGACCTGCTTCACCAGGCTTTGACCATGAACGTATTCGCACAATGTTGTCGTATGTGATCCATTTCTCATTCCCAGTCACCATGCGTTCAAGGAATGGATCTATCTCATTCCGTTTGACCAAGACATCACAGATGATGTGATTGCCAACGAGCATAAATCTGAAATTATTTGATCGATACTTTAACAGATATCGATCACTACAGCCGTCTACCGAAAAAATAATGAATTTCTTTTTCTCCAACCCAGCAGAAATCTTGTACGTTTCGGGGGTATTAAATGTACCAGGTGGTTGATACAAGTAGCGCCGTTTTCTGAGGAAAGTAGATTATTTCTTTAACGGTTAATAATAGCTGGAAACGCATCGTAACGCAAGCATTGTACTGAATCATGTACCGAATGGATTTGGTCGAGCAAGGAATATACCGAGAATCGACCTCAAGTTTCCATGAAACCCGAGGCAATGATGGTAAATCTGATATTTCGCAAGAATCTGGGAGAAATCCTGGCTGATCTGCGAGATAAACGCGAATCCGTCCATATGTAGGTATCTCGCTTGTCAACAAAGATATATTTACATTCTGTTTGACAGTTTTATGTTACATCTAGTTTAGGAAAATAAAATTATTTAAAATTAGTATTTAATGCAATTTACAGATAATATTTACAAAAAAATCCACTTCGATTTCAGATTACGAATGAAAGATAAAGATGATTTAATAAAAATGTCACTACATAACAATTGATACGAATAAGGATTTATTCGATTAGGATTTCATTTGAACGAGAATTCATTCGGAAAATAATCGATTTCGATAAAAACGATAAAACATACAGAATTTTTATAATAATTCACTGATTAAATTCTTTCCCGTTATTATTATATTAACACTTCACTTGTTTTCATTTTTCGCGTTCAAATGTATTATCGCTGTAAAAGTAAGAAAATGTAAATATGCATACAGATTTATTAACGAAGTATCGAAAAATGTACCAATTCCGTGTTCGTATCAATACATTTCTATAAAATTACGTAAAATTGAAAACATTCAACAATTACTTGCATTGTTATCCGAATAATTTTACAATCTCTGTTTAAATAATTTATTCGAATAAAGACTAAAGAATTATTCAGATAAATGATGGAATTATTTGTTGGGAATAATGAATAATTATTATTTCAAGAAAACATCCGATTAAATGAAATCACTGGAATAATTATTTCAGATAAACATCTCTTCGAAACAATTCGAATAATGTGCTACCTCTCTCTCTCTCTCTCTCTCTCTCTCTCTCTCTGAACTGTTCGCTCTGTAAAAAATGTTATCAATTAAATCGTTGCTATTCACCTTAAACGACACAATCGACGGTAATGGGAAAATACGTAGGTGCCTCGGTTAATACGGAGTTTACGATCGACGACATTTTACCGAGCGAGGTCGGTGGAAAAAGTTCGTCGAATTCGCTGTCCATGAGGAGAAATTAGTCAGAAGTTCGAAGCGGGTGTGGATTAATGCATGGCGGAATAATTCAATGGCATAAATCACGAAAGTTTTTCGCGGAAACGTGAGACCGGTGTAGCCCGGTAATTCAGGCTATTCGTTAGTATCGGGGAATCCGCTCTTCGAATAACCACGGCGCGTCCTGTCGATTAATAAAAACTAAGAGGGAACTGAAAGAGGCGGAAATTCGCTCGCGTGTCCATTAAGCTCGACGTGAGGCCGGTAGATCATTGCGATCGTAACTCGTCCCGCTCGTTCCGATAACGACGTAATGTATCGAGTGAGCCGATAATCTTATAGAAGTTGGTTACACTTGGAAATCTTTCGAAGAATTCACGTTTTATTACCGGACATTTCGAATTTATTTACAAATGTATTCCGGGCAGTGTATTCGGTCTAGAGACTAACCGTAAAATGGTGGATAATTCATGGGGTAGGAAAATGGCGAACCCGTACTGAATTCGTTGCATATAAAAATTATAACTCGATGATATGACTATAATATTTATTATTGTTATTATTTGTACAATTTTTACACAAAATGTGTCGTGTTGATGATATGAGGTCGCAAGTATATTGTGTACATAAGTATACAATATGATTGTTAAAACGTTCTGGAAGGAGTATTCGACCAAAAAAATCCATAGTAATTATTTATTATCACTAGACAAAAGTTGCTAGCCAAATATGCACACTTTCTTTAACACTGTGTCTGCTTAACAGTATCTTCATTATATTTGTAACAACAATGCGCGTTAATCGACTCTTTCATGTAGAACTGCCTTTGGCGTGCGTTTTGTGTGTTTTAGTATACACATAAGTCAACAAACTTTCACACTCAGAAACACATTTAAAAACATTGTTACACAAACAAGTTACACACTTCACCATTATAACGCACATTATTCGCAGTTTACACCACAAACTCGGTCCTTCCGTCGCAAAACGAGGGAAGATGGTCCCTTGAAGTATAGCACTTCTTCATCCTTAATATTTTAACTTATAAAGTCAGAGAATCTTTGTTTCTTGAATGTCTTCGTTTACTTTCATTGCTATATTTAAATATACAGAAAAACCAAATCTTCTCCCGATTTAAAAAAACTAAGTAATATTCACATCAACTGTGAAATTTTAGTCACCTATCTGACTCATTGTATGGAGCATAAAGGATAATACAAATTATAACAATTATTACAAATTATATTAACTCTAGGCAGCTGATGGTTGGAAAATAAGGAAACAAGATTGGACGAAGCAAAATTAGGATAATCTTATATAATATATATATATACTGTTCACAAGTGGAATAGTGAATAATGTGTAGTGTATACTGTATTTCTAGCATCACAGAAACGTGCGTGATCAGTGATGAAGCCAGCGACTGGTCGGCGGAAACCGTCGGCTATCCTGACAAGCCTATTCATCCATCTCGTTTGAACCGTTAGATGGTTAGCAAAGTTTCGAGTTGCGACGAAACAAATGTAGCAACGCGGTGGCTTGGCCAGCCGAAAAAACGAGTGTTTTATAGAGAAGAAATGGACGGGAGTTCGTTTGAAAATACGGTGGCGTCGATGAAATATGCACTCCTGACCGCGCGGTCGAATTCGCATTCAACCGAATTCTCAATTTCGCAAATAAATCTCGATCTCGCTGACCGGCTTTTCGCGTAACTGCTGCGCCGATATTGCGATGGTTGGCAGTTTCCGGTTGGATGGCGGACGGCCTGGAACTAGAGGCAACCACGTGAATACAGGAACGTTCTTCGAGTCGATACGTAAGGCTAGCTAACGGGTGTATTTATCATCGCGTGTTCATATACTTCCGAGACAGAGATGTACAGCTGGCTACGGCCTCACGTGCTCGTTTCGGTAGCGTACATTTTTCATCGGCGGAACATAAGTTTTCGATGTTCATAGACAGGATGCATGACTCCAGCTCGCACGTTTCGCAATTAATTGCGTAGAACGAGTCCCGAAGGGTTTCGAGTGAGAAAATCGTTCCGGGACAGGTTTAAGTAGCTGTACAATCTATATGGCCACAATTCAAATTATAATTTATTTTCACCAATTTAATTAATTAATTTGTTTTCATTACTTTAATTTATTATTTATTCTATTTATTTTCATTAGTATCGCTTGATTATTTAAATCGAATTGTATCAGCTACTATAGTTTTGAAAAATATCTCAAATTTGACCTAATATTATTTTATATATAATATTATAGACTGAAATGTTTTTTGTAATTAAATATATCATAAACTGCAAAATTAGGGTACAATTTTATATTTAACTCTATAATTACCCAATCATAGATGCGATTAATGCAGATTGTTTCATAACAGTAATAAAATAAAGTCTACGCAAACTTCCTTCGAAAACAATTACGATTTGAACAAAGAAATTTATCAAAAATTTCTCAAAAAAACATTCTTATAATTTCAGTGACCATAGAAGAAAAAATTAACAACTAATTATTCCAACAATCTGGCTAATTAGGCGGTATAGCGTGAAAGGAAGCTTCCGCTTACGAAATCAAGAATTGTTTCACATTTATCGTTAACAAATGAAACGTTATTTTGAAGTCTAAAGGAATTTACACAATTCTAATTAAACGATTTAAAGGTCTCCAAATAATTTTGTTTTGAATTTCGGACCTGTGGTTTGTAAACTTAGTGGAAACGATCGAGTTATTTCCGTGGTTGTCTTCGTCGATAGCACAATACGTCAGTTATAGATGGATCCTGTATACGACTCTACATGTATAGGCCGATATCTAAGAAGCTCAGAGCTTCCTTAACGGTTTCCCTGTGGGTGCTCTGAAAAGCAATTATGTGGGTGGGCGCATGCACGACGATGTGCTTGCCGGATATCTGCGTTTCGAAGCGGTCGTTGTCATGGCGGCCATTCAATCCGATGGCATTTCGTCCATAACGTTGCGTTTAAAACGCCAGTTTATCCTTCATTTTCCTTTCGCATTTCTGCCCCCCCCCCCCCTTAACCCGTTTATTCATTGATCTCGCTTGTTTTGATTTTATCTCATTTTCGAATAATTCAAATGAAATAGTTTTCACGTGTTTCATACGCTTATCAATCGTATATGCCAATCAGTGGCTCTTGTCAGGTTGCAGAAATATATTATAAAGAGACTATTATAAATATTATATATATATATATATATAAGACCTATTATAATAATTGTGAATACTAAAAGCTATTTTCCCGTGCTAATTGATCATTCATTATACATTGTCCATATTGACCATTTTAATTTCATTATTTCATTAAAATGTTATGTCGTTATTTATACCGTTGAAAATGCTGATTGCTCGAATGCTAGCTTTCAAGTCGCGTTAGTAGCTGAAAAGCGATCAAGACTCTCCTGTTGAATGTTTTCCCTCTTGGAAACTAATTTCCGCGGAATTTTAAAGCAAGTGCCACGGAATCTATCTTTGAACTTGACTTCGCCTTTCTCCGCGCAGATGGAACTGGTGGCTCCGGGGGATTTTCATTTTGCTCATTAGAAAGCAAACATGTTTCTGACAAATGTGCCATCGGCGACTAGGTCTATTTCCGCAGCGGAAACTATCCATCCTGAATTTATACCCTTCAGTTTCAGTGAACTTTCCGGAACAACGTTACAAGCGTCTACAGTTTTGCTTTGACACGCGACACGCAGACTCGCTTGCGCCAAACAGCGCACACTGGATCCTTTTCCAAATATGTTGCCGAAATTACGATTTTTGAAGTATTGTGACAGTAACAAGCTGCTGTAGTATTCAAAGCATTAATTATCATTAATATAGACCGTCGAAGTTAAGGAATTTTCATGCTCGGGAATATTCCAAACATATTTTAACAACAATTTTCACGTAACAAGTAAAAACTGATTTTAACGAAATTTTGAGTATGCATATAAGTTGCCATGATATACGAAACGCGCTTGTAAAATGTTCGTTTAAGTTTCAGATGAAAAAGCTACAAAATGATAGTTTCGTTAATTCTTTTTGTCATTACAAATAATACCAACATTGAAATACAAGTAAGACATCGGACAATAAATAACGTTTAAAACAAATTCGAGTCATCGGTGCAGTTTTATAAAAGTTATAGAGTTTTAAAGGAATTTCGAATACCTTTTGCCAGCGATTGTAGCCAATGTTAAAAACGTTGAAATCGTGTCGAATTTTATATAACAATTATATTTCTAGCCAAACTTTTTATCCACTGTATTTTTACTTGTAATTAAATAATAAGAAAATATTACTTAAAAATTATTTAAACGTTCTTCATTTTGAATTTCATATTTTTATAACGAACTCAAATTCAGCAACTTCGATATAAGTACCGATATTTACAAAAATCACATGGAACAATGTAAAATGTAATTATGGTAATTTTTTCCTAGGAAAGGTACTACCGCGCTGCATCTTTCGCGAAAATCTCTACCATATTATCGTTGCACCGTAATAATAACGCTCCAGGGTGGTTTGCTTCTATCGGGTCTGGCGGGTCGTCTTTCGGTTCAACTGTCAGCGGGAACAAAGTGGTCCCCGTGGACGTGACCTTTAACCTCCTAAACGCCACCACCGACTGAAGCAAAAATTCGCACGGCACCGCGGTCTAGGAGTTTAGAGCGATCCGCTACAGTCCAGGGAATAAGATCAAATCGGTAGCAAAAGCGCGTGTAGGCACAAACCCGCGCTTTATCCGACTTCGTCGTTTCTCTGCCGCTCTTTGAAATTCATACCTCTGCCTTGCCGGCGCGGCGCTTTTTACGGCTACTCCAGCGCCGGTGTCGCTGCCGAACCTGAATTTTTGTTCCTTCGCCTTGCATCTCGCACCCAGGGGAGACCACTTCCATGGCTTTTGAACTTGAGTTTATTCGAAACGCTCCGGGAGATAGGATGCGTCGTAGTGTAATATTCGAGCACATGGCCGGCACTGAACGGCTACTATTCTCAAATAGCGTACAAAAATTAATACCAAGCAAGAGTAGTTATTTTTCAAGGTATTTTTTTATTAAATTTCAAGGTTATTAATATTTCCTCGTACATAATTTTATACATTATTATTTCGTTGTGTAGTTAATAAAAATACGTTCAGACGTGCTTAGTAATAGGACTTTCAAATAATTTTATAATAAGAATGAGGGAATCAATTCAGTAGCCATAATAGGTCATGTCCCATTTCAGGCGTTCAGATTACGCATTTTAATCATAGGTCGCCCCATTGAGCTTGTCGGACAATGCACTAACTCTATTCTACTTGTCTGCACACAGGCGATAGCCTATTCTACTTCTCCGATCAGAGGTTATGCCGATTCTACATGCTTTATCGTGGCTCGTCCCAAATCGATTTTCCTGTGCACAGAATAGATCTCATTGCACTCTTCGGGTAATAATCCATCCTCATTCTCTCATGACTAGGGAACACTTCCTGTATTTTTTGTATAGCCATTACAATGTCTTACCACACATCGCTGCATCGTACTACTATTTGAATACTTTAAGTCTATTGAAAGAAAAAGCGACTGTAAACGATCTTCAGCAACTAATATGTATTACAGATGATCTTACAGAGAAGCAATTATGTTACAAATATTTTTAATCGAAAACTTATCCAAGTTTTTACAAAAAGCTCAATGAATAATATTTAAATTCTTCAATTAAAAGTTTATCTATGTTCCTCTTCCGATGACTGCGGATCTGATACATTTATGATATAATTCAACAGTTCAAATTTAATATGATAAGGAAATGGAAAAATGGTATCGGTATTTATTGTTTTTACGTTTGGATTTGAATTTTGGACAATGAATTAGGTATAAGATTCTGATACCTCGTTCTTTTGTCTTGATTCTAGCCCCGACTTATGCATGACAGATAACTATAGTCACCAGCCACAAGAAGCCAAATGCTGAAGTTCGCGCATGCAATGTTTACACTTTTGGCACCGCAGCGACTCGTTCAGCAGGAAGGATTCGCGGCGCCTCATTTTGTAGGAAGGATTCCGTGGCGAAGCCTGCCGTAGCGAATTGGTTAAAATAATTAATAACGTGGTAATAAGATGAAGTTTGCTTACGGAAATCCATTATGTTTGAAATGTACTTTTACAAACAACATAAAAGTGTAGAATCGTTAATGATAAAAGACAGGTTTAATATACAATGCTAACAATTAAAAAATCAGTACAAATCTACTATTTTTTAATAGTATAAATCCATCTTCAGAAGTAAACAATAGATATGTAGTAACATTAATATTGACCACAACATGACTAAACGGAATGAAAAATATTATATAAAAAAATAAAATAACATAATTAAATTTTAATATTATTATTTTTATGTGCAGTTGTAATAAAATTTGTGCTTTATATTAATGCTAGCATTGCAATATTTTACAGTTGATTTGCAACATCCCCATTTATTTCAATGTTAAGGTTTAATGGACTTGCACTGATTTGCTAGCTCTATGAAACACGTATGCATTCATCAATATTCAAGTATTATAGATATCCTATAAATACAAATTAACTGCGACGGAAGTGGTGCGGCAAGAAGATGAAAACGCACGTCTCCCTAGGTACGTCTGTAGAACTTGTACAATTTTAAAAGGGATAATGTTGTAAACTTCGTTCGAAATATCCTCTCCGGCTCTAACGGATGATGGCCGACCGGGCGAGTTGCCGCCCGAAGATGGACGAGCATGATCTATTCGCGCTACGCGCAGAATGTTTTCTATCCGGCCAGCAGAATTTGTTCCGGCGGAAAGTATTAAAATACTTTGAACGAGGAACAACTTCGGCGAACATTGCTGCGTTCCGTTTCCTTCCGGGTTCGAAGTCGAAAATAACCCACTTTGAAAGCGGGTCTCGCTGTTTCCCTTCTCCTTTATAGTCCCCGGTAACGGCGTCAAGTTTTACCTTCGACAGAGTATCGAGCGTGGGCAGCGCCGGTATTAAAGCAAGAAAAACCGCGAGACGGAAGCGTGCCATTTATTCTTAACACCTCGCGCGACTCCGGCTAGCAGCGAGATAACTTTCCCGCCCCGCCCCCCGCCACGAATCTCCCGTAGTCGTCTCACGAAATTCTTACTGGCGGAGTTTTGACGGCTGCGAGGAGCTTCCGGGCGAAGACCGGGAGGCGTACTGAAACAACATTGTTCGCCGTGGAATTCATAAAACGTACCGGCTCGGCGCGTCGGGGAAGCAGACAGGAAAAGTGCCGGTCGAAGCAGCAGTCGAGTCGTTCAAAGACAGATGATCTATGGCCGCCCGAATCATCCATCAGGATCTCGCCGAGCTACCATCGAAATTAAAAGTCCCAGAGCAACCCCCGTTTCTCCTATCCCCCTCGTTGCCAAGTTTCTCTTACACGAAACTTCCGAACTTCCAGTTCGTTTCATTTACCTTGCTGCGCGATTTCTCTTTGTTTCCTTCCTTCCAATTTTCTTTGTACATATTTCAGGTTTGCGCGCGCGCAGTGGTATGGAAAGCTATTTTCAGTATCCGAAATTCAGTTTCCCAACTCCCGCGTTCTAGGAGTTGACATTTCTGAGGTGTAAGAGAGAATCAGTCGTCGTACGTACGTCATCTACTTATCGTAGTACCTCTGGTATTTATATTCGCTGTCTAATAAATACATGTTTTACGGTTGAACTGTTCAGTCTATGCCAAACCACACAGAACAGTATTTATATAAGTCAGTCGGTTCTTAAATCGGCATTGTATCTGAAGCATCGCATTATCGAAGCATCAATGTCCAGTTGATGCGTGCACTGTACCCATACGATATCGTCCAACAGAAATCCGTTAAAATCAAAGTCAGAGGAGCTTGTCTCGTAAGGGAAATGTTTCGTGGAGGAACGATTTCGAAGCGACTTTCTCTATCTCGCCAGTGTTTACGACGCCGTGGCTGGATCCGTTCGCTCGGACGTGTCTCGTGCCGCGATTTAAGTCGGTTGGCTTGCTGCCCGTAAAGAAACGAAGCCTCTTGGCTCTCCTTCTTCGTTAAGTTGCGATGGAGCCCGGGTATTTTATCTTCCTTCTCTGCACCGGACTTTGCCGGCCGCCCGGTATAATTTACCGTGACGTAAAAAGGTCTTACGCCCATGACCAGACCATGATATCAAGGCTGTCAGTGTTCGCTGGAAGAATCGTGTTAACGGGAGACAAGGATGAGAGACGAGACGAGCAACTGTATTGATAAATGAGAATGTAAGCTCTCGGATATGTACCGAGGGTGCCAAGGATGTTCACTGCGCCCGAGTAAGGTGAATCTCGGAAGTATGAGACAAAACGGTGGGATCATGTCCAACGGAGAGTTACGTATAGTCTATAACCTCCCAAGGTTTTTAATACCTCGCAGGGAGCGTGATCGACTGTCACAGACTGACTAGATTGTTCAAGAATTTTCTTTCATCGGAATTTGTAAATTGGGCACGCGTTTCCGGTCGAGTTTCGCGAGATCAATACATTCTTAATCAAATCCTATGTGCACCGGTGCTAAATATTCATTCGATACATAAATACATCACTCGCCTGATTATAAAATTTGGTTACAACGTCAACGTGAAAATTAAAGAGGCATTTCCTGAATCTTCACATGACGAGAACCGGATCTGCAATGACCTTTATATTAATTATTTACATGTAAAGTAGTTTTATAAATAGGAAAAATATATAACTTTTTAATTTTCTATTATGACAGTATTAGCAAGTAAAAAGTAAATCAATGAAAGTAAAGTGAAGTTGTTATATGTACAGGGGCAACAGTAAATCGCGTGTTATAAATCTATGTGTTATAATGTGGTCGTTTAAGCTGTACTTTTATGGTTACGGTCTTTTATTAAGTTCATAGTGACTGATTTTTGAACATAGCAACGTGATATTACCTCGTCAGAAAGTATAGATATGCTTCATTTTCAAACTACCCATTTAAAGCGACACATTAAGCATAGATGTTAGACCGTTATAGTCATCAATATCCTTATATCGATGGTTTAAACAACCGAAACACGTATTTAGCTTTCACAATTGCCAATATTTACAAATCGTTAAAACATGGCTTCATATGTAGAGCATTCTAACATTTACGAAAAAATATTTTGCAAATAAAAGAAACTTATCCTCTTAGGTACGACTGAATCTTGCGCGAATAAAGTTTTTCGTAAATAAATTACCATTTTTGTTAATATGCAATTTTCTTAGTACAGTTTTATATATAGTAGTAGCTATATATATTTTTATTTAATATACCTTAATACTTAATAGATACTACATTATTTTATTCAAAAAATATTCCGTCGGGCTTACATCAAATGCCGGGGAGAATTATTTACTTTAATAATTAATAATACAATTGAGTAAAGCACGAAACATCCGCGAAAGCCACTTTAATGTCTTGAAAGCCACTTTAAACACTTCTTCGTCGTGTCTAAAAGGTTATCAGTGCGTACGCCTTTGACTTACTTAGTGTAACTTCGTCTCAATTATGCTTTAAATCGCATCATCATATTCAGCGTTCCATCCGCAACATTTCCTGCCATCCTTAAGAGTTTTGGAGGTAATCAAAAGATTAAAGTAAGACTGTATATGTTATGTTTACATTTTAAATAACTTCACGTATTTTACAGTCCATGTGATTATGGCATTTTATAGGATATCGTTGAAATGAGGAGGAAGTAGGAGCCGGTTACTGTGGAGTGACCAATTGCTATACCTTAGGTTTGTTATCAGACATACTTGACTTTCTAATTATCGAACAAGACAAATTATATCTTTTTATTAAAAAATAAACAAAATAAAAAAAAATCTAATATCATATATTATTATACCTGAAAACAAAAAAAAAGACGCAGCAATTGATCATCTCATGGTAACTGGTCAGTGGCGGAATCCTCGACTCGTAGGCACCGTCTTTCGCATATTCAATCGGAACGAGAAGTATCATTGAGGAATCCCATGAAAGCGGCGTTGGCTAGCGATGAGCAAGAATAATATTCTGAATACCTGCAGGTAAGAGTACTGTCAGCTCTCTCGGATCCACTTTTTCAGACTTTCGAGGACCCCGTTGTTTTATAGCCACTCACGAAACGGGGAAAGATCGGAGGGGAATGAGACGTTGCTAATTGGTTGATTGCTCAGACGCTGGTAAGAGTCTGGCGCTTATTCCGCATAGTTTTCAACGTAGGTAGCAGAGTCAGCCTAGCAGAGTGAAGAGCCTTCGCCCCGAGCGCGATGAACAACGAAGTAGACAAGAAGATGCTTTCGTTCCCGCGTAGAAGACACTCGTCCACGAAATGAGACTTCCGACTCGATTCGTATTTAGTCGATGTTTCTCTTTCACGCTTCTTCGGATCAATAACATTCGTGAATTACCAGGTCGATTAACACATTGAACGCCGCGTCAGTCACACGTGAGCGATGGAATTGTTTCTTCAGATTTGAAAGTTAATTTTTAAATCTGAACGCCATTAATTTTGAAATTGGTCGTATCTCCTTACCTTGATTAGGATACGCGAAGAATGTTGACAAAGTAATTCATGTCGTGCAACTTAGGTTATCAATTTTAATTTGATTAAACAAAATACTTTAATTGTACGACATTTTCGAGGTTGACGACGTAGCAGTTAAAGTTTCAACATGCGTAATAACTGCATTTGCATGCTACTTAATACCAAAATCGGAGAAAATTTTTTTGTCGACAACGTCCCCCGACGGCGCAGAATAATTTCAATGAGAGGTCTTATGAAGCCTTTCGTTGCGGGGTGATGAAGGCTCATAAAGGGTCTAAGAGCTTGACAGACGACGGCGCGATCCTCGAGGGAGGCAGGACTTCTGTTCTGGTCAGACACGCCGGTCACGTAGCCAACGTTACCAAGGTCCCAGCTAACCAGAAACTTCAACTCTCAAGCGGCTGCTCGCCATATCTTACAAACGTAATTCCGCGAATGAGAACGCGCGGACGACAGAGGCTACGCGGGGCGGGCCGAAGCTAGGAAAAAAGGTGTCACGAGGCGCGAGCCAACGTTTCCACGATTATACTGAGCCTCGGATCTCTCAGCGGCTCGTAATTCTCCTCCCCTAAAGCCACCGCGAAGACACGAACGAGCACTGTAACGCACGGAACGGGAAGAGCATTCCCTTCCCTCGACCGCCTTACCGTAGCGATGCTCGCGAAATGCGACATCCTAACTTACTCTCTCCGGTCGACCTGTCGCTAGTTCACGAGAACCTGAAACTGCATCGCCGCCTAACGGAAACTCGGATTGAAACGTATGCGAAGGAATGGCTGCCTGCTGAAATTTTACTAAATCCAAAGCGAATCCCTGAATTGGCTCGAAGTGAATTTCCGTGTGACCGAGTGTCTCGTAAATATGCATGATTTAATAATTCCGCCACTCGACGAGTTATTTCTTCCGTGGAATTCCGCAAGTTCTTGATCACGAATAATGCATTTATTTCTAATTAGGCAGCCCGTCGAGGACGCCGCCTTTGTCGACGGTCCAGAAATCTAAGGACTCTCCGAATATCTTGAAACACCTAACAAATCTGTCGATTTTAAGCTTCATTTGCCACATCTTGTAGGATGCCAGATATTTTTCGTAGTAAACAATTCTGATTGCAACTCGTAATTCTAAGATTATAGCGAGCCAATTTGGAATCTATACTATTGTTTGCAATATTTTATTATATTTGTGAAATTAAGAGAGTGAAAATATTACAAGAGTTTAGAAACATTAACCCTTTCAATTCGAAACATTTGCTCACATTAGCTACCAACTTGCACATATTTACTCTAGAAGTATTAATTAACGCCTCAAAATAAGAAATGATATAACGTTGTAGAAATAATTATTTTACTTAAATAGAATTTGGTATAATATTGCATTAATACAAATCATACGAAACAAATTTCTGTCCTGTTACATCTCCTGATAGATCAAATCAGAATGTAATGGATTAATACATTGTTTATAATTTCTTTTGTTCGTTGAAAATAATAAAGACTGATTATACTGTCCATGTTTCGTATAAATGATGCAGCGATATTATTATCCTCCTTTTAATAACTCGGTCGCTGATGTATTTACGCTGTTTAAGAAACTTATAAATTATTCTTAGCGCTTCTATACCAAGGCTACGTAAGGAGAAATTAATACAGAGAGGAAAGCAGTAATTAGTTGCCTCTGAGAAGCTTTGTTACTATACCGTGTTCCTCGAGAATTGGCAGGAAATATAAACAGAACGGTCCGGTTATTGTCGCTACAATGTGCAGTCGACAGTTATTGCTCGAAAATATTTTACAAGAAGAAGGCACTCGAATGACGCTTCACCATCATTCACACAAAAATCAATAAAACTCCAAATTCAAGTTGGAAAAAAGCTGACTTTTACAGAAAACATAGTAAAACCAGAACACTTGTAAATTGTAAAATGGCAGAACATAAGAGATACCTATGGAATAGATGAAATATCAATGGAAAAAATATTCGAAACTATAATTAATTTTAATTTTACAATTAAAGCACAGAGTCTAAGTAAATCGTATATATACATATAATGAAAATGTAGAAGTATAGTTTTCCATACTTTAATTTTTCCTTATTTACATTATGTTATAATAATTAGTAATATAATAATATAAATTAATATTAATATTATAATTAATTAATATACATTAATATTAATATTATAATCATATTAGTAGCGTGGATTCTTAGCTTATAGAAAATTAGCTTCATTCGATCATAATAATGTAAGGCTTTTGGCGCTACATTTCTGCCCTGATCTGCTGTTGTACCGCTGTTTCGCTATAGTATAATCTGTTCATTTTGATAATCTGGATATTGCTACATAAAATAGTACAGTTCTTGAAATTCTGCTCCTAATTAGCAAGCACTGTTAACTGTGAAATATACTCTTGTTAATGAAGCATTTAAATTGTAATAGGCGGAAGGGGAATAATTAACAAAAACTGTAATGGCTCTGGAAAGTTCAAGTACAGTACTTCGTGGCTTATTTTTATTCTTGCGAACTAGTTCATACCTTTAACTAGACTTCGCTCTTTGATTAAGACGTTGGCGGACATTTTGAATTTTGGCGAGGGACTTTCTTTAATCGTTTCTTTAACAAGTTAATCTAATTTTTTATCACACCACTATTCCTGTGTTCGACGTCGTTTAACAAAATATTAGTAGATGCACGTCTTCTGTATCTTAACACTTTACCGACTGGTCAATCGACCGTAAACATTTAGATTAATTTAACTGTTCGTTTCTATTTTGATTTTATTTATTTCATTAATCGCAAGATTTAGAACATAATATAATAATGTCGAATCTTGCGGTAGTGCCATTAAATATATTTATCTCAATAATAGGTAATAAATTATTAGCTACCACGAGAATCGATTCACAAAGCTACCGATCGTAAAGTATTAATAATACAGTAATTTACGTATTTCAAATAGTAGATGGAATTATTTGTACTCAAAAGCATAGAATCTCCAAGACGAGTACGACTTGTTCGCTTTTCTGGTACGGTTATAATTTTCCTGGGTCGTTCGTTAAAAGCGTGTGTTGCGTGGAAAAGGAAGGAAGTCGGGTGACGTGTGGTTAAGTCCGAAGGACACTTGGCAGCGGTCGTTGCCAAGAAACGTCGCAGAAAGTAGCACAAGTTGGGGGGTTAGGACCAGTCTATCGGCTGCGAAGCGTTTCTAATCTGTCCGCGATTGAAATCTTTTATTGCAGCTTTATTCGGGCACGTCGCCGCGTCTCTCTCTCTCTCTCTCTCTCTCTCTCTCTGCGACGCAAAGGGTTGTCCGGTTCGAAGAATTAGTTGTTCGTTTGCTGAAAATGGACAACTCTGGATCAGCGTGCACCGCGGCGGCCAGCATCAGAACGCGCGGATAAAATCGATGCGTTCGCCCTCGCTGCTTGCGCGAGATTACACAGCTTGAATTTTTGCACCGGGGACCGGGTGTAATCGGCTCAGAGATTCTCACGGCTCGTATTGCCAACTGATATTTATCTTGGAGGATTGCATGCCTCGAAATTGCTAATTTTAAGCGAGGATGGCACTGCGAATGGTTGGATCTCAACGCATCGCCTGCTGCATCGCGACGCGGAACACGATTTAATCTATACTTGGCCTGGATACTTCCCGGCTAAATATTTGAAACACTTGTGCCGAATTGTTTAATCACGAATATCAACCGATTAACGTGCGAATCGTTGGTTTGTTTTTTCTCAGCCAAACATTTCGAAGCCTGCAGTCGAGGATACCGCTTACTTAGTGTGCAGAGAAAAAGATAACACCGCCATGTTTAATCTAATTTTACGTTAATGAGAGTTTTTAGAATATACGTAAACGCGTATGAGGGCAGAAATAAAATGATCATCAAACTATGGATGTTTATACATTACAAATATGCAAACTGTTTAAAGTATACATGGAAATATGTAAATATCAGTATCCACGATATTAAGTACATATTATATTGAGTGTTAACTAACGTTAAATATCAAGAACCGTTTTACAGTTATTTTGATATGTAATACTTTGAATTACAGTATCTTTCAAGTACTTTTCTTAATTTTATGTTAGCTGCTTGTTAGTAAAAATTAATATATATACCAAACATGACTGCTCCAACCTGTAGTCTGACACATGCATCGGGTGAATTATGATTTTTGATCATAGATTATCCTTTTATTGTACAATACATACGTTGTTAATTATTTTCATCAGTGTTAACATTGGTTATTAATGAAATTTTATATTTTACAAATACTAACAATTGGACCCAATATCCAATTACCAGCTCAACGTTTTGAATACATGGAATGCTTTGACGTGTATTCAATATAATATTGACGCATAACTGCTGTCACCATTATTTAATTATGATACAAGTACTGAATAATAGAGCAGCTGAATTTAACAAGATAGATGATTGAGATAAGCATGATGCACAATATTTGCATGTACACGGTAAATAATGCATGCAATAATATTACTGCAATAATTATTAAATATAAATATGCAAAAGGTATGGAACATGCAACGTATGCAAAATAAAAAGTATTATATTATTTTAGATCATGACATTTTCTGTCTCGGATCAATTGGTCCACCTATTTTCTAAACAAATTTGCATTTGACAAGTATGCACTGATGATTAAAATATGAGCACACATTTCGTGTATTCAGAAATACGAACGTATGAAAATGTTCTACGGATCATCGGGTTGTACGGATCTTTAATTCATTTTATTTTAAAACGAATGAAACCTGTGGGTCAGTAAATGTTTAAATTTCAAAATCCGTGTTTCATATATTAATTTGTTTTAGTTAATGCCTGCGGCTGTGTTGGCGCGAAAGAAGCAATTCAATACTTTAATTAACGTTCGTCACCGTGCCCGGAGGGCAAAAACGGCCGGCACAAGCAACAACATTCGTTGGCGCAAGCTAAATGCAGCGACAGCAATTATTCGAATTTTACGAGGCTGAAAATAATTTACACGTTCGCGGAAAAACTAATTTCACACGGAGCATGGATTTGGGGAAAGGTGGGCCAGAATGTATACCGCGCGGCCGGAAATAACAGAATTATCTAGTGAAACGTATGCTTGGTAGAAAATTTGAAGGCACGAACGCGCACCAATTTGTCATTCGATTATGTCAGTAATTCGGGCGTCCGCGTCGCGCGCGAATCGCCCGTTCTAACTGTGCACAGTTTTGTTCGACGAGAACGTCGGCTAACGGCCGCAGAAATATTGTTCGCGCGATGAAATTACGGAGCATTCAGGCAGACGTGTTCATTTGCACCGCCGCGCGCTTTAAAATTGTCAATGAACTTCGTTCATCGAATTATCTCTCGCGGACCTTCGCCATATTGTTCTAACTCTTTGTCAATTTCAAGATACGCGAGAAATGAGATCAATAAAACAATGAAACGGCTTTTACTCTGCACCGTTGCTATCAAATGGCAGTTTCAATATCCGAACTAATCGCGATCGCTGCATTTCGTGGCCTAATAAGACGGTCAAAAACTATCTGATTTACTGCTGCAATAAAGTTCGAGGATACGCTCGCGGATCTGTTTTGCGCGTAGCCCGCGATGAGAATCGAGCAAGACGAATTGATCGGGGTCGTAAATCTTTTATACGAATTGAATTCAGCACTACGGATCCATCCGTTTTCCTAATGCGTTTTACGATGGGACGGGTGATTGAAATATACAATGCGTCCACTTGATCGGAGGAGCAGCGTCTTCGATTGCAGTATATTAAAAGAACGCGTTTTGGGGCTTCATGACATTTTTTACTATCGTTATACTTATATCCTTGCAATTAAATAATTGATAACGCACGCGAAATATTGATAGAACCGCAGCAATATAATAAACGCTTGGGTACCAATTATTTTTGTGAAAACAACTATTTAGAAATATTACACAGAAATACAAAATTATCCTTTATAACTGCAACGAGAAGATTTGTTTTTTTTCAGTTTATCTAACCTACACTCAAACAAGTATGTTCCAAGGGTTGATTCAGATATAGAATAAAGTACGATTTTACATTTTTCTGTAACATTGGTAAAAGGTTGCGTTCAGAAAAATAATCGATAACAAATGTTTGCCCCGTTATAGGTAACGAGATCTCGCCGAAAAATATTTCTCCGTTTTCAGCTTTGCGCAGGAAGGGACAACGAGCATCCCCGCCCCGATTGCGACGACTCGCGCTCTAATTCGAATGTGTCTGGCAACATAGACATTCTCCACTGCCAAAGCAGGGGGGAAACGGAACTCGTTCATGCTCCCTCGTTTAGAAGAGAAATTTCTAATTTCCACGTAGCACGGTCGAAGGAGCACGGCCCCGATTCTCAAGCGGACCCCCATCGGCGAGCGCGAGAAAATTCGAGCGACTCGCGCACGTTTCCTTGTCCCAAGCAGGAAATTGCAGCAGTCCCGCGCGCACAGGTCCGTGGCACTAAGAACACCTCGGCTCCGGCTGCGATTCTACCGCGGACAGATATACAAGCCTGTCGGCGAGTGTTAATAAGTACGTCGCGGTCACATGGAATGGCGTGCATCTTCCAGCGCGGAGCGAACCGCGTAGGGTCAGACGCGAACGAAGCCGGTGAAGCCCCGCGCTGTCACGATTAGTTAAGTCGACGTCCACCTATATAAAGCGGTATACAGGGTGCTCTTCCGCGAATCGGACTTCAAAGTATCGTTTGTGTTTAAAAATGTTACACGATGTCTCGTTTCGCGACGCGGTGCGGTATTAGTTATGCTTGGAAGAACGGTTTACATAATAATTTGCATGTTTCACGATTTTATGTAAAATACGAGTTATATGTTGTATATAGTTGTTTCCATGTAGAGGTTGTTTCTTTCAGTAGGAACTATCGCAGGATCAATCAATTGTTCGTGTAAGTTTCTTAATTTTTTGGATTTGGGAGTTAGGTATTTCTAATCGCTTCACACCTTAACCCCTTGTTCTGCGATTTCTTCACAATGATTCTAAACCAAAAAGTAGAGCAATATGCGAAGTAAAATCATATTTGTAGTGTTCGTAACAAAGGTTGGTACAAATTATTTAAAGAAGGCAATGAGTCCATGAAAAATACGTCATACGAAAATGTACATTATCTATCATTCAAATACATACTTATTTAAAAAGATGCAAGACATGTTCAAGTATCATTGAAGTATTCCAACCTGACTTGCATGCCTGCGACAAGAACTTCTTTTAGTCAGTGTTCGTGGAAATCCTGTTACAACACTTGCGAACAGGGAAGGTACTTCTCCTGCATGAGAATGCACGATCTCTCACGATCTCTTACCTCGCCAACTCATCAAAAAATAAAGGACGTCCGACAAGAAGTTTGATTACATTCCCCTTGAAGTCTCGCCTTATTTCCTTGCCACTATCATTTATTTCGATCCATGTTCAACTTTCTGCTAGTAAGCGTTTTAAAAACTTTGTCTTGATGTTATTTTCGTAGTAATGGACAGTATCTGATTGTTGCTAAAGAGGGCATATTGTACTGATAATAGTTCACTGTAAGGTGATACAGTATAATCAATGGGATGTAAAATATCTTAATAAATATTTAAATAATGAATAGTTATTTCAGTAAAATGTAAAATACTTACCAAACCTGTTTTACTTCACGACGTATTTACATTTGTTTAAACGTAATCTTGACATAACCTTCACGATTATCTTCACTCATGATAATAATGAAAATGTAAAATACTAACGAAACTTGCATTAATTCACGTCATATTTGCATTTGTTAAATAAACATTTTCATGCGTTACACTCTCATAAAGTCTGCTGCTCCTCACTTTTACATGAACTTATAACAATAACAAAACTGGTAACATCGAAAAGAACAACAATCAAATAGAAAAGAAACAATTATTTAACATCTTCATCGAACTATATGTAACATTAAGAATTGTTTTTGTACTGGAGAATATTTTTACACACTTTTTCCCGTCTGGGTTTCATAAAACGCTCGTCGTATAAAAGGGTGCGTAAAACGGACCACTCTGTACAGAGGTTCGCAAGTATCGAGGAAGCAATCCAGTTTCGCGTAAAATCGACGTGTCCCCGTTGAAACTGCGCTACTGATGACGCAAGCACCCTCTTGAATCGAGTTCCTCGAGTTACTGACCGTCGAGGATTTAAGGGGGAAATGATGAAGTGGGAACGCTCTTTAACACCAACGATATAAAAAAAAAAAAAAACAGAAAAAAAACGAGAAAAGCAGACAGCTATTTCAACGATCGGATGTGCCATCGAGTTTTCAACACCGCGTATTTCGCTGCGGTGCGGATACTCTTGGCCTCGTGACTACCGTCGCAGCGGTTTGTCCCTTTACGTTAGCCAATCGAAACCCTCTAAATTGATGATCCTATGCGGAAAGTATTGGATTTTCTGGAGTGACTAACGGAACGGTCGCCCGGCGATCAGGGTTGATCGACATTCTTTAGAAGGCGGTCTACCATCGGGCGAAATATAAAAACAGGAATATAAGCGGTCTCGGAAAATTTCCGTCTGGTCGGCGACGTTTTAGGAGCGCGGTAACCGCCGTTCGCCGTCGATCGAAAGGTGCAATAAGAGGAATGGTTAATACATCGAGAATTTCAAGATCCCTGTCGAGGGCCACGGTTCTCGAGAACAGCTTCGAAACGAATGGTAAATGTATACTATCGGGTTTCCCGACAACTCGCAAAATACCATTTTACTTGCTCGAACTCCTCGAACTCGACACTACTCGTCTGGTTACCCTCCTGTTTGGAGATCCGTCAAAACTGTACACAAGAGAATTCAATTAGGTAGAGGATTTCACGACCTTTGGAAAATTCAAGTGATGCTCGAACGACTAACTATGGATGGCTTACGGAATTCGCTCGGGCCGAAATTAGACGCGCCGGACAGAGCTCGCGAACTCCTTTTAATATGTGCTTAGAGAAGTTTGGTCGATAAGTATTCGAACTGTGTGTTGGTACGGGCATTCGTCGAAGAATAATGGAAATCGTGGAACGCGGTTCGCAATACAATCACACAGGTTAGAAGCAAATACATAATATAACAAAGATAGAATCGTCGACAATGTTTTTCATTAATAATCGTCGATATTATTATCGAATTTCATTGAGAGCGCTAAATTGAAATGAACTTTTCTAATTGCTAAAAATAAAAATTGACAGTGGATAAACAACTATGAATATATAATTTAAATACAGGTTAGAATGAAGATGACTGGTTAAGAATATCACTAATACCTCTGTTGATGAAAAACGAAATTACTTTGCGAACGACCCAATCAGTAGTTTAAAGATCACTTACGTCTTTCCCTGAGAACGGTAGGAATCCCGCAAATAAAACTGATAATCTTGATGGTAGACAAAATTTGAATACCACCGATTTTAATTTAATACCGTCTTTCTTCTCGAGTGATAGAAGTAATCTTAAATAGAATCAGCGCGGCAATGATCAGACCAAGCTCATTCCGGTGGCAAACGAAAAATCGCGAACCGCTGTGAAAACGAGAAATTCGAGGTCGTATCCCTATCCCTAGACGCTCGATATTCAGGTCCCCCGAGCGAAGTCCGATCCAAGAGTCCTTGCTTCCGCAATCTTGCCTTATCGGCCGCAAGAGTGATGCGAGTAGATAAATTTTATGAACGGGGGATAGTCAAACGTTTCCTGTGGAATCTCGACGATCACAGGATTCGAATGCATTCGACCAGATCGAGATCACGTCTCGTGACTCGGCGCCGCGCGGTTTATGAACCAAACGTCTACTTGGAATAATTCATGAGTCGTTGCCTAGCACTTACATCGCCATCTACATACGCTCCCACCGAAATATGTGACACCTGCATTATTGACGAAAATGCAACCCGCAGAAACCTATCACCTGCCAATTATCGAAACGGAAGAATGTTAATATTTGTTATCGGTGAATATATTTTGATTGTTAAGTTGGTGAGATAAATAATATTTCAGTGAATCATAGTTAGGCAACTGATGTAATGTATTCACTGCAGTTTAAAACAGTTAGAAAATTAAATAAACTAAAATACACCAATACGATATTTCTAACTTATTCAAATTATTAAAAAATTATAAAAATACCTGAGTGACTTCTGTTTATTACAACAACTTTCGAATTTATTTTCATAAATTTTTCTAATAAATGCATAATATCTATATTAATAAATAAACGTAAATTGTTCGAAATTAAAACAACTGTCAGTATTCCTTATAATCGGAAATATAGCCTCCTTAGTTGTAGGTTACCCTGTACAGTCTTCGAGGAATTCTGGCAGTAGAAAGTGCGTACCAGTAGTCAGACGCGGCACTTTGACGTTACTGGCGCCGCTCAATGCCACGTGGCGGGTCCCCGGGGAGATTTGTCAGCGATTCTACAACATCCCCTCGCTATCATTAATTTAACGTCTTGGTTAGGCAGCTGACAAAGCACGCGACAGAGACAAACGACTGCGGAACTGCTCTTGTTCTTTTGGTTGGAGTTTGAAGCAACACATACTGCACTGGGCGTGTATTGCTTTTGAACTTCTCCACATCTTGAATTAGATTGACCTCGCCAGCCAATGTCTTGCCTACCACGAGGCAGTGTTACAAATTGCCAATCTAGCTGGTGAAAGGGAATTTTGTCGAATGTCGAATACTTTCTGCTTTTTATTGGCAATTGAAGAAAATCGGAAGAACTAACAAAAAATATCCATCACCTCGAACACCTTGCTAAGTTATTGATGCAAGAAGAAATAATAGAAGGAAAATTATTAAATTCGATGACGATCTATAGTATCATATCATTTATAGTATTACATGATCGTCAATCGTAAAAAAATATTAGAATTATTAATGTATAACAATTAATCTGAACGTAAGAAGAAATAAAATTACAGACACAATATCAAAATGAAAGCTGTAATAATTTTCATAAAAATAAAGGCTATTATTTGAAAACCTGTTTGCAATATATTTCATCAATATTATAAAGATTAAAGTATGCATTTAATAATTTCTAACAATTGCTTAAATTCTCCATCCAATACTCCATTTCCAAATCAATGTCTCAACGTGAAAACCAACGAACGTGTTAATGCATAGTCCCAATCTAATTATAACTTCCTTCATTAATACGCTTTCAAATTCTTGGTACAATATTCATGGCCGCTGATTTTAGTGCCAGCGTGAACAGGTATTTGTAGATTCATATTGATTAAAACCTCATGGATGATTTCAACGCAACCCGTTATTTTTAAGCTCCAATGAACAGGAACGCGTACATCTGATACTTCGCAGAGCGCGGATGAGGAAGATCTTAATTAGAACTTAATCCGCCTCGAATCCAAAACTTCGTTCACCTCCCCGGTTCTCGGTTAACAGAAGCAATTACAACTTGTCCAATATATATTCGACGTAAGTCTTGTTTGCTTATCCGGAAAGGTCGTGCGGAGAGTTGTACGAGTCAATAATTCAATACCGTGCCTTTCATTTAGGTGCCGAAGGAGGGAAACTTCGGGTGTGCGGAAACGAGACGCTGTCAGGTTCCGATTCATTCCCTATTGAACTAGTTTTCGTCACTTGAGTTAATCGCGTAAAACATGTATTGTACAAAATTTCCGATGTGATCGATAAGTGAAAATTGTCTAATGGTGGTGTCGTTTACGTGTACGTACTAAATGGATAAAATATGAAGAGGTGCAGAGCAGATGATTGTAAAAAAAGCGTGTCTAACGTAGGACCTTGTTTACGCTTAAAATGAAGTTTAAATATTTTTAAAATATCGAGTAACTTCAGTAAGTCTCATCATAAAATATAACGAGACTCTTGGTTTGTTCATAATAACCATCAATTTATTCGAAGTTCTGCAATTTTGTTATAAGTTGCGCCATGCCTCGCATTCTCAAGAAAACGAAAGCTACAATTACTTAACAAAGTTGAATTCTCTAAGGTGAAGTTCTCTTGTGAAAAGATTTCTGAGCGGATAGAGACTCACTTCTTCAGTAATGCCGACTTTCTCGTTTCTTTAGTATAAATATGTAATGGTGTATTTTTACGAACCAAGTTACGCATTGGGGGTGTTCGTAAAATATTGCGATTTGGAAAGTTGGCTGTCTATTTATGAATTTCCGTCGAAGTCGACTAAAATAAAATATTAATATACACTTCAATGATTGAAGTGATATACAGACAAAATGGAAAACGGCGATGGTGGTAAATCGACGATGACTTCCTCGGAATAATGCGACGATGAAGACATAACGATCGATGTCAGAGAATTCCCGACGAAACGATTAACCCAATTAGCGAGTCAAATGCGCGCCCCTCTAACGATAAGGGGCCATACAAATGGTCTGAATCAATGACTTCTAAGCGAAGCGTTAATTAAAACAACGTATTGCATCGTTTCAATGGTAGGATGAATTAGTGACTTTGACATCGCATGCAGTTATAATCTCGTCACAATATAATTGGATTAGCTCCTTAATGCTGCCAGATATTCTACGAAAACACGATTCATGTGATCGTAAAGCGTTCTACAGCCATTTATTAATCTCGTTTGTAGAAAATACAAGAAAATATATACTTTTCACTGAGATTGTTTTTAACATTAAATGATTACTGAAAAATTTTGTTCTCTTATTTATTTATATATATATACTGTGTTAGCCTAATTATTTATTATTTACATTTGTTATTTCTTTTTATTAATTTATCTATTTTCTATATATTGAGCTCCCGTGCAAGGCGGTAGAATTGTAATTGCCCCCGGGTATTTTTGTAAGCCTGGAGGAACATTTATTGATAAATAAATTTGTAGTATCTAGACCTACCTTTTAGTCAACTTTTGTTGCATTGCATATAGGATGCTTGACTAATTCCGATATATTTTACTGATCCCAGTATATTTTACTGATTCCTTTAAACACTTCTGACTGCACACTGTCCACGTGTCACTACTCTACTATTTTAATACATTCTATTGCATTCGTCATTTTCAAATAATCGCGAAAATATCCACAATCAACATTAATAAATAAGCAAAACGAGAAAAGATCATCTAATTTCTGTGCCGAATACAGGAGTCGCAAGTGAATCAAGTTTTTGTAAATGAATCAGACAGCGAAGACTCTTTACGTTCGGCACAGGGTAACGCTCCGCATATGACTAAAAGCAAAAATTGTACAGTTCAAACGAAATTTTGAAACCGGCTGGTTGGCAAACTTTTTGGGCTGAATATTCCACCGTGCTTGTCGGTTCGAAGCCGGTTCGGACTTATTGCAGTCCCGGTGAAAAACCTGATTTATGGAGGACCAAGCGAAAGCGGACGGGGCGAAATCAGTTTCGCAGTCGGTACGAGCCGGCGCATAATCGAAAGGTTTCCCAGCAAGGTACGTGACCTATCCGAGCCTGTTCACTCGCCGACGCGTTCGCATTCTAGTCAGCCGGCATTTCGATTTAACGATAAAGCTTGCCACGGAATTCTCGAAGCTGCAAATTTACAAGGACTCCCAGGCATCGCTCGAATCGTCTACCTAGGCTGCATTCGAATCCATGCGAACGGCTCAGGAGCTGCGGGTGACACTTACTCGAATTACGATTACCTTCAGCATTCGAATAAGCCGTCCTGTCGCGCCCCTTTTTACGCCGCCGATCCACGCCCAGATTGAATACCTTCGCCGATCGCGTTTCACTTAATCGAGACGCTGCCGTCGATGTTGCCTTCGAACACCTGCTTCTCGTCGACGAAGTTAACATTGTTTGAAGATTTAGGTCTCCAAGACAAACATAGGAAATGTTACAGAGAACCGTGTGTCGAGTGTTCTCAGGAGTGGTTGCAATAATCTTCGAGATTGTTTTATGGCTAGTGTCGAGGATTGAAGTTGCCGAACTGTCAAGGTACATTACTGTACAATATCTGCAAAACCATGATGACAAAAAGATCCACAACTTCAAAGCAATTCTGGAAATTGAAAGTTTGAATTGAACAAAGTAATGTAATCATCTGACGAGTGTATTGTTTACTGATCAAATTTATTGTTTAGTTAAACTATAGTAACTATCTTGCAATCGTTCCGCAATATCCCCAGACGACTATATTCCATGAAATGGTAATTCATCACACGAAGCAGATTTCTGTAATACCAGTGAAGTACTAACATGCTAGTAATGCACATGATACATACATATGTATAGTCTTAATTAATATATCACTATATTAGTTCCGTCATTGGCGTAGCCAATAAGTTATTCATAAATAGATGTCGCTTGATAGTTCTGTCACGATTTCGTGAAGGATGTGTCGTTAATTAATATACGATAATTGTGACAAATTTCGGTTTTGGAATAAACTTAATATTAATATTAATATTAATATTAGAATTTTTCTAAGCATTTCTTAAAAGAACAAAATAAATCCATTCTTCTCGTGTTTACTTGAACGTTTAGGGAATCATTTTTATACCAGATAGATTCGATTCGAAATCTTCACTTTATACGTCAATGGATAGAAATTCGGCCATTTGTGCCAGGAGAACCATTCTTTACAACTAAATAGAACGAACAATACAAAAGTCCCCCTTTCCTCGTGTGACGGCATTATAAAGTTTTCCGCAGGATCCCTAATTCAATAGCTCTTTCCATCAATCCCGGGGAAATCCAGGGATGATGAGCACAAAGGAATAAAAGAGTTGCTCGCAAAGGGTGGAGAAAGTAATGGTTCGCGTAGGGCGCAATGAAATAAGAGAGCTTGGAAGTCCGGAGCCCTGCTAGGATACCAGATAAAAGGAAACAGATATGACAGGAAATGAGAAGATGGACGGGAAAAGGATAGTTTCGTGGGGAATAAGGGGGGGGGGGGTGACGAGATGACGAACTGCGAGTTTATCCAGTATTTCTGTAACAAGTGAAGCCTCCCGAATGACGAATTATTCGAGTCTGTCCGAGGTGGATAATACTTTCAACCTGGGATTATACTGGGTGTACCTAAATCATGACATCGATTTAGGAAAATCTTCTTTCTTCGTGAAAAAAGATAAATTGAAAATATAGAACGGAAATTTATAACACTAAAGCTATCGAGCATTATGAGTCACTAATGTGCGTTGCTCTATAAGAATTTAAAATTTCCAAAATTTTAATTATAATATGTACAGGAATTAAAAAATTTATTCCATCATTTTCTACGAAAGATTTAATTTCGGTCATTTTAAAATACAAAATATGAAAGTAGTCATTAACTACTAGACCGTTTGAAGCTAGCGATTGACCAGAAACGGCCAGGATTGGCCAACAGGAGAGGTGTTGGGTACCATCAAGACAACGCCAGGCCACACGTGTTTATAGTGACTCGGCAGAAAATTCAGGAGTTTTGCTGGGACGTTTTGATGCACCCATCATATAGTCCAAACCTGGCACCAAGCGATTGCCATGTTTATCTTGAATTGCAAGATTTCCTTAGTGATAGGAAATTGACATCGAGAGAAGATTGTGAAAGTCGCTTAGAAGAGTTGCAAGACAGGCATTATGAAGGTACCTTTAAAATGGCAACAAATTATAGAACAAAACGGTGCATATTTGACCTAAATCGGACAATCGGAAACATGTTAAATAAAGCCTTGAAGTTCACGTAAAAATAATGGATTTCTTTCTCCCCAACTTAATATGCGCATCATGAATCAATTCCATTGGGCCTGTATCCCAATTTCCAGTACATTCTGTATCACTCTATCCAACAATGATAAAGTATAATATACTTTCTCGAAGAAAGTTTGTTTCGAGGGCAGTCTAATGGGATTTTCCCTCGTATCCGCGGTACATCTGGTTATTGCTCGCGAGCTGGAACTTCTCGACGTCGTAATCCGGTGGAAATTCAATTTCGAAAATTCTCTTTTTTTTCGCGAGTTGTTTTACAAAGGTTTGTTTCACGCTCAACTATCGTCGCTGTCGCCGTGAGTTTCCGGAAAATAGAGATGTTGGATCAGGTTTCTGCAACGTTCGGTTTCACGTTGATTCTCGCTTCCGATGGGGACAGCCGGCTTCTGTGGAACCTGTGATAACATAAACCGAGTTTCCTTATCGTCTCGGCGAGCAGGAACCAACTAGCGTTCCACTAACATCCAACGAATTTCATTCGTGCGTTGCACAAATGTTTTTGTATTCGCGTTTGTTTGCACTGCAATCGATCCGTGCAAGAATTTTAATGAATCTTCTAACAATTTCACCGTGATTGATGCGACATTTAATAACCAAATTTCGTATTAAATTTACTGTAATTAGGAAAATATCAAAATGTTTAAGAGAAAGCTATAATTCCTGAAAAAGAACTTTATTTCTTTTCTGGAGTTTTCAAGAATTCTACGGGTATATTTGAATTTAGTTAATTAATCTAACATAGTGCTTTCAAAGAAGCCATGAAAAAGGACTTTCGTGTGAAATGTAGAAGCGTTTTAATCGTAATACAATATATCAGACATACTACAATAGATAGTAATTTTAAAATAAAGACTGAGAGAAATGTGTTTATGAAATGCTACTTCCATAAATCTTCGAACTGTTGTTTTCTTTTGAAATAGATTCTATTAGAGCCGGCAACGTGATTCAGGAGGTTGGACTTTATACAAAATAAAGTCTGCCAGACTCCTGATAAATGACTTACACTGCGATAAACGTTGGTTCATCGAGATTAAACTTTGTTTCAGTCCTCTGGGAAATTTTGAGGTTACCGCTGTAGATTTTAATGAATTGATAACTGGTTTCTTCATTGAAACGTCACTGTGCATAACTTTTGCTATACTTCTCGAAATATTAAAATGTCATAGGTAGTTTAATATAACACAGAAATACACTCTGTAACTTCCAGTGTTGGACAAAGATTTATAAATCATGGCATGTCTATCCTGCCACGTACCTTCCAGTAAACTATAATTACTATATTACGGACCATTATACAACATAATAAGTTTTCAATTTAATCGTAAGATATCACAATTAAATAAAACAATTCATTCTCTCTCATTGATTTTGATAAATCAAAAATTATGCAACAATACTCTTTTCTAATGTCCGGACAATTTTATTAACACTCAACCTACCAAACTGGTTCCGATGATTTTACATATCTTGTTTTAAAGTTGCTGGAATTATATTGACTCGAATAACAGGCTAAATTGAATGAATTTCTTAACCCAAGGAAACGTTATAATAAAAATGATGAGACGTTTGAATGCTGCCTTTTCATAGCTATAAACTCGAGTAGCCGAAATTCGCGTGCAATTAGCGGACAATGGTTTCGGCTACATGAATACGCGGAAGCCCACAAGTGGGACTTTATCTAGTTACTCAAAGAGCAGGAAACGCGCGAACCCCAGGACCGATGCCCGTGACAGGAGAAATGGGACACGAGACACGGGACACGTGCTACGGCTAATGAACCAAAGCTCAGATCACACTTGGGCGCGGTGGAACGCGAGATCGATAATTGACTTGACGTGGTCGAGCTCCTTAGATGCACATTACGCATCTGACTGGGTGGCGAGGCAGATAGACCCCTGTCCCTGATCGTCACCATATTATCACGCAGGTGAGAATCGCAACACTAACAAATACGTCTCGCGAGTATAATGGCCATTCAGCGGCAAGGTGGGCACCTGAGGTGACCAAACAAGGAAATCCTGATAGCTGCGATTCTCATGCCTTGTATTGATTATGGCTGGGTAGCGTGGACGGAGAGGAGACGTGGCTTATTTCCGGGAAGCAATCCTGTCGGTCTGTGTTGTAGCAATATTCTAAATCAAACATCATCCTCCAATATAGTTATTAATTTCGCGATAATACCAGAAGAGTATATAGGATGCTCCATCCAATTTCAGCACCCTAAATATTTCACTTAGCCTTGATAATATAAACAAAGTATGAGAGGAAAATATAATAACATACTCCAAGGTTATTCTTCATGATTCCAGAATCTTGTTTTTGTGTTCCCTCAGAGAAAGGAGGAAAAATAAAAATATTTCTTCTTCGAAGAGAGAGGAAAATGACGAAATCCATCCGTTTCCTTGGCGACGTTACTGAAAAGAATCATTGTATCCTGGCTAGCTAAACCAACCAATGGGTTCTGCGAGCTTGCCTTCCTTCTGAAGATGGACCATCTTTATCGTTTTTCACCCTTAGTGGTCTGTTCTCTGGTTCAGGTAAGCATTGGCCACCTGTCGAGCGGCTGTCCTGATTTGGGCGACAGCCAGTCCGGGTTCCGGAAGGGACGGTCTACTGCGGATGCCACGAGGCGTGTCCGATATATTTTGGACTCGACGATATTTCGGGGTGTGGTGATGTTGGCAGTTGGTTCACATATAACTAACGCCTAATCTTGAGCGGATAAGTGGTGTTGGAACACCGCAGACTGCTCCGCTAAGGCTAGGCTGTCATTTCGGACTATCTGCGCCACAGGTGGATCACGTACGAGGTTCGCTAAGGTGCAATGCACCGTGGTGCCCCGCGGAGAGAGGTGCTGTGACCAATCCTGTGGGACGCGACGCACGTTGCAACGGTAGAGGCTACGTGTCCTTTGGCCAGAGTCTCGCCTCCCGTGCCGGTAACTGTAGAAGAACTAGTTACCTCAAGCTATTATAGTTCCATAGTTAACGTCGATACAAGGGCCGTCGCAAGTCGTCCTGACGTTTCGAAGGGTATTTTGGTTGTCGCCTGAAGGTGACTGCAACTTAATGATTGAAAACCCGACGATAGAATACGCCACCTCTATATCCTATGGAATACTCTATGCAGTGGTAATTTTTTACACTTTGAACGCAAGTGCTATTTGGACAGTGATATCGAAATCCTCTTGGAATGAGTTAGAAGCTTAGCTATATGGAAATGTGTAACTTCATTTAAGAAAATGAAAATCATTCTGAAATCTCCAAAGCAATTTGTAATGACCTAGTGGCTAAACTAAGACATTTGAGGTATGCTATACTATACTTACTGTAACTGTTTAACACGTTGAGTGCCACGTCAGTCAACGGTGACTGACAGTGTGAAATATGATATAAAACTAGAAAATTTACATTGTTTTAAGTTGTTACCTAAAATTTATTTAAAGTCTTCTTAATTTTAATGTTTAATACTGGATTCTGTTACTAATGTATACTTCTTCAGACAAATTTAATGGATTTAATGCATCGAGTAAATTCTAATTTGCAAGTAGTGCGCTTCGCATTGCTGTACCACGATACCAGCTTGCGTGGCGTGACGAGGATTTCCTTATATAATCGAGTGGCGCTCAACGTATTAAATAAAATTTACTCTGTTTCAAGGTGAATGTCTTAAAGATACCTAACGATACTTAAGATAGGTAATTATCCCAAAAGCAGCAAAATACTCAGTAATTTGTCTTCTCATCGATCTATGATGCTTACCGTCTGGCCTAATGAATACAAATTATTCGCCGTTCCAGTGGCCGGAAGTTATCGCGGAATATTTCTGCCGGATAGAAAAGAAGGAAAGGCGGCGCGCGGCAAACACAAATGGTCCGTCAATTTCCGTGTAGCTGACCACTCTGAAATCGGGGATCGTAGGGTCGTGATCCGCAAGCAGAGCCGTGATAAAAATGCCACGTCGTGGATATCAGTCATGATCCGTGCTGAATAATGCATGCAACGAGGACCGTTAGGCGCTCGAGGCGAAGCAAGAACAAGAAAAAGCGGAGGGTGTAGCGGGTTCGAAGCCGAAAGTTGCCGGTCGATTTTGCCGAAGACGCTTCCCTGCGCCGGCAGGGGCGTAGGTCTCGGTTAAGTCTGCGGTGGGTGGTGCATAAAATGCAGAACGCGAGACAACTGACGCGTTCTCGGGCCGCATCAGTTATTTAAGAACCGTTTGCTATCCGTCGCCGAAGTTCTAAGACTGCCGCAGACCCGCCGGGACGCTATTCGGTCCCGACACCGCGGATTCTTCGTACGGAGAGAAGCCTTCCACCGTGTTCCTGCGCCAGACCGCGCAGACAATCCGTGGCAGCGTGTCTGTGGACATCGAGTACACAGAGCTGTCTTTGGAACATTTTCCGACGGCTTAACGTCTTCTTTCTCTTGGAGACTGCATCTTTATGGATAATTTATCCGGCGGAACTCGAGATTGTAACTGCGCTTCGCAAAGTCGGCGCCGGCGGCTCTGAATTAAGGCATTCCAGAAGGAAATGTTTGCTAAAGAATTCCGAATTTGCATTTTTATACTGTTTGAAGTGGACGAGGAATACGGTGTGTAGTTTTACCTATTCGAACCAGTAGATTAATCATATATAAAACTTACATAACCTATAGTTATCTTTCGATTGTTAAACATTTTTCGTTCTATAGTTCCAAGATCTAATTTTCTCTACATTAATTATTTAACGATAAATCTACCGTGCACTAAAATACAAAATCTTTAACTTCTGTGTCAACCTTTCATCCAAATGTTTGTATAATAGTTGTCCCGTCGGCAGATATATCCAGCACGTGGCGATCTTGCTTTGAAGCTGATTTCAAAAGCACGATTCACCGGTGTAAATATCGCGAATCGATTGCAGCGTATAGATCGCTGGTAGGATTCCTCTGTAGGTAAATATTGGTTTCATCAAGGATGCGATATGACGTCTTCGAATTAAAGTCTCAGCGATGTCGCATCGATCGGTCGATATATTATTGCAATTCATTCCTCTAAAGGTTCTCTCGTAGAGTAAAATACTCATCAGCCGAATGCAAGAAGTTTCTTTCCAATCTACTGAAGTATACCTCATGAATTCTGCATGCCACAGTCGTGTTCCTCGGAATTCAAATAATCATTCGAAACTTCGGAGTTTCGGTGGAGTTGCAGCCACGATGAACTCGTCATCTTGCATTTTTATTATCAGAGAAGGTTCTACTGCAAACTCGTTCTACCCTGTTCACCGATCTAGAACCAGTGTAAGCGTAGATAATTTATTGAAACGTAATTCCGTGCGTTATGCACATTGATTTAATTCCATCTCGATTTACATACAGGTTCTCGTATTTCTGCTATGCATGCGTCAACATATATTTTTCTTTGAATATAGATTTAAATAGATATAGGTTTGATCTATATACGTGATTGATCAAAACTTTAGATTTTGACAATGGGATGCAGCGATTGTTCGTATTACATATACGGATCAAATAAATATAATGTGTCAGCTGATGAGAAATTGTGCTGTCTCGGTTGAATTAAGCAAATTCAAAATCAGTTATCTAGGCTAACAAATCGAGCCGGGCAATGACCTCGGCGTCGAAGCAAAAGTAAACGTAAAAGGTTAAATATCTTACAAACATTTAAAAAAGTTCATAAACAGCCAAATGGAAAAATAATTGTTTAACGCCAATATTTTTTTATCCTTTTATTCATAGTCGCTCAGCTTATTCTTAGCTTCTATCAAAATGATACATTAAACATTAAACGAACCAGGTGTTTAGTTGTTACGAATAAAACCACCGTCTACTCCATAACACATCAATTAAAAGTCACATATATCGAACATGTTTTATTTCCGATCGTTCCGAGTCGCGGAGTGGATTAAGTTTCCAGACAGTGCTCGCTGTCAAACCATTAAAGACTCGTGCCCTCGGATGACAACTATTTGCATGAGATTTCGATGCGTAGCCCAGCATCGGGTTCAACGTTAATACGGTATAAAAGCTTTCGAGCTTGCATCCCGGTCTAATGGAAGAGACGGGTAACCCAGCATTACCATGGAAGACACCTTTCAATTTCTCGAAAAGCTCGAAATCGGGTCGTGGCGGAGATCCAAGATCCGAACGAGACACAATCCAACTACGCGCCTCTAGTTAAGAGCGTTTCTGTTGACGCAACCGTAGTGCTTGTCTAGATGTGACTCGCAAGTTCCGTGCTGGTTACCTAAAGACTTCTGATCACTTTCCCGGAAATTCGGCGCTTCGTGCCCTATACATCGTACACGAAGTGTCGAATTTCCGGATTACGGACTTGTCTTGTCCTGTAAGGCAGCGTTCGTGTCAGAAACTATGACAAAATCCACGAGATCAGCGTCATCAAAAATTTCTGCGGATTATTTGCAATGGAGCTGCGTTGATGCAAAGAACTAGATAATATTGATTATAATTTTGCATTCTAGAGATCCTAATAACATTCAATATGCGTTATGATAAAAATGAATTGTGAATGACAAAACTGAATTTCACCCGTATGTGGCCGTCATTTGTGTGTCACATTGAGTGTTACGTCAGTCATGCAGGATTCATGTATGTAATGCTTTTCTATTTACTCAGTATGCCAAGCTTAAAATGTTCAAGTTCTAGAAAGCTATCGTTCTATATATAGCACTATATTTTGTTACATCATTCTCTAATTCCTGACACTTAACTAAAATTTTCAGGAGCTTTACTAAAGTCTATACAAAAATTAGCGCATCTAGAAGGAGTGTCTTATAAGATATGTTGAAACAAATGAATAAATAAAATTATATATGATGCCAAGCATACTAAGTAGAGTGGCCCTTATTTCTTAATTTAAAAATATGATATGTTCAATAGCTCAATTGGACAAGTTTTTAGATACTATTAATATTATTATTTATTAGTTCTGTTATTATTATTTATATTCATACTATTTTCGAACCAACTATGAGATTGCCTTTGATAAATGTGTTTTGGTAATGGTGTTTACAATTTATTTACTGCTGCAGAAGCTTTCTATACTAAGAACTTAACAAAGTATCGCTGTTCAAGTGTTAAAGATGCTGTTCTAATTTTATGCGTCTGTAGTACTTTTATAAAACTTAACCTGTTTCACGAAAATAAATAATATTAGAGAAGATTTATTACTATCTACAAGTTTAGCAATATTGCATAGCCATAAATGTGTACAGGATAAATGGTCGCTGCTCCAATGAAAATATGTAAGACAAATTGAATGCATGGTATTTTTACGTTTCACTTTTATCGACGCTGTTAACGTTCATCACAGCTTCAACATAAACGTGCCTTAATGAAAAGTCGATCATGATCAACGGTTGTGAATGAACGCGATACACCCAGGTGCGGTTGATTAATTTCCCTAACGACGCCGACGGTAAACTTGATTAATTTTCACCGAGGAGATTTTCTTGAAGGATACGTCGCTATTAATTCGGGAAATAAATCTTCGTCCCCGGAAAGAAGATAATTCGCGCGATACACTTCGCGTTCGTTAGACTGGTATCCACTCGGGTAATTAGTCTCTTTTGGTTGGACAAAGTTACTCCTTGTTATGTAGGAAAAATTATGATCGTACACAGCATAGTGCTAGACCGTGTCTCTTTGCAAAGGTAGAAGAAAATTCTGTGATGGCTTAATGAGGCTGGTTCGTTGTCAGCTTATATGTTAGGTTATGTTTTAGCTTAAAATATATCTATAAAATATAATATTATTTATAAATATCGAATGATTCTATGAAATATTATATTTGGTTGTCAATGATTGGCTGTTATCTTATTTTACAAGAATCTGTTTTTCGAATTCGAAAGCATTCCGATTAACGGTGAAAGCAATTTTTATGGCTCTGAACGCATTCTATAGGACCAAATAAACATCGCGAGATAATGGAAGCAAAAACCATTTGCGTAATTCAATAGAGTGAACTAT
The DNA here is from genome assembly GCF_028453695.1 of Augochlora pura. Classification (NCBI taxonomy): domain Eukaryota; kingdom Metazoa; phylum Arthropoda; class Insecta; order Hymenoptera; family Halictidae; genus Augochlora; species Augochlora pura. The sequence continues at coordinate 11,949,242 of NC_135772.1, read as the reverse complement.
GCGCTCTGAATCGGTACGGTCCACGAACATATTCGATTTTATACTAAAATAAATGCCAAAACATAAAACGGCGTGAGCTGCAATTATTTTAAATTAGGAATGAAACATAAATCGTCGGATGTTTTTGGACCATTTAGAATTTTCAATTAGAGACAACTATTAATGTACATCATATCTTAAAAATGTTTCATAAAGCGCGAATTCATATTTTGTAAAAAAATTTGCGATTGGTAAATTACGCATATTAAGTTAGTTTAATAATACACTTCAAATATCCTTTTGGATTTCCCATACTCATTTTGCATTCAAAAGCATACCATCAGAAGTTTAGAAATAAATTACTACTGGTCGAAACTCCATCAACAATCCACCCTCGATACGTCATTATCAAAATCTAGGATCTAGCTCTACGAGATCCATTTAGCAATCGCCTGCAGCTTTCTGTAGCCGAGAACCAGTTAAGGGATCACGGCCGAGGGATAGGCATCAAGGATTAGTAAGGCGCGTATCAATAGAACCCTTATGGCCGAGTTGATTATGTTCTTGGTTTCGCCCATGGGTGCCGGCGGTACGGGGATAAGGTTATTATCCATGCAAAGCGCCGTGCCCTGGTATTGTGCGAGCCGACTCGGGCCACCGGTCATGCAATTTAATTAACGGAACGATGTAATTTTGGGCGGCGGACAAATTCACCGAGTGACCTAAGTATCGGGTACGGAGTCGCGTCACCGACAGTTCGCCACTTTGAATGTCCGGCCAATTAGCCACGCGATCTGCGTTCTCATCGGGTCGGATGCTTGCAGACGACGGCCGGGCCAGTCTCCTCGACAACCGACGCCGTTGTCCCGCGTGTACAATAATGAACTAACTATGGTCACTAAACAACGGAACAAGGACACGGATGCGCGCACCTCCTGATGGCTCGTACCCACCTGTAATTACGTAGTTTAATGCGTAGCCCATTGGTGACGCTGATTAACGCAGCTACGCTTACGGCAATCGTAATCGCTGACTTACTCGCGATGAATTATTGCTGCTGCTTCCTTCGTGCCTCGCGTTTACCTAAAACGTCCCATCAATGTTCACGTTTCGTGGTTTACGCGTCTTTAACGCTGCTCGTAATCAAGACGAAGGGAAATGCGAAATTTTGGTATGCTCGCTTTCGAAGCTGTTGCGCGATTCTTCACGAGTGACTCGTTGCGCAAAGTTGTTCCAATCGCTTCCGGGTATCTATAATTGTTCAGACAAGTGGCTGCGGTACAAATAATTGGACAAAAATATTGAACATTCATATAATGATTGTCACAGGAGTTTCATGGCGGAACACAGTTTCGTGTCGTTGAATGATATTTGAAATGTGTAGTGCTTGTTAAAATTTATTTGACGATATGCGTCGTACAAAAAAACAATTGTTTTTCATTGTTTGCTTATAATGTAGAAGAATAGCAACTGAGTCTCTTTTATGCGATGGAAACAAGAAACAACGGATGAATATTTTTATTGGATTTTTTAAATTTCTTTACCTTTACTGTGACTGTACTTTCTGTAAAAGATCTAATGTCGTGGGTTAAAAATTCGTTTGGCATGATTTTAATAGAAACAATAACTAGTAATATGATTGATAAGTGTAACACACTGTGGAAAGAGTCTTAAAATATCAATCAAGTAAGTCGGGCATTAATAAAGGTGACGAAATATATTTTGAAAAAATGTAAACACATTTTAAGTAATTAATATTTATAACACGATGTATTTAAACTCGTGAAGTGACATTTTTTGTGAAATGTCAAATAAATGACAATTTTGGAGTTTACTGCACAATCTAAGGAAGGTAAGTGAAGAATAGAAGGGTAAGGGAGCTGGAAGCATGAACAATCATGCTCTAATTTATAATGTATGTACGTCACATTTGTTTGTTTGGCCACTCGTGTAAATGTTTGTGCTCAATTTGCCGGCGAGCACCCTGGTTACCCGAATCTGGCCACTCCGCGCTGGGGTAATCATATTCCATGTATTTATATGTGTAATGCATATGTATGAAGCATCTTAACCATGAGTGTGTTGCACGTCAGGGCACGAGTATTTTAATGATCGGGATTATTTTCAGGCGAATGCTACGTTTTATATTTATAAACTATCTACAGAGTAACTCTATTCCCGATTGAAACCAATTTCGTTAGAAAATAAATTTGGTATAACAATTTTTTATCCGAGGCTCTGCTTTTGAGGGAGTCGGATTTAACCCTTTTAGTGTCGGACGAAGATATATTGTTGTGCATTCAATAGTGCCTTACTATTCGCATTGCGGGAGAAATCTATTGTAAAAAAAATTTATAAAACTTGTCCATTTCTTCCGTAATACGTTGCCTTTTGAATTATGTAAATATTATTTTTAGTCTGGCTTTCACGAGTTTTTTCCTTAATAATTACCGGCACAAAAGGGGTTAAAGTTGGTTCATTCTTGTAGATGATTTAGTTATCGTCTTTTCTTTTATCGCATTTGCCTTCATCCGAAATAGTGTTTGCAAACATTATTTGCTGCAAATACGTAGTAAACGAAATGTTCCCACTGCTGTTAATATTCGTAAATATTATTTCGGAAGTAAACACCTGCGGCAAAAAAAATAGACGGCAACTAAATTTTTCACAAAATGAAGATACCTTTAAGGCGATTTTCTCTTGTACCGTAGGTCAGATGAAATGTGTTGAATCGATGCCTCACACGGGTGTTAAAGGGAATTCCATGATGTCGAAACGTGTTGCATTTTCAACACTCTGAAAACATCGCGGACTGTATGAACCGTTCGATATCACCCGTGCAACAAAAATATATAAAGAGGTACGAGTGTCGAAGTTGCGAAGTTCCGTTGGAAAAACTACTTCAAAGAAAATAATGTCTGTACATCGGCCAGCAATCGAACTTTAGCTTCCAAATTGCGAAGTACAAACGTTGCCCATTTAGCTAACTCGTCCGTCCCCTTTTTCGCGATCCATCTTCATTATTTGTCTTTCAGCGGAGCCGTCCGTTGGAAACTGCGGTCGAAAGAATACGACGTCATCGACGAAACAAATTACTTTTCCGCGGAACGCAGTTTATAACTTTTATGTGTTCAGCTTTTCCAACACTTTCACGGCGACAAAGAAGCGCCGCGGCGTTACTTGTTCCGTCTGTACTTCCAGAAGGAAGATAAGTGTCTGCATCATTGTGCACGATAATTCTACCTGCACGTTCTTTTCGTCGTCGGTGTCCCCGCCAGTTTCGTTGCAACTTTCCTCCCCGTCAATTTTCCCACCTTAGAAATTTCTCTTGGAGTAATCTTCACTTCGCGCATCCACGTCGCGTTTCTTCTTCAATTTTCTTCGCCGCGGTTCATCCACAAAACCAATTTTCTGCAAGTTAATTGTTCCCTCACCGTCGCCCGTTCAAAACCTTTTTCAGTACAACGCGAGCATATCGAGTTCCTATTAGAGGGTGGAAAAGTCTTTTTTTATGCAATAAGTGTACTCGCAAACTATCACCTGAAGCCTCAGATGTCTTTTGGAACGAATTATATATTATCCCGTTATATATAAATATGTTAAAAGGTATCGCTTGTATTTATAATTATTTCGCATATGGTTAGTTACTGTAATGTTTGTAATTAGTACGTAACATCGTGTTTATAAATAATAGAAATTAAATAATAGCTTGAATAAGCAAAATGATTAATTTTGAACCAAAAAGACATTAATTCATCGCACTGTGCGCTGTCATTAAGAAACTACAATAGAAAAGCCTATTGATAGACTTTCCGACTATAAGCGTTGTTGGAAAGAAGCCTATTAATAGGCTTCCCGGGCATAAAGTGTTAATTATGACCGGTACGAGTGTTGTTCCGCGGTAAACGTCGAGCACTGAAATTGCTTCTGTGCGATTTCAAGGGAAACAGAAATGCCAGTTTTACTGCGCTGTTTTTCGAGCATCTCGTTTATCGCGGGCTTTGACACGTAAACCTTTAAACGTTTTGAATACTGGAGAAGTTTCGCGTCTGATGGCTCTTATGCCAGATTCTGTGGCGGTTGCTTTGGATGCTCGTGCACGGAATGAATACGTCGCCCCTGAACACGTAATTTCATCCGTGTCGGTTACGTCGTACATGTTCATTGCGGCTCATTTCGTATCCCCAAGGCCAGATTCATCTGTAAACGGGTCGGATACGTGGGCGGAATGAAAAATAGCTTTAACCGCCACCAGCCGCTTTTCTCCGGATGACAGTATACATTTATGAACGCGTTTTGAATCTTATTCAGTCGCGGTCGAGTAATATTTTATATCCGTGTAATATTTTCGGAAAACTAATCAATCGAAAAAGGTTTAGGATTACCTGGTTTTCACCAGGTAAAGTGATACGAGTTATTCCATTGTGAACCGGGAATATACTGTCTTTTCTGTTTTAGTTTCGAAGTATTACTGAGAAGTATTTCCCTTTTTAAAAAATATAGATATTATATTTAACATTCTATAATCAAAATTTTGTATATAAGTACAAAAAGAGATTATGTAACTTGATATCAGGGAATTATCTTTTCAAATATATTAATAACGTATTAACTAACAATAATAATATAAAATTGGAACTACGCTATTAAAGATCGCAGATAAATATATGACTTTAGTTATACCGAGCTGTGGGGGTTCGCCATAAAAAAAATTGAAAGGTATTAATTTCCGTAAAATCTTCGCATATTTTTGTAACACAGTATACATAGTTCTAACTGAGTTGCAAATACTGATACGAAGTTGTATGGAATGAAGTTAGTACGCAAACGCACTTCGAACTCCCAAAATCGATATTGTTGCTCTTGGTTTCATCCGTTAGAAAAAGCCTTCTCTTATCCGATTCGATGTATTTGGGATTAAGTAAATCCCGAGAAGTGCTCTCCATTTCATGTACATGGCAGTACGTTCTTTATCTCAGCCTCTCATTCAATAAATTACAATCAGGCTTGCTTACCCTAACTTAATCCATTTGTTTCATCTCATTCGCTTTGTTCTCCATCCTCTGTTGTTTCTCTCGCTCGCGTAATTTATTATACCATCGTACTCTTGATCTCTCTTTCCTTTCCGTTCACAACTTTCCGAGTCAGTTTTCTAGGTTTTCACACTTCCCTTCCATCCACTACACCGCCATCTGTTACCCTACAATCTCCTGTTAAGTGCTTCAACTTTTCAAATCTGTCTCCACACGAATCGTACTTTCTATTCCCTCCGTCGACAGAAAATCTATCCCACTTTTGCAGCGCTAACAGTATAATATGTAATAATACCTTTCGAAGGCACGATTCATCCAACAGACTCCTCCATATCTCGTACCATATTCTCTGCACTATTTCAGAGACGCTGTCTTACATTCAGACTGTGTTTACGATAAAGCAATGTCACGCAGTTCGTGTTTGAAATCGCGGTTATAAACGAGCCACTGTGGGAGAATTATTGATTGCAAATCGACTGTGTTTTGATGCTGCGAGTGTATGCGTGAGTGTTGCTTGATTATAAAGATAAAATATAATTGCTTGTTGTTTTTACTGATTGATGCATTTTAGAGTTGGCGACGAAATGTAGAAAAGGCGGTAGTAGAAAGAGACGGGTAGTTTGCAAAATTATTTCACCGCGTTCGAATCTGTTCGAGCGGTCAATAGCCGCGCTAGCCGCAGCTACATGCATCAGGTAGCAACAAAGAGTTTTATTGGAAAACATTCGCGCGAAATATACACGGAGGAAGCTGTTAGTTGCAGAATTGCTGTATGCCGTTCGTTTCGGCGTAACGATGGTACTGGTTGCGTGAAGTTAATCGGAAAGAACTCGTTTCCACGGCTAATGGTCCCGATCAGGTTTCCTGGCCTGCCTCCGGTATTCGCAAAGCACAGAGAAGACGGTTTTGGTTTCACGAGGTTGGATTTTTACGGTGGAAAACACAGAGCGTTCCACTTTTGATCTGGCAAGCAGGTTGCCAAAGGGCACCGATATGTCTCGCACCGGCGGGAGTTATCGCGGTTCCGTGATCTTCCGATCGCGTTCGAGACCACGCCGGAGCCGCGGCCGTAAGTCATTCAGAGGCGATAACCGTCGTGTTCCACGGGGCGTGGTTACACAGAGCGTGCGGTAGCAGTTGGTACAGAGCCAGTTTCACACAGAACGCGAAAATAAAGAGACGACGAAGACGAGCCGCACCACTAGGGAACCCGGCCGCAAAGAGAACAAAGCCCGGGATTGGTGAAATAGATGGCTGGAATTGTTTCCGTCCACTGGAAAGAACCCTAGTCCACTGTGTTCCTTCGACGAACTTTCCTCTAATGGCTCCATTGATACCTTCGACGCTTTCTTCCAGACGATTGCGCCGGCTTTCGAATTGATAACAACAACCGGGCACGCCTCGCGGCTCCGGCTTCGTTCTTAATTATCGCCGTACTGGATCTTGCTCCAAGAGAAAGATAATAATCCGCGACGATTTGTTGCTTCGTCGGTCAGAGCCGCATCGATGACCAATACCGCCAGCAATAAGTACGGTGCAGATCTTTGTGGAAAATGAAACGAACTGCGAAACGTCTGCGAATTGTTTACCTAGACTGAAATTGAATAAGTATTATAACCTTCATGGATGGATTTATGGTATTAAACGATGTTGAAATGAACCACAGTACAAATTATCGTCTAGTGCATGGCTGAATTTGTGCTAGAGCATTTTTGCTTAGGACATACCCTTTATTTTGCTGTTAAAAAATGAAGTCAAACTTAAAGTCTCAAAGACGTGTAACTATTTTATAAGATTTATCACGTCATTTATGAAAACCAGAGCCACAGTTAATACGTACGTTATTATAAATCGGGGTGATAGTTATTGCTCTGTATATCCAGAAAAACATGGAACATTAATTTATTTCATAAACCTGCCATAAAGTTAACGCTTCATATTCCTTAATTCCACAAAGATTAAATTAACATATTTTCAAGTGAAAGTATAATTATCCTTCAGTAAAAACCTACGCTATTTTCAAATAAAGTTGTAATGCTAACTAAACAAATTTTTGGAAAACGTCTATAAATATAAATTTTCAAGCACTAGGTGATTTGAATCTCTCGTGCTCCCCTAATTATTTTCATACTGACATCGCAAAAAATTGAGAATAATTTTCGTAGCAAAACAAACGTGTCCTGTAATTGTAAAAATAGCTATTTCTCAACAGATGTGTTTTCTAATGTACCGCGTGGCGGATACGATTTAATGGTTGGTGCAACGGTTGCTAATTAGGTAGCCTGCTCTTCGAGAGGTAGATAATAACCAGCCACTTTGTTGCATTAAAATTAACAGCTCTTTTGTGAGACAGAATTTTTTCCCTTCAGATTATGTAAATAACTGGCTAGTCAGAGGGGGCAACAGCGAACCAGAGATCCACCGGCTCGTTGTAACGTAACTCATCCCATAATTAAAACGCATAACCTTATCTAACTGCGTGTAACGTCGCAACGCCAGCATGAAATTACGGGGTCGACCTTATAAAAATTTCCTGTAACGCAGGAAAATTGCGCAAGTTCCGCTGGAAAAATGTGCGGACGGCGGAAGTTCTTTTCCCATGAACGTCTGAATCCGGTCGTTGAACGGACATTGCCAAAATTATCCATTTTCCAAGCTCGTGAAACTAGTGGAGGGCTTAATAAATAGGTTTACTGCAGCGCGGTCTCGAAAAATTTCACAAAATCAAAGCAGTTTCGTGAACGATAGCGAAATTGAAAGAATATATGAAACTCTAGTGGGAGCAATATAAAAGATAATAACATTGGTTTGGAGAAAACTTGTATTTTTCTTTTGCTTTTGTTCTCGTATTGTATTAAAATAAAATTATCATATTATTATTACTCGTACATTATTATTTTTAAAAAAAATTCTAATCACTTATATTATGCAATTTGATATAACATCAGAAGTTTTCTTCGAATATTCCGGTAATATTTTTTCATTAGCATATTGCGTATTTCATGCATCTATGTTAAAACCGAGTAGGTGACGCAGAAAACAGTGAAAGGATAAAAATATTTTGAAAAGTATTTTTGAGGTAGAAAATGTTAACTTTTCCTAAATAACCATCCGGAGTTGTGGCTCCATGCGAAATTCAGCAACGCAGTTATGAACTTCGGTTCTCCAATTAACGCGCGCAATAAATATTTTCGTATCAGCTTTCATTGGTGCCCAACATTTTCGTGAAAATTTCCGCTCGGTTGTGACGTAATTTTTCTAATTATGAAATAACTTCGGAACGACTTATTGATTGCGTCGAGCGTGTTCAGCGCCGAGCGCAGTTATCACCGCCGCAGCGAGTTCCGCGCGAACGAACAACGAGATAATGCGGAGCGATATGAGGCGCGAGCACAGGCTCGGTCGAGGAGACGAAAACTGCAACAGCGCGTAAATCACGATCCTCGTTAGCCCGATTTGAGCCGATTATCGTTCGTCGCGAGAAATTTAACGCCCGCAGTATTATCCGCGCCGCTTATGAAGGGGATTCCGGAACGCGGACGATGCGCTATCGCGCGCCGGGGCGACCGTTTAACTCCGCGGCGATGACGAAGTGGTTGTCTTAGACCTAAATCCAAAATAGATACTAGATGAGACTGTTACCTGCGCGAAATAGAGATGCAGCGGAACGCGATCAACCTCTAACGTAGTTAGGAGTGTGCCAATGCGCGATTGGCACGTCAAGTACCGAAACTCTACCACTGAAGTTGTCACAAAATAAAAGCAATTTGATTTATATAATTGAAAATTCTGTTTGTTGAAGTACATTCCAATAGAAATGAATGTTAAAAATTAATCAAAAATTGGTAACACATATATGTGACCGACATGGTACTGTTAATAATTCTTGTTAAAAATTTTTAGAAATTCCTTTTCTACCGATGGCTTGATAAAACTCGTTAAAATAGAAATTTTAACGAGTTTAACGAATTTTATTTTATGTTCGAAAATAGAACGAAAAATTGTTGGCATCGATATGACATTTTCTTGTAACGTTATTATGGTCGGACGCCACCTAATTATTTTTTCATTTATTTTGAAACGTGAAACTGAATTTTGTGGTATTTTTGTAAAAACGAAAATGTGTTAATATTTATATGACATTTTCATGCGGCGTTATTACGGTCGGACGCAACCTAATGATTTATTTTATTTATTTTGAAGCATAAAACCGAATATGCTTGTCTCTTTCATCAAAATAGGCATTGCTAAAATATGACTCCTTTGAGAAAGGTACACAATTCATAATAATACGAGTCTCTGGAAAACAGCTAATGAATCCAGTTGCTTCGCCGAGTAACAAATTCCACCGTTTGTATGTATGCATTAATCAAATATTTGTTGAGTTCTGCTGCACGTCGAATGTAAATACCGTTGATACGATCCCGCCGTGTATCATAATAAATGTCAGCTCATTACCATTCCCTGCGTACTATCATTATAACTTTATATAGTTTGAATACAACATGTAGTTTAAACATGAAATGTAAATAAAGGAAGAATATAAAAGTACGATAATTTGAGAAATTGTTACTTTAATGATTGAAAAAAGAAAAAATATAAAGTTTAGGCTTATAATTGAACATTAACCTCTTAGGCACGACGCGCCATTATAGTGGCTTTCGCGGATGTTTCGTGCTTTAATCAATTGTATTATTTGTTATTAAAGTAAATGATTACACTGAAAGTGTATATGTACGATACACTAAGAAAAGAATATATTTAGCTATACCAAAAATATATATATTAACTAAAAATGGTAATTTAGTTATGAAAAATTAATATTAAGTTAATAGTATATTTAAATGTATAAAATATAAAGCATAAATGTGGGATATTAAATTTTGTTTTATTCATTATTTCTACAGCCCATTCTACTGTCCCTTGGTCATTTATTACTTCTACGCCCCCTGAGTCACGTCACGCGCCTCGCACGCCTGTAGTCACCTAAATAATATACACTTCACGTGACCGAATCACGTGTTAAATTTGTTTCTCATCAAAACACTTATATTAACCTTTTGATCTCTTACCAGGATCTTACGATCGTTCACGTCAAAACAAATTTAAATGAAAGGCTGGATTAATCTGTATGAGCAATAAAATATAACTTTTTTTACTTACTTTATAATACCTACTTTATATCTTCTATTATTTTTACTTACTATGTTCAGCTTCATGCTTTTAATACTCAATTTGTGAACTGTAGACAACTGTAAAGATTGTTGGATTCATTCCCTTGACATGATTTCTCGAGGGATTGCTCGAAACTTATAATAATTAGGACTGTCTTAACAGCTCAGTGTCTATTTTTCAAACATTTTAATATCTCCAACAAACGTTCAGCATCTTGAAAGCCCACTGTCGTGTATAAGTAGCCACCCACGTAATTAATTTTAGGTAAATGTCTTCTTAGTACCGTCGTAATATAAAATGCCTAAACATTCGTAAGACACATTGTATATTAAATTCTTATTTCTTAATTTGAACCTCTTTTTACTAATAATGTGTTAATTTGCTACTAAACAACACTGTTTACATACATATATCGTTTTTATACTATCATGTGTACATTTTTATTGTATTCCTGCATTTGATACTTTATACCTATTGCGTGCATACACATTCGCATAATCACAGAAAATTAGAAAAAGATTGAAAAACAAGAGCCTTCTCTTATCAAAGTATTTTTTTAACCTTTCAATTATTGATGACAAATTTATTCCCTGTTTTCTATCACGATCCAGAAAATGATAATTTTTATCTCAGTTTCATAAATAATTCTTTCGCTTCACCGCGCAGATCTCTTATATTGGCTACAGCAACATGTTTACTGCGTCGGCTTCATTAATCTCGGCCGGAGTTGCATCCACTACCGAATCATAATCGAAAAGTTAGCCAGTCAAGAAGGTTAGGGGAACTCGTGAAACACGAGCAGAAGAAACATCGAGCACGCTAATAAAAACTCGATTAAGTTCCGCACGATGCGGCTCGCTCCGGTTTATTCCGGTAGAGCGTCGCTTCAATCCCGCTTCAAGCCAGTACCCTTTTCATCCGAAACTAATTCGTTCGTTAACGCAGTTCTCCCGACGTACTCGAAGTGAGAAATAAATTTCCGGCCGATAGGAATCCAGCGTCGCCGCGGCGAGGTTAAAGTGTCGTTCAATTAAATCGACAATCAAATTATGTCTCAGACCGCAATGTCTGGTTTTCGTGTCGCAAGGGTCAGTCGTCGTTGATTTAAATTAACAAACGGCTCGTTGTTTAGTTAGCGGTCCCTCAGCGCAGATCCGACCCGTGAAATGAAATTCCCGTGGGCGTGGCCCCGCCGCGCCGGTCGGACGACAAATTTACTTTTCGATGAGTCCGCGATTCAACAAGCCACGGCCAAATCGAATTGAACGCGTTAAAGAGTCATGCCCGCCGGCGGTCGGAAGTTCCTCTCCGGCGTTCCTTCAGTCCTTAACACCTGGAATCCGTGCCCCGTTGATAAATTCTCGCCGCTGCAGGTGCGCAATTGCCGTCGTGCTGGAAATTAAACGGTCGCCGCCGCGCTTCTGCTGAATCGTTCGGAGCTTTTCCGAGGTAAACACTAAATGAATTTTTCTTATTTCGTGTTATGGTTGTTAACGATGTCTGGTCGGCGGATTTTCTGCTTCCACCATAGAAATGAAATATTATATGAATTTTAGTTGAAGGAAAAAATATATTTTCGTTTAATTCCTGCTCGTGAGAATTGTCTTTTGATCATTTTTATTATTGACTTTCATATATGGTTCGAAACAAAATGAAAGGACCGATATTTTCATACATTTTATACGTCATACGCATTGATACGTGGCATTTCTAGTTTTGGAATTTCATTGTTACGAATATAAATTCCAATTTTCAACAGCGTGAGACGGATCAAATAATATGTACCTACCGTTATTGTTATTTTCCAACAGTTCGCTTAATACGTATCGAAATTGCTATATAACCTCTATTGCAGAGGGAAGTAGGGTTTAACGATGCAAGTATGTACTCTTCATTTGTTTTGCTTCCCACGTATTCGGAGAAATTGTTAATATTATTTATTGTAGACGCGTGATAAAATCTATTACGTAATATTAAATAATAGTATTATTATTAAGTAATAGTAATATTTAAAAATAATATTCTAAATATACAAAGGGAAATACATGAAAAGAGGAAGGAAGAAAATATCCATTACGATAAAACAGTAAAATGTATATTACAAAGAAGAGATAAAATTTATAAAAATTGTTAGAGGTGTGTTCGGTAGAACAGATTTGAAGTTAGTAAAAGTACGCCCTATATATCGAACTATTAAAAGAGAGTATTGTAAACGAGCGCCAGAAGATCAAGAAATAAAAATTACGTTTGTGTTTCAGCTTTCCACGCGGATTAGTCTCAATGGCGAGTTCAAGGAGCAAATTTGCCACAATGCGCTTTACCAAATGATTCAATCGTTTGTTTATACAATGTCTATATGCATTCGGATGCGCACGTCGGCAATCCGCGGAGGTTTCCGGCAGTTCAGGTGGCCGAGTAGGTGAACCAGTCCCGTTCTTACCGAACCGTAATTATTGTTGTCCCAGACGCTGATGTATGGCAACGGCCAGCGGCCACGTGTTTTCTGACGCTGCAACCGGATATTTCTTGCCGTGTACGTGGCCGCTGCCTGGTGCCCGTGTTTTTCGCGCAGCCGCTTGTTAGGCTGGAAAAATCACTCGCGTTTCCGCCTCCGCAAACTCGATGTCGTACACGTTGTTTTCCGACGGCTATTGTTCGGCGGAAACACGACGCTCACGCATTCAATTCTTGTTGACAATGGTTCGGCTACTCGTGCCCTTAAGACATTCCGAACACAATGCTCTGTAAAATTAAAGGTTCGCCGAATTATAACTAAAGTATCGTCGACCTTTGTACTCAAATAACATTAAACAAATCGTACAACATTCTTGCTCTTTGCTTTCAAAGTTGAAGTTTTCACGTTCGCATCATTCGACGTAATATTTTTGAAGAACTCATTTTGTACAAAATGGAAGGAGAAATGAAAAATGATTTCACTGTTCTAAAATCAAAAAAAGAAATTGTTCACATCTTTATTTCGATATGAAGATAAGTCTCTTCTTTGTAATGATCTATAAAAAGTAGAAAGCGTGTCATCGGTGAGTAATGTGTATAGAAATGAGTGCTATGACCTTGACGAAATGTTAAAAAATCATCGAGATCGAAGATGACTCCATTTCTGTCAATTTTTTTTTTCTTTAAACAGATCTTTTAATTGTTACGTTACAAATCCCTTTTTCTCTATAATCTCAAACATATGACAATAATTAAGGTTAATTCTCTAGTCTTCTAACGCAGGTTTCATTTTAAAAACTGTATCTTGTATCCTAAATGCCATAAAATCAGCCTCTGACCTACATGTATACGTAGGAAACCTCATCTACGGTTCACCAACGTCAAAGCGCATCAGTGCTTGGGATAATGGTAATTACACGGCTGGAAAGTCAGGAATAGTACGCGTCCGCGCGAACTCGTGTCGACAGGAAGCGATGCGTGGAGCCGCGCGATCCTCCGTGTTCCGGTTGGTATCCATCAGATTCCGGAACGAATAGAATGGGAAAGCGCGGTCAGCTGAGCAAGAAAACCTGCAGAAAACAACGAGGCCCGGTTAATCGATTATGCTCGTTCGCTTATTATATACTTTCACCGGTTATGTCAGCGGTCAAGGAATAAGTGTGGAAACTAGGAAAGGCGCTTGGGTCTGCTATTAATACGTAATACGAGAAGTATTACGAGTGGCGACGTTTACATGAAACGATGGAGCCGGGTACGACTGTCCTCGGAACCGCGCGGCTTTCTTAATGTCAAGCGCGTGGGCGGTTAAGTACGCGCGATATAGTCTTCAGCACGCTCCCCGGTAATCTGATATCTGCGACTCGATGTCCCCCGGAGATGTTTCTGCAGCAAACATATTCGTTTACGCTGGACCCAAAATGTCTAGGCGCATACTACTGAATGAGAAATTATTTCTTTTCAATTTTAGGATAGAAAATTTGATATACAGACGTGGAAAATACGCGTGGACATCTTGTAAAACAGAATAACGTTTTAAAACGGAATAACTTTCTAAAACGGAATCACTTTTTAAAAGTGGGATCAAAAGTTTCATCTTCTTTTTTATAGGGAGACTGATTTGATAAATGATATGTAAAAAGTTCTTAAAAAAGTGAAAATTGTCCAGAATGACAAAAAATATTTTAAAAATCAGACTTTTCAACTTTTTCACCTGAACATATAACCAATATTGAAAGCATGCACATATACGAGTGTCGCCGTATCTGTTAAATGACGTAACGAAGTAACTTTGAGTCATTTTCAAAACAACGGTTTGATTTCTGAACCGTGAGAATGAGTTTCATCGTATTACGCAAGAAGGATGATCATTTCATAACCGTAATCTGTAAAATCACTCTTATTTTCGTTTTAGTCTCCGAAACAGCCATGAACGTGGAATAGCTTCCGCATAAGATATCCGATTATCGATCTGTTAAGACTAAGTACGCGCGTGGCATTGGCTGGATAAAACGAGGACTTCTGAACTGCCGTAACACACATATGAGTTACGCGACGGTGAAAGTGAAAGCATTTTCTGTGCGCTGATTTGGATTCAGGTGCCGGTTGCGAAACCAAAACTTCCTAATTCAAGTTTCCGGATTACAATCTTTTCATTGTTTTGACAAATGAAAGTGCGCTCGACGAGTATTCTTCTTTTCATTCGTGTCCTCATTGAAAATACCATGGAGAGAGAACAATGGCAAGTCTTTCGGGGTGCGTAATTTAGATTACGATTTCCTAAAAATCCGTCGAGCTTTCTTTTTGATCTTTTTTTGCACAAAGGATCGTTGGGGAGAACAGAGAAATGCATACATTGCGTTTTAATCTTCGGCTCTTTCTGGGTCACAATTCTTCAATTCAGATCAGAATATAGGTATCTTATTCAACACGGTTTTAGGCACGGCGAATAATGAAAAACTTGCAACAATATCTGAAAATCTGTAAAATATTATACGCGAGAGGATATTTGCAGTTTACGTGAAAATGATTCGTTCAAACAGCTTAACACCTTGCCGGATCATTCTCTTTACAATTACTATTGATAGAATATTTTCGATCGCGCTAATTTCTTAGAAGAAAAAGGAATTTTATAATTATTATGCGTTGACATCTACTCGAACGTTTCAATATTGGTGACGAGAGAATAAAATTTGATTTTTACTTAACCTGTTAGCTACGTACGACATGTATGGACGTCATAAGGACATGGCAATTTTACATCTTATAATAAATATACTTCTCCTACGATTTATGTCAAAATGCTTATAGTAACATATTCGTAAATTTCCCACGCTTCAGGATGATCCTAGAACAATTAACAAGAAAACTACGCTCAGTATAATTGATAAAACGCATAACAAAAATCTTCTAAATATATCGACGCAGCTAAGTGGTTAAAGGAAGGGATGAACATTCATACCTAGCAGCTTATTATTATAAATCACCATCACGAGTCTCACTCGTTAAAGTACGGCGAGGGGTTAAGAAAACTTTAGACAAGCAAGAAATTCTTTTGTTCTCGATAGTGTCGTTTCATCATGGACACCGAAAGTTCGCGAAAGATGGAAGGTCGCGATGAACAATTTTGTCAGAATCAACGCTCGACCTCGCCGCTACTCAAATACTCGATTCGGTGTTCGCCTCGCCTAAGGGAAGATCTTTCATTTACAAGCTTTTTACGGTTCCGAGTCTGCGTTGGGTCGTCTAGAATTCGCCTCAATAAGCTCTATCGCCAGGGTCAGGAGGAGATAGCTCGGACGAGACCTTGCTGAAGCTGTCTATTTCTACGGTATAATATCTTTCGTGCTTCTTACTAATCCCAT
Organism: Augochlora pura; assembly: GCF_028453695.1. NCBI lineage: Eukaryota > Metazoa > Arthropoda > Insecta > Hymenoptera > Halictidae > Augochlora > Augochlora pura. The sequence continues at coordinate 11,933,239 of NC_135772.1, read as the reverse complement.
TTTCGTCTGTCTCATTTAGAAAGTTACCGTCAGGAGTACGATTCACGAGATCAGACTCTCTGACGAGGGGAGCGATAGGCAGCGCCGATAAAAGAATTTCGTGTTCCTTCAAATGCAGCGTCAGCTTTTCAGGCAAGCGGATAAAATGTAATCGTACAACTTCTAGAAAGTTGTATTGCGAGCACGCAATTAACGATTGACGTTTGGTGGACGATATCGAAACAGCTGAAATTTAACTTGCTGACAATTTCTATATTTGACTTGGTGTTTGATTAAAGTTTTCTCTCCAGATGTTGAAATTGCGTTTTGAACAAACTTCGATTAGGTATTGGCAACGAATATAAAATTTTCTTTGCGTTAAGCGCTCATAACAGTCAATGGAAGGTTATGTTACGCCGCAACTTTCAAGTACATTTTTGAAGTATAATTGGATATCAGGAGAATTGGCCTTGTATCCAAGCAACAGCTAGATCCATCGAACATTTCAAGAAAGTTGGCATATTGCGAAAGTTCAGAGTGCAGATCGCCTCCCACGGTCGTAAAGTAATTCGCTTTGAACGCACGTCGGAGAAGGATTAGTCCGTTTGAAGTAGAAGCCGCGCGCGAAGTCACAAAGGGGCGGGATCCACCGGTCCATGTGACGAAGCTTGGCACATCGAACCAAGACACTCGAGTCGGAATCCATTCATTAGACCTCGGCCCTCAGAGGACACCCAGAATGGAGAAGCTTTGTGTTCGAGGTGCGAATCGTGGTACGAGATATTACGCTCCGCGTAATCAGGCCAATCGAATCTACGCGAAACTGCCGGTTTCTGCAATTAGTCCAGCCGACCGTGATTCGTATCCCCGTAGACCGATGAACGTCTGATTTGCTACTTGATAAACACGACGTTCCGATCCGGACACAGTTCAACCGGGCGACAACGCCGGCGAAAGTACCTATGCATGTAATTAAGGGTGGCTGGTCATCCGACAGCATGATCGGTTCGGTATCGACATCTTTGCAATTATCGAGAGGAGAAAAAACTGTGCTATTATTATTAATTCACTGCATCACTTTCCAGTAATGAACAGTTACGAGGATATAACATAAGGTAAATGAAATTGATATTGCAAAAATTTTGACGCAATCAAAATATGATTTACCATGAATGGATATTAAGGTATAATAAAATGATTATTCATTGAATTAAAAAGATTCAATTCGTTTCATAAGTATGATATGGAAAGCGAATGGTGAATGAACTCACTGTTTTTAATTAATCCTTTGCTCTCGAAAACATTTTAACTATAAATCTAAAATAATTTTTCTGGCTTCTAGTAGTTCCATTTTAAGTGACAAAGTGTATTTTATATATGTAAAATTGATTCTTGTGACTCATGCTAACAATGTCATCGTTAACAATTCTTTATTTTATTTTGAACCATCTATTTTGGAACCATTCGAGTGCAAAGGGGTAAATGTTTAAATGAACTCTGTACTTTGACAAATCGTAATAGTTATTTTCTGTTGCCTAATTAAACCTCGCAAATATGACCTACAATTTGCTAGTTATTATCTACCTCTTTGGTAGGCGAACAAAAGAGTGTAGCTCGAATTTTTACCAAAATATAGCAAATCATTGTTTCAGAAAAATATGTGGTTCCTTCTTATGCCTGAAATGTAAATTGTGTCTTACTCTAAACTTGAAATGTATAAAATACTTTAATCTTTCGTCGCAAGTTCATAAACATTTAGGCGGACTCGAAGGTATCCTTCGTGTCGTTACGCCATCCATCGTGGTCCCGGGCGGTCAGGAAACCGCGCGGAACTTTTCGGATTCTAGTAGCCGACGGAAATCGCGAATGAACGCGGAAAACGCGGCCGGATATTGAGTACGGTGTCGCGAAAGTTTCATCCGAGCCGTCTTTTGACTCCATTTCCGATGGGAGCGTGTGAAAAGGACCCGTTTCGACCGAGCTCACATGAATCCCTTTTGATCATCGTAATGTGCGCCGTTTTTTTTTGTCTCTTCTTTCACTCGCGTTTTGTCGCGAACGCTCCTTTGTGCGCGACGTCGGCTCGCGCACCGGGACAAAGGTCGGCACGAAACACAGCGCGGTTCCTTCGTCTTGTGTGCACGCACACGTATGGCCGGAGCGAATGAAATTATAAAAGTACACGGAAGCATGTCAAACAATTCTCGAAACACTCGCCTTGATTCCCTCCTCCTCGTTCCTTATTTCCTACTTCTCGAGTGCGCGAAGGAATAGATCAAACACGGGGAAAACTAATTATTTGTAACGCATTGCTAACATGTTACAATAACAAATTCGAAAGAATATTCATATGCGTGTAATAACATTGTGTAAATAACGAAAAAGGCAGTTCTAGATACAGCGAAGATTAAAATTCTACCAAACATCAAAAATGTAATTTCAATTTATCGAAGCTTCAGGATTTGTAACCAAAATCTGTAAATAAATTCCACATCTTTGCAAAATTGAAAAATTAAAAATTTCCTGCTAAAAGTCCTGTTCAGGTATTCTTTATTCTACGCGAACTATAGATTCATGGAGAACATGACAATGACGAGAATTTAAAAATATAATAGTATTATTTTTCACCTATTGAAACTATTGAGAATAGAAAAATATTGTTTTAAACATAATTAGTACTCAAAATTCTTGTACAAAGATTTGCATTTCGCTAAAGCAACAACACGTAATTTTATCGTCGCGTTAAATTGATCCGAGCGAGTTTGACAAAAATAAGGTTGGTAGGCGAAGGTTAAACAAAGACTGTGTTTTTCATTAGTTCCGCAGTGTCAGTCTCGTCAGGAAGGAGCCTCCCCACCTTAAAGAATCTGCTCATTGATCGACTGCGCAGTTAAGCGCAAACTAATTTCCAGGTGCTTGTACGTATTGTCTAGGAGAAGAACGCCGACATCTCGAGATTCCGACGCTCTGATTAAATTCGAAGGGGTGAGGGTCAACCGATTGTCCCCGGATCAATAAACTCCGACTGCGGAGAATAAGAGATCGACACGACCCGGATCTCGCAGCGGGATCAATCAAAAGACTCTTTAAACGCTGGCCGACGATCCGAATTGGCGGATTGGCTGTCGTTCGACGGGTCTGAGAGCCTCCTGCTGGATCACTATTCCAGGGAATACGTCGCGGATCGGAACTGATCTCGTTAAACCAGGCTGCGCTGGATCTCTCATCCCGAACGGCTTAAAATTGACTCGTAACTCCCGCCTCGAGTTATTGATACGTTAAGTGTTTCTGACACCTCAAGTCTAACTTCGTTATCCCTTTGTCTTATCACCGTCGGCGAGACTCGTGTTGCCGCGCAATAACCGGGACGTTATCCGGTCCTATAATTTCGATGAAATTGACAAATAATCGTTTACCAAAATATTCCAATATTCACGTTCGAGTCTTTAATGGTTCTTGGGTAAGCTTCCGGCTAAAAAAGTTGAAAAAAAGAAGCTAAACTCGTTTCTTAAAATTTCTAAGAGCTTGTACGTAACGTTTGTTTTTAATTTATCAGTTATAAAGTTGTGATTGAAATAGTGGAGGTTCTTTTTACAAAAGGTAAATTTTTGTCTCTATTGTGTTCTGCATGCTGGTCATTTAGTCGTTGAACAAAGGACTTTAAAAATATAGACTCGAGACAAAGTGGCAATATCAACAGCAACAATCACTTTTTTTTACATTCTGGATATTTATTTTTTGGGTAAATGTTTCAAACTAGAAAAATTATATATAACTATATACATAACCATTTTGAATATAGCAAGGTACTTTAATAAAATCTCACGATTATTATTTAAAACTCACATTTGAATGTGTTAATAAAACGCTTTTAATTAATTAGAATTCTAGAAAAATGTAAAAATTGGTTGGCAATTGGTTAGATTCAGAAGATGTAAATGGTTAAATAGTATACGATGTACATACTTCGAACTGAAATTCAAATTAATACGGAATGTTTCGACTGTTCAGTTCGCATTATATTATTTTTGAATCGCGCAAATTTTGGATTGCTCGATGATTATGAAACAGCCTGTACGAGCCACCAAATCAAGACGTCATCGCGATCAAACTGTTATCATTGTCAGACAGGTAGTTTACGGTACTCCAGCCGTCAGTTACTCGACTGATCAGACACGCCCCCAATCTACTCCTCCTTAGCGGTGCATTCGCGTCAGGCTGAGAAAGCATTGATCTATGTCACTGGCAGAAACACACTCCCAGGCAGTTGATCGAGCACCTCGCTGTCTCCAGCGACGACACCTTCTCCCGCGGATCGTTAGGAACTTCCAAACACATTTTTTCCTCGAACCTCTCTCGCCTTGCAACCGCAATCGTTCGAGCGCGGCGCGACGCCGAGCGAATCGAGCGAACATCCTTAGACCGTGAAAGATCGAAAGCCAAGCTATCGACAGACCGATGGAACGTTTTTTCACAATGTTCTGCTGCTTCGATGATCGTGTCGCCTTGCTCCGCGCCAGACTATTTCGTTTTATCGGGTTTGTTCGGCGAGTGGCGTTTCTCGCCATTTTCTTCGCCGGCTAACATCGAAATGAATTTCTCAATTCACGATCCGCCAGGATCCAATGGGGTCTCCGAAAGTTTCCGCGATCGATAAGCCGGGGAACTTCCTCGTTTAATGCTTTCGCTATTTCTCTTGGTTCCTGCCACGAGATATTTCTACTTATAACGTACTTCTGAGGGCGATGCGAGGGATTGGCCAACCTCGGCCGAAGTAAACAGAAAATAGAGCCAGATAGAGGTTTATTGTGAACAAGTTAGCTCATCAAAGGAAATAGAGGGCGTTTCGAGTTCGTAATGTCTCGCAGTTCGTCTCTTAATCTGGCTCCTATTCGATTATACCACAATATTGCATATTTTATATTTTGTATACATTTAAAGTTTCGTAAATATGTTTGGTCAGCAGCTCGAATTTCCACATTTCTTTTCATAAAATTACACAATTTTTACACTAACGTAGAACGAGAAAATTTTCGTTTTTTTTTTAAATTGTTTATCATTAATAAATTGGGATAGTACCTTGATTTCAAATGGAAAAGAGAGGGAGAGAGAGAGAGAGAGAGAGAGAAAGGGAGGTGCAGACAGACGGACATAGTTTATATATTAATTTCATAAAAATAGATACAATAGATCACTTTCGTTAGAAACGTGTATTTAATAAATTTGAAACAGAAACAGTTAGCCTTTTCATAATACAAGACTATAATAACATGATTTTAATATAACCTGAATCAGATTTCCATAATTTCCATAATTTCCCCGTTCTGTTTAGCATGGTTTCAATACATACACATTACACTACAGTTTGTTAGTATTGAAAATATTACATTATTCCTATGATGTGTTACTTTCAATAAATTGAATTGTATTTCCAGTTTAACAAAATTTTTTTATCCTTACGAGCTATTTACGGTACGTAATATACTAATAGCATTACTATGTTTAGTAATCAATACACTTATACATGCTCTTAGACATGTATAAATAAATGTCTTCGGAGATTTCTTAAATCAAAAAAATAACAGCTGCACCGCATGACATTTTGTCAATGACGGATAAAATTTAAAATAATTACTTCTTTTGTTTAATGTCAGTTTTTTCACAATGATATTTTAGTCACTTTTCCATTCGCTCAATTTTTGCATTAAGAATTAGACAAAATAAAAGAATAAAAAAATTTATTATATTTTATTTCAGAAACACAAAATTAATTATACCTGAAAACAAACAAAAAGTACAGCAATTGATTGCTTTGTAATAATCAGCTTTTCTACAACCCAATAATTGCAAATGACTGAAATGTTAACAAACTCAAAAAATGATTATAAAATTTATTACGTGTCAATGGAGTGTATACTGATTTTCTCTCTTTTGATACTGTGACCTAGTTACGCGTGATATTCAATTCATTTTGCAATAAAAGCTTGTCCCCCTAATTCGAGAATCAAAGAATGTATTCTGTACAGGTATTGCAGCCAATTCGGAGCTGTTCACCTCTGAAATTCTGTCCAAACTTTAGGAATCGTCGGTGGACGGTTCGAAGGAAACTTTCCTGGGCTCGCAATAAAAATGGCAACCGCGTTCCGCGTCTGATTAGCATCGGCCGTAACTACTTGCAGCCGAAAGTTCCCGACGATCAGGCCGGTCCATGTAACGAGCTAATATCGTCGGTCGCCGCCGTATGCAAATGAAATATAAGGCGACCTCTCCGCCACGGACCCGTTAACGTCCTCGGGGGACGACCGAGGCAAATGAAAATCCCTTTCACGGGCTACACTTAAACATTGTTCCTCGCCTTTCACAATGCTTTAATGACTCGCCGGAATTGCCGCGAGGATTAATCGAGATTGATTTAACGGGCTTGCCAGCTAATGCTGTAGATTTAGGTGCTACCTGGAGATAACGCGAACGTTCCTAAGGACACGGAACATCGCTCTGGAAAACAGACCCCCTGGGGGCACGACTCAGCCCGATGAACCTCGTTAACTCACTTCCTGCACGAAGTAGAAGCTCGTAGATTCGATTCCGAATTACAAATATTGATGCGACAACAATGCATGAAATGGTAGAATGGTTTCGGAGCCGAAACCACAGGTTCAATTTCCGTTTTGTTTCAAACTGTTATAGCGAGTTATATGACAATCCGAAATATGTTTATATTACTTTTATTTTTTATTATTGCACACGTTTATTTGTTTAGATGAAATTGAGTTTTATTGGTCATGTTACATTTTATGTTATTTAAGATCATATTGCCCGAAGCAAAAATTCTTTTCAATGAAATAAAAATACAATTTACATTGCCCACGCATTTTAGTTACTCAAAATAAAACGAATTTCGCCATTGTTTGAGTAACTAACAGTACTATCACTTATTTTAACTATTTTTTCTTGTAAAAATTCGCAGATATCGTTGAAAAATATGAAATATATACGAAAAATGGTGACGCAAGAAGTTGCATAGTTTCTTCATAAACAGATACAAAAGAGCATGAAAATATGGTTTATAGTAAAATACATTCTAAAGTGTCGGCTACGTTGCATTAAATCATTTTCCATACGTTTAACAAACTTTCATTGTCTGCAAGCTAATTGTCGATGAGAATGACGTTTCTCGGTATCGATTTGGCGACAATTTCTCTCGGAATCGCAGCGTTAACTCGAGACCGCTGTCCGCAGCGCAAGGATTTCCGTGATCCGATTTGTGTTATCTATTCTCGAAGACTCCTCCACGGGCTGCAACTCCACGGTCAATCATTGATCGACCCCGATTCTCGTTAATTACCAGCTCTTCGTGTAGATGCATCATTGCCTCTGAACCGTGACAAAACTTTTTCACAAATTTCTGATAAAGCAACTTCAATTTATCGCGCTGTCGAGCCTCTACAATGCACAGATGACAAGGTTTTAATACGATTGAAAATTTTCAGCCGTTTTAAAGCGCTCAATTCACTTTGAAGATTTATGAAACGAAGTCAATTAACAAGTTCATACCCAGCCAGCTTTCAAATGCGATATTACTTCTTAGTGGAACAAACGAGTTTTGCCCCGATTGCCTTATCGGTAGTATTTTATTTATTCAGCAATCATTTTAATAGAAGTTCATAATAATTTCTTCATCTGAAACGGAAGTGGTACTAAACCTTTGTACTCGAAGCCATTTTAATTCTAGATTGAATATAATTTCTTCTGACTTCTACATGCATGTATTTATATATGTATGCATTTTTATTTTATTCAATTCATACGATATTTATTTATACAATAATTTTTTATAATAATTAATTATACAATAATTACAATTTTAACAATTTCTTATTAGATTGGATCTACTAATAAGATCAGAGATATTATTAATACCGACTGAGTATTCATCACTTGAACATTAATAGTGTAAAATCACAACTGATCTATGCTATAGTACATTAATTTTGTTTATTTAGATTTTAAAATCAATCTGTGAAAACTGGGTGACATTTCTTATTGGTTATTAAATATGCCTGTTTTCAAAGCATGACCCTATTTGCTAAAAATTGTTACAATAGGTGCAACTATAAAATCGACAACGTTCTTGAAATCAAAAGTTCAGTGTTAAAATGTTCTTGGAATCACTGCAAATGTCACCTCGACTATTTTCTAACCAGTACATAATTTACGCCACGAATTTTAGATAATAACAAAATTAGACTAATAGAAAAGCTTTAAAATGAGACCAAGAAAATTAACAAACGTTTATTGTAGTAGCAAGTAATATCTTATTTGTCCGAAGTGATCGTATCGAAAGCTGTTGATGAAATGCCGTTGCATGAGTGCATGAACCATACAAAATATTATTATACCCTCAGAACTTTCCATCACAGTGATTGCTATTTATTCTCCAGCGGGACAATCCGTTTAATTCGTAGCAACAATAGAAAACAAAGGAAGCAAGGTAAAAGAGGTCCGCAGAAGGCGCGAGACCGGTCTGAAAGCGTTTTATCGGCGGACGCTCGTCGAACTCGTCAATATTAAGGTGTAAACATCGTTACGCTCGAGCCCCATTGTAAGGCACATAATTTAATTCAGCCAGTTTGCGGATATCCTACGGCGCGTCTAGTGCCCGCGGTGAGATTAAATCGAAAGCTCGAGGATCTCCGCGGGAATTGTTGGCAAATAATTCCTTTCGCGGTCTACGCCGGCAGGTCGGGCGGCAGCCCACTCGGATTATCGTGAAGTTTAATCAAACCGATTGTGAATCCTGCGAGCTATGAACGCGTTGAATCGACCCTATGAAAATTCATTTTCGTGCCTTTCCTCGCCGGTTATCGTGGTCCGCCGACGCGCCGCTAAATTGTTAATTAAATCGACCAGGTCGAGTTTTATCGTTCCGCCCCTACGAGGCTCGAATTACTTTCCGGCGCTACCCGCGCTCATCCCCCTACGATTTGCATTTAATTTCTTGTCGAGTGTGAAATTTACAAACTGAGCTCCATGGCTGTGCCCGAACCCCCCCACCACCTTTCTCGAATAGCTCTCCACGTGCCTTTCGACGAAACATTCTGCTTTGTTACTATGTTTTGTAAATTGATTTAATTACACCGCGCCGTGGGCTCGCGGATTGTAATTATACGCAGCGAGAAAAGTATTGCCGCTGCGATAATGGTAATGGTTTTCCAACGGTTGTACAGGGTGGCCCAAAAGTTGGAATCGGAAAATTAAGGGTTCCTCAGGTCATTTGAAGTAACTTTCTCCTTGCTGAAAATGCAATCCGCGACTTTGTTTACCAGGTTATTAACGAGTTAATAAATTTCTCTGTATATTTTTTTAAAGTATTAGTTTTGCAATTATAGTTTTCCTAGTGTTATACACGAAAGACATAACGCGACTCCACAAATAAAAATTCAACAGAGACAAGTTTAAAGACATAAATGCAAATAGATTTTTAAAATCATTTTTTTCGAAAACGAAATTGCCGACGAAAGCTTATTCTATATTATTTATTTATTTTTCAATGTAAAATCAGCCCCTATCTGGTAAATTACATGGCATTGGGTGTGAAACAGATTTCCCTTCTAATCTTATGCATCAGTTGAATTTTCTATAATGCTATCATTTTAGTGTTACAGGGTGAAAATCTTTGCTCATTAAAAGTCGTTAAGACCACTAAGAAGTCCTCGGGATTACGTTTTGCCAAGCCGTAAAAATTGGCGGTGCCGGTTAATGATTCCCGTGTCTCTGTGCTTCGACTAGAAACAGCCGAAAGTTTCGCAAACCGTCCCCGGTACACAACTTTTTCCATATAGACGAGCCGGCGGGAGAGTTGCTTACCGGAAAACTTCGAACCGTGTCCCGCAAATTTCCATCCCCGAGGGAAGCGAAGTTTTCACAATTTCTGCGCCGATAAGCTGTCATTCTGCGATTTTTCTAGTCGAACGAACGCACCGTGTTTCGACGAACGAATCGAATAATCATCGCATCGGCGGGTCGAGGTCTGGGCCACTTGAGCTCGCGCTGATAATTAATTGTAAGTAACCGGCCTTTCATCGGGCCAGTCCCCGCGGACCAGTTTTGATAGACTGAAAGGACGACACGGATCCCCGTGTTCCGAGCAACGGACCAGATGGATCGGCCTTTTTGCCGGAGGAAGGCCTCTTTCTCGCCGACCTTTCGCCGACCCTTTCATCCAGTCGACACTCAGAAATGGAACTTCGCCAAATTGTAAGAACCCGAGTCTTCTTTGACCGCGCGCTAGGCAAGCGCCCTTTGTAACCGTCACTGAAATATTCAGCGCGACCTCTCCTGGACTCACCCCCTTTTTTTCACTTTGCACGCACCAGGCACACGGGCGACATGATTTTCATAGGACCATGGGCGAACGTACTCGACGTAATTTGCATTATTAGCTAAATGTAAGCACTGCTTTCTGCTGCGCGGAGGGTGCTCGTAGTTTCTATAGGGCGGCCCAGAATTGTTCAGCGAAACACCGCGACTGTTTACATAGGAACTTCTTTAACCTATTTGTGTCACTAGTGTTTACTCTCCCTTGCTCAGAAGAAGTTCGTTGAGAAAAGGGTAGCACCGAAATCTCACCAACCTACCTGAGGTAACGATCTCGCACATGTACGGTGACAAACGTGCTGTCCTTATTGGCAGAAACGATCCCTTGCTATTAACCCCAATTTCCACGAAACGAGGAACTTGAGTACGGTCGATTATAAGCAAACAACACCTTTTGACTCTCATCGCCGTCTTGCTCCACCATGGTCGTCATTTTCGACTAGGTACACGTCAGACAGGTGCGTGTACATGAGTACGTATGAGTGCGTGAACCTTGTGACGGGAATCAGAGCGTAGAACAATCGAAACGAAATGAAACATGCGCTACAATTTACAAGGTGCAAGAGTGTTGACACACCCCTAAAACATTAAATTCAGATTGTTCTCATCAGTACATGATTATTTATAATTATTTATTATTAACTAGCATTTTGATTAACTTTTCATTGTATTATGCAGCAAATGTGCTGTACTATACACATATTTTTTTTATATCCTTGTTATATCATATGGCATCTTTAAATGCTATTTATTTTTAACGTCTTAAGTACGTATTCAACATGTATAAAGTATATGTGAAAATAACCGTCATGTTATTAACCATCACGAATACCATAATGTTCGATCATTCAACGAACGATAGTGAAGAAATCGATGAATATCATGATGTGATGATTGCGGCAGTAATATCATTGACATAAATTGTACACAAGATGGAATAACTAATCACAGATACGGAAAGCATATAACGTCACATGATAATTAATACAAAAAATTTGTATTATGTTCTAGCTGCCAAGAAAATATGAGGTTTCAATTTTGTTGATTCATACTTGTTTAATTTTATCATTTGTACTCGAGTGGCGTCTCTGAGAAATCATTATTTGTTATTCACAATTTATTTACTTGTTAATAAAAAATTCTTGAAAGTGTAACTGTTCTATCAATCGCAACGCTCAATTTCATATGCATAAAATACAATAATATAGAACAACTATTTCGGATTTGGAGTTAAAACGGCTTTGAGTGCAAAGGATAAGTATAAGAAAACTGTTCAATTATCCAAGAATTCTTTAAGCAAGGCTACACTGCGTTCGAGCGAACTCCCATCAGGAAAAGAAGCGTCTCAAATATTATTCTAGTTATACGATCTACGACGATGTCAAATAAATTCCATTAAGTTACTCCGCTAAAGCGAAAAAGGCTGAGGGAATTCTCACGATCGTAGAGGAAAGGTCACGAGTTTTCCGCGAAGAAATGAAATTCACGTGTTATTGGCAAACAGGAAGTTTTCGTTGAAGTTGCGGCTAGCGCCCGAGCGGTGGTTACAGTAGCGAAATGAAGACTACAGAAGTCCATTAGTTGGCCGCCATCTTCGCGGAATAAAATCATCCGAGGAGACAAGCAAAAGTCCTCCCCCATTTTTTTTACGAGACAGCCGGCGCTAGTGAAAAAAAAGAACGGAATGCAAAGGTCGGCGAAACTTATGCAAATTCGCAATTTTATTCATACGTAATGTTTTCGCCACCCTCGCGATGCGGATTAGTCCGGCCGCTGTACTATTCCCCCTTCTTTTTCGAATGCAAATCATTCCCCGGGGATAATTTACAAATTTCTCTCTCCCGCGCCGGTATCAACCTTATTTCGGTCGTGCCGGCAAATCATGTTTTTCTTTTTAAGGCGTTTCACTATGCGTTACGGATAACCTTTATTCGTTTCTTTTCCGTAGAAAAGGTGTCCCGAAATTAGCGGTTCAACTTCGAACACGCGCGACCGCTGTGCTTTCCGCGAAAGCTCCGTTTTTAATTAACCGAAGGTAATAGGAAACCTCGGTCAAATATTCATTGTTGGTTTCAACGTATTTTTAGAAATTTCAATGTTGCTTTTACATTTCTCTTTTCAACTTTTACATTTCCTTTTTAACGTTGTTTAAATTTTAATAATGTTACAATAAATAACTACTAGCGATTCGAGAGACCGTTTCAATTACTTTAAATGAAATTATAACTGTTCAGTTAATTCAACTACAATATTATTGCGTTTCATACGCAATGCAGAAAATAATTATATTTTTTCGCAGTGTTCGTTCTCAATTCGTTGTCGAAACGCAATACCTGTATACCTTTAACATAAGTGTTATTAAAAATATGACATTTTCGACAGCAAAAAATATATTTATAAAATCAGAACACGTCGATGACAATTTATTTCGTAAAATGAGCGAGAATCGTGTCCGACTATTTTTGTGATCGAACAATTTCTAACTAAACGCTATGTAACACAATGCTCGATAATAGGGAACAAATTACTTGACAATTATACAAGTCGTTATGTATTCAAGCACAATTATACTTATGGTCGATTAACAACATTTGCGCTCGTGAATGCACGAGCATGCTTCTGTCTGATACACATGTTAAATTGTTCTGTGAGCGTTTCCCTAGAGGAACGAAATATATATGAGCAGTTCACTGTGTATATTGCACGTTACTGTATCGTTTTATTTACGAAGTATCTGAAATATATATCACTAAAGATTGTGAATTATTACAGTGAATATGAATTCTATACTTGGAGAACAATAATACGAGAAGAATAACTTTGTTCATGCACGCCTGCGTCGGAAATTCTGCAGGGTAACTGAAATCAGCGATACGAACGATTCCCCATAGGCAAGTACTGCACAAATATGTTCTCCGATAATACCGTTTCCATTAATCCCAGAAACGAACTGCTTCTAAATAAATTTGTAGTCCACGTTTTTTAAACTCATAATGCACCATCGATCCGTCTTTCCAGTCTGGAACGCCTCTGTCGGCGACAGGGGATTACCGGCGCTTCGATTTTTCAAGTTTCCAGAATACATCGGGCCCGGACAAATAGATCACGGATCCGTTAGGTCGCGTCGCATGTTTACAATGCACAGGTGCTCGACGATACAACAGCTCTAGGAGAACCGTACCGATTTTCCCCCGCGGACGGCATATGTAACTTTCCCGAGCCAATCAGTGTCGCGCACGAGCGGTCCGGCCCTAGGGAACGGTGAAATAGTTTTATGAGCGGGCAACGAATCGAAAATCACCTGAGTGAAAAAAGCGAACATCGAGCACGGCAGATAAGAATGAATTATGGAGCAAAACCGTTCCGTCCCGTCCGCGGCATAGAGACGTTCGTTTGTTGTTCTGTGGAGAGTTTGTGCGCTGTTTCAGCAGTGCTCTCGGAATGTAGCTTCTTTGGAACAGATTACGCGAATTCGTTATAACGTGGAACAAATAAAAAACAGAAAAGACGTATAGCAGAGTGTATCGAAATTTTTAACTGTTTGAACTCATTTTGAATTTAATTGTATTACGAAAACGAAGACAAAAGATTGTATATTGTATAACTTTCCTGTGACATTGTTGTCTATATTTTGAAAACCGTTGCATTTAATGGAATAAAATCAGTATAATAAACTAGTTAAATAGTATAGTTAATTATTAGTATTTCTTGAACTGACATAAATATACAGAAACCACGTTAGAAGCTGAATAATATATAATATGATCTTAATACTCTCCTTACTGCAATATCCTCGTTTAAAGTGTTAAGATAATTTTTCAAATTTTTTTTTAAATTGAGAAAAACATTGAAATACCTTGTATACTACGTTAATTGACATATACATATTTTATAAGTTTTAGTATATAACAACAGTGCAAATTTACTAATGATTATTACTCTATAGAAGGAATGCCCAATAGCTATAATGTAATCGAAATTCAACCTATGAAATATGCATTTACTGATCAAAGTTGTTGTCCTAAATTTATTCAAGGTTTCAAGGTGTAGGTCGTATAGAAAAAGTGCGAGACACTGGAAACACGTTCTATATCAAGTGGCCGTGTTCAAGTTCCGGATCATTAACCTTTCCAAACCAGCAGTTTTTAATCGACCACGTGAACAATTTTACGGTCTCTATGTAACCTTTTGTAAACACACATTGTGATTGATAACAGCCAGGCGGCGGATACTTTGGGAATGGAATAAAATAAAATAATATTTCCCTCCAAGCGCAGCAATATTTTTTAACAATTTTTCCTCTTATGCCAAACTAATATCAAGTATCCTTCATAAGCGAACTTGTGAATTAACCCTCTATGGGCCGAATTTTTATTTTAACTCTAAAAAAATGTGGGAACGAAAAATCAGAAATTAAAAACCTATATATGCAAACGAAAACAAATTTTGTGTTTAAACAATTTTATTACGATATATTCACTATGTGACTTTCAAGTCACATCGGCCTATAAAGTTTGCATTTCTGTGTACTAATAACTCATACGTGGAATTCCATAAAACAATTTGCATTTGGTGTTAAGCATAAATCTACATTACACTTTGAACATTTTATTTTCGGAACTCCTTTGCATCCGGGCTTTTTGCAACGTCCTCTGCTGTGTGCAAAAAATTGGCCAATGTGCCACTTCATCTTTTCGTACGTTTTGTATAGTTAGGGTACTATTTGGTCTCTTTTTTCTTTTATTTTCCAATTGTTTATCTACCTCACTAGAAACAGCCTTCTTTTCTTCAGAGTTCCTTTTGCTCCTTACATAAAGAAAATGCAATGTCAGTTTTAAATTCCAATAAACTATACCGGCGCCCGGGGCTCACAGAATGCGATGAGCGATCTCCCTTATATAAGAGCCAAGCATTGACCACCGTCAAATATAAGAGGTGAAATATAATCCGCTAATGCGTCTAATTCCTCGGTTATTTCTATTGCATTTTGTATTCGTTTTTGGGTATATGATGTATAAATCTAAAAACGGGAGAATGCATAAGCTTTATCCTAAATGTACCAAAATCTGCCACAATAGCCCACTGTAACCTCGATGTTACAGAACTGTATCATCAAAAACAAAAACAAATTGAAAATTGAAATTCAAACAAATAGGTTGTTATTGATATACCAACCCAGAGTTATTATGTCCACTATTTCTAGTTTGGTAATCACTGACGAAAGCATAAATAATATCAATTGGATCAAATGGTTTCGCGCAGTTTTACTACTGACAGTTTGCACAGCATTTCTTTCGTATTGGTTGTGTTGGCAACGTCATAGAGTTAAGATTTATGCGCCATCTCATGAAAAAAGTTATAATTATTTTGTAAAATGTCGATAAATTGAAATGTGACCTGAAAGTTACACGGGCCCATAGAGGGCTAAGTTACATAGTATTGCGCTAATGTCAACGCAAAGTAATATTTCATTCCAGTTTCATGCGTTACGGGATTTATCGGTACCAAGCAATTCCTGCGAACGCGAATGGAGTATCAAGGAGCAATTCCGGTGGCGCTATTTTTTTCGTTGGAATAGCTAGAATAAATCCAGCCGGCGTCGTCAAAATCTGCTCCTTCGATTAATCCGGTTTCGCGGAACGCGCTAACACGGGGCCGGACGGCTACTTTGCAGAAATATGGTATGTTTACTGCCGCAATAAATATCTCGTTGTTGCCGTTCACAGGAAACGTGTCGACGTCATAACGTAAATATCTTTTAATGCGTCCAATTGCGCAATTCCGACGGATATTGTTCCGTGTTTTGACACGTCACTGCGTTAACCAGATCTCGTAAAACAACTCGATGCCCGACGTTTCTGTAATATCTCTGACGTCCGACTTTCATGCGTTTTGCATTAAACTCGGAATTCGCGATTTCCATGAATACTTAAAGCAATAAGCTTAATACTTAAAGTAATAATACGCGATACTGTAATGCAATGATTCAATAATGTACACGTCTTCAGAGCCGTATCGTGGAAATTAATTTACGTTGACCATAGTCTCATTATTAGACTGCGGGATCTGTATGCATTTATGGTAAACGCAAGATTGCGAAACGCATGGAATCCCGTATTCTGATGGAAATGAATTGTATTATTATTCTGCGCTCATCATGTGGAACGTCTTGGTCGATATAAGACATTCCTTTCTTCTTCAGATCTTTAAAACATGACGCACTAAAATTAGAATTTGCAGAAAGACGCGGCCAATTTACTTACGATTATATAAACGTTTAGTATCTTTCTAAATATACAATTATTCTACTTTATTTTTAAATAAAATGTTCATCAAGTGTCACGATTTAAGAAAATGGTTACAATATTAATTTTTCTGGAATAAACTTCTGATAGCCGATATTTTACTTCGAGTAATTAAATACATATTTAACAAATTATCACATGACTCGCAGAAGTCACACAATTCTAGTAGATAATTAATTGTAATAAAGATTTTCGCATCTCATTTTACGGTGTCAATTACTCTTAAGATATAAATTCGATGCAGTCTGCCGGGCGAGTAATAATAATTTTAATTTCAGATCGATTAAGAGATCGAGCCGTTTTGTATACAAAGTGTAGACAATCGATTTCGACTTTTTCTATTTGTCGAAGCGTTCTCGCGCTGTCGTTTTTGTTGTCTGTATCGGACAATACTTCATTAATTATTTAAATTGGGAAGCGTCGCTTAAAATCGTAGCAATCGATGTTTAAACAGCTCTTTGCACCGGCGAGTTTCGACACGGTTCGTTATCGGGGCTCGTAAAAACGAAGCAAAAGTCGTCGATCTGAAAGTTCATCGATAATTTCACGAGATTCCGTTCGCATTTACTCGCCATTCCGATCCTCCTCGCTCTCCCCTACCCCTCCCCACGGCTGACCGGTGTAAATTTAATAAAGCCTCGCTCTTATCTAAATGACTCCGATTGGCGGCGATATCCACCCCGGGCGGCAGCCAGTAAAAGCGGTGATTCGAAGGCACGGAACCGGCGAAGTTTGCTCTCTCGGTTATCTCAATCGGCGAATCGAGAGACGAGGCGAGGATTCTTTCGGGCGTAATCCGTCGGAAGAAGAATGCGCCGGTTCCGTGTTGCACGAAGGAACAGACCGCTATACCCGGATTACCTTCCCGAATACTCGCCGTTGGAAGTTTCCCGCCGCTAACTTTGTCGCCGATGGAAACGCGGCTGATTGGGTCGAACGAGGTGTGCGAAATGGCCGACTGACAGAGCGACGGGGGGTGGGGGATGAAAAATTGAGACTTAGTTTGCTTTAATTGCGAATTTGCATAGCCCTCGGGGCACGTGAACTCGGTTAATCTTGTTCCGACCGGAGCAGAGATTTATTCGGTTCAGGGGCCCATTCCGCGCTAAGTTCGACTAATTAGAACGAAGCAAACGAAGCCGGCCGAGCGCGCCAGCTAGCCGAGGAATTAAGAATCGCCGACGAACGGTGGGAACGTGTTTGGCAACGGCACAAAGCCCAGTCCTCGTTGCATCTTAACGGCCCGACGTTCCTCTGGCGACGCCCGAAGGACCTCTTATCGAGTCTAAAGTCGCCTCAGCCTGTTTCTAGACCACTCGCTCGACCTTCGAGGGCTCGTTTCTGCATCGGCGAACCCTTAAACACGAAGCTGGATTCCAGCCATACCACCGGAATCGACTTTGTTTGACCTTTTTCACGAGATACAATGGCCGTTCGATAACACCCCGCGGATTACCAGGACGCATTATTGCTGGTTCTATGCTAGCCAGCTTACGGATTGATTGGTTAAAGTCCATGGAACAACAATGGAGTCAAATATCGTCCTGTAAATTTCGTCTCGCTCTGCGCGTTCCATGTCTCTCTCTCTCTCTCTCTCTGTTTGCAATTATTACACTTCTATTATTTACATTGAATATCTAGACAAAAACTTGGAAGAAGATCATACTTTTATATTTTTATTTTAGAAATAATATAAATCGTTGTTAAATCAATTAAAATTCGTTTAATTGTGTCTGAAATATTTGCTAAATTGCAGTAGATGTGGAACATCTGTTACAAATAAAAATGTCGTGCGTATCCAACGCTAAATTCGTCAATGAAAAGGAAGAAAATAATTTTATCTGATAAAGATAAATTAATAAATTTAAAGCCGGGAAAGCATTCCCTACTGTGTATATTACAGAAATTTCTAATAGATTAAAAAAAATCTTCAGATTACGTAATTCTAATTTGCGACGTTCAAAAGTGGGACAGCTTAGAAAAATCCAATGACCATTGACGTATCATAAATTCATGTTGAAAACGATGAGGGAACTCGGTGAAAAACCCGCAACGCCGTCGCACCATGAGGTTCCTCCATTCTCTCCTCTAACATATAATAAGTACCAAGAAGCTTAAAACACTTCATTTTCTAAAATACAACGTCTTAAAAGTATTTCCTGAAAGTTTCGAGTCATTTTCGTTAAACCAACGACGTTGTGAGCTCCCTAGCGCTATAAATTCTTTATTATTAACCACGTTTTGAAAATACATATTTGCGTGGGAAATTACCATATCGTTTTAACAATTTTCCAATTGTAATCTTCAATGGTTGTTTTAATGACATTATAAGATCAAATAAGACGACGAGTGATACAAAGTAGAATACATCACAGAGAACGGTGTTTCAATACGTTGCATTTTAATATTTTATTATTTTATTTATTTTATTTATTTTAATATTGATAATACCAATCACTAGAAGTGATCAATTCGCATCATCGTTTTAAAAATACCGATTCTGTGTTTGTGAAGACATTGTATAATTTTAATTTTTCAAGTACGCCCAAATAAATAAACACGATCACTAACTGTCCATATAAGTAACCTTAAGAACTGATTGCTTGGAAAGAATTTATCGTTTGATTGTTGCAACATTAAAACTTCTGGCAAAATTCAAAAGCATCGCAAGAATAAAATGCGAAAACTGCAATAGTTAAAACGCTGCACTCAACGTATTTCGCTTCAACGCTTTGCACATCTCTTTGCGTCTTAATGCGTCAGTAATTCGTAAGTTGGAGTTCAAGTGTCAGATACGAGATGAATCTTGAAAAGTTCCACGGGGAACGCCGGCGGCTTTCTCGGATAAGGTTTCCCTGTAATTTAAGTTGCCCGAAATTCCCGGGGTCCGCGAAATTGTTCTAAGTTGAATAGGCGACGCGTGACGAGGAGTTGTCGGGATGCGAAAAACGGCGGTCTTAAACGGGCCGCTTACGGGATCGTTGCCGGTCGCCTAATTAGAAAGCCCTTGGACGCGTGCGTGAACACCGCGAAGGGTTCTCAAGAAAACACACTCATCGCCGCGGATCTTTGCTGCCTTCATTAACGTCGGACGTTTACTTCGGGCTTCTTCGGGGCACCGTCCTCCGCACGCCCGATGTGAATTCTTGAAAGGCCGGCTTGTTACACGCGCGTTGTCAGGCCCAAGGAAAAGGGTGACCGCGTTCTTTCGACCAGAGAGCCTCGCGTCCTCTTCCACGTGAAATTGAAAGATTGAGAGGCTGAAAGGTGAGTCGGGAAACTGGGGCGTTTCCTATCCAAATAAAGTTCTCATTTAATTAAAATGCAGTGCCGGGGATTACAAAAGAATGAATCCCACACTGTGTTGCTATAAGCCGGCTGAAAACACGGATACAACCGGAGAGGTATAATTTAATATCCGGGTCCCTCGAATAAGAGGCAAGCTCGACTAGTTGGACGAGTGTTAATAAAATGAAGCATAAAATAGTGACGATATTATTTACATCAATTCAGTAAGATCTATTAAAATTAAAGAAAAATAAGTTAAATGTCTAAGAATTGAACTCTTCCTTAACCCCTTGCCGTACCATTTTCTTCATAGTTACAATGGTAAGCACCTTTTCGATTGCAATAATTTCTTAGAATAATTCTAGCAAATGTAGACATAGAATAAATAAAGAAAATTTATATTTATTCTATGTCTACATTTGCTAGAATGATTGAATATTAATTGCAAGAGACCAGAATTTTATAATAACTTAAAAGAACGGAATAACAGTCATACTTAACAGGATATTACTACAAATCTTCATCACGAGACTGACTCGTTAAAGTACGGCAAGGGGTTAACCCTCTTATGGATAAATCGAATTAAATTAAATTATTGCCTTTATTACAGTAATTTTGTGAAAAGAAATTTTCAAACTCCTAAAACGAATTTAAATTCAAAGAAATTATAACAACTTAAGGGTTTCGTCGCTTGTCAACGATTTGAGTATGCTATGAACGCATAAAGTTACATAATCTAAGTAACATTATATTAAAGAAACGATACGTTTCTAATTGCCACCAACAATTCCTCTGAACGAATAAACTGCGCAATTTCGTAATGAATAAAATTTTAATGCGGATTCAATTCAGTGAGCAAATAATATCACGCTCCTAATTGTTGTAATCGTTATCGGTCTGCGGATATTGCTTTACGGATTTTTTTCGCGGCGAGACCCTTCGAAAGGAAGACTACTTTCCAACGAACGAACGAACTCCTGTGCTCCGTAATTACTTTAGACGCCGCGGGAGACAGGAAAAAACGTGCACCCTTTCAGAATGGGTAAGGTCTACAAAGAAAGTGTCCGGACGGTTCGAATGAAAGTTTCGCAGAGGTGGCGAGTTCGGAAAGTAGCATCAAGTACTTGACGGATGCATCGTTAATGAAAATCCTGGAGGACATTTCCTTCTCACACACCACAAAAAGAAAAACCCTATGAATATCACACCTGCTAATTTTGAACGCTCGACAAATAAACATGCTTCTCTGTTACACAATAAATCGTGTCGTGACAATATTCGCAGTACTTATGTGCAGTGATTCAATTTTTAATACGAATGTACACGTAGCGTTATAAATAAATAAACGCGGGGACATTTTATTTAATAATTAATTAGGTAACGAATGGGCAGGTAAATGGCTGGCTACAGGTGAGAATGCTTGCCGGTAATGTTTAATATTGGTATTGCTGCGCACCTACTTGAATATGTATTGCCATCCTACATTCATTATTCAGTCCAAAACTGAAATTAATATTTACAGCAGTGTGTAAATACGTCCATGCAACGTAGAATGAAATTTATGTGTAAATGATTATTTTGTCCGCCATAAATACGCACAATATTTCAATTAAAATTGTCGCATCAATACGCCATTTTAAAATAATTTCAGAATTGTTTTAAAAAAATGCACACATTAGTTGATAAAATGTATGAAACGGACTTTTCTTAGTTAAATATTGATCCACACAGCCAACTGAGAGGTTGAAGCAAGAATCAGTGACTAGAGCTTTCCAACCCCATACACCGTAATACTATAAAAATCATAATTTACTGTTGGTACGAATGAAACTGCAAATCATAATACCAAAAAGCGAAATATCTAAAAAATAATTACATTCAATATTTCGCTGGAAGCTAAACAACTTCCGTTTTGAAATATTTGTTGGCTAGTTGATAATTGTATGATAAATTATAGACGAGTGAATATAAATGGTACGGTGAAATGGTCCACCCAAGGCGAGGGGTTACACGAAAAATACGATGGTAACAAGTCGGATCGTTTGTTCGCTAGCTAAAGAAACCGCCGAATAAAGCGTACTTCATATTTCGAATTTCCACCGGCTCGGACGATCTAATTCTCTCGGAAGAATTTCATTAGCCCGCGATTTTCCGGCGTTCTCTTCGTTCCGGCGGCTCAGACCATATAAAATACTATTACCTCCCGCGATGTAGCGCTTTATTATTCCTCGAACCGTGAATCCTACGGGGGCCTTGAATAAAATATTCAACGCCACGCCTCGGCTTTTCCGTTTCCTCGCGGGACGCGAAAACGCCACTCCGCCCGGCTCCGCGCGAAAAGAAACGGCGTTGCCGCGGCCCCCGCGCGCACGCGCGCGCGCGGAACAACTGTCGTCATCACCCGATGGCCACCAATTGCGAGCAATGTTCAGGTTTTGCGGTCGTTTCTCAACAACTTGCCAACGGGCTGGACGAGAATGGGAAATATTATGAAACACCGGAGCCCCTCCCGAAGCGTTTCACGAGGTGTTTTTCCCGGAGCGTTTAAGAAAAGAAAATTTTTATTGGAGGATCCCGCCATCGGTCACAGCTGCCATCGACGTTTCCGGGTGTGCGTCGAAAGCGAGCTTTTTCCACACGGCGCCGTGGAAAATCTATCGACTCGAAAAACGACGAAATCTCCCTGGGAAACAGGTTAATCGTCTACGAGGACGAGCTAAAGTTCTGGGAAAATTACTTTGTTGGATTAGTCGCCGTTACAGAAGTTCCATTTCGTAATGGGAACGTTCAATTATCGTTCCACCTATTACACCGCCAGCTGAGCTGTTTTTACCGAGAAATATGCGCGGGTTTCCTTTGCATTAAAAGTGCAAAGCTCAATTTTAACAAGCAAATGGTAGAATGAGCTGGTTATTGAAATGAACTTGGAGAGAGAGTAGTAGTAGTATTTGCGATTGTTGGTAACTGCTATTGTACAGAGAAACGTGTTCAGCACATTGAACATGTTATGCTCTCTAGCTGCAAATTCATCTCGCGTTTATCCATTCTCTCTCCGTGAATTTAGTAGTAAATAGTCTCGATCGAAATTACGAACATTATAAAAGAATGTGAACAAATACCATTCTAAATACAATTGATTTAACCTTTAATTTAGTCTCTTAATTCTATGCAAAATTATACTGCAACCTAATGTAAAATTAAAATATTATATTTCGTCTTAGATTTTCTCTCGGGGAAATACATCAATCGTTTATAGTCTCTTGTATGGTTAATAAAATGTAATTTCTGCGTTGACACAGAATCTCGAATTTTTAAGATAATATTTTACATCTCCTCCATTTATTCAATTTGTTCAAGTAATCGATTTCCCAACAACATGGAGATCAACGTTCAGGAAACGAATAAATATTTGTATTAATATTTACGCGTGGAATTTTAATCAGTGTTTACCCAAACGTTTCCGTAATTAAATAGGGTCAATTTCTGTTTCCCTGGGATCGTCGCGGGTCTGCGTTAACGGACACGGTGTTATAATATAATGTTAATCAGTTTAAACGCAAGTGTTGATGTAACTTTCGGGTTATGAAACAGGGAGGACACTAATTTATGGGAGTCCATCAGCGGGCGTACATAAATTTGCTATCGTTATGATCACTCATAATAATTTACATTTTGGTGTGAAGTGGAAAGTGGGATAACTGGAACGAGCATAGATTATTGATACGTATAAGGTGCGATAAATTTCTACTAATCACACTGATCTTTCGATATTTCAAAGTAATCGATGTTGAAGTTGCCGTAGAACGCACATGCATCGAATAATTAATTTTTATTTCGAAACATAATTGGAGATTGTGTTAAAGATTTTTGTAATTCTGTATTAAATTATTTACACAAAATTATATAAATAGAATTCTTGTAAAGTCTCATATTCAACTATAATTATTCGGTTCACTTATTGATAATATTTCGAGTGTTTTCTAACGCGATCAACTTTTATTAATTGTTCCAAGTGTACCACTATTTTATTATATATAGTTTTTATTTTGCAATGTACACCTTCGCTATTCCTTTCAATATGTTTTGCCACCAGGTTTATCAGTCTCAATTTTCGCGTGATTAAAAAATTCTTTGATCAATCTTCCCTTGTTCGACTTTCCAACTATCGCAACCACCGTGAACCAGCACCACCCCAGTGAACCGCTTAGAGGGGTAGTAATTAAACGTCAATTAATTTTATGGTAATTCGGCCTAAAGAGGCTGGCATCTAGTTATCCACCTGCGCTTTCATTACATCAACCTTCTAGCTGCCAATGCTTGCCAATCGTGATTTAAATCGCGACGGAGTTCCCAATTAAAAAGTATCGGATGAAACTTTGATGAGGTATCGACCACTATGCCGGACTAATTTGCAGTTCGGAAAGTAGAAGTTTCAATCCCAGAATTTCGATTGAAAAGCGACGAAGATAGGGGAGAAAGGAAAGTTACGAGCGCGATTTTTTTTCGAGTACACGATTGGACTTTTTATTTTCATAAAAGCTTTGATTTCATGGTGATACAAAAAAAAACTGGATCTTTTTGATACACTCTATAAAAATCCGCGTTTGATGATAGATTCAAATTTTGTTTTACATGTTCCATTTGTGATTGCTGAGATGCTGGAATGGAACAGGAAAGGTGTAAATCATAAATCAATCTGTTGCTCAAATATTTTATACA
Source organism: Augochlora pura (assembly GCF_028453695.1). NCBI lineage: Eukaryota > Metazoa > Arthropoda > Insecta > Hymenoptera > Halictidae > Augochlora > Augochlora pura. Next base: position 11,908,571 of record NC_135772.1, on the reverse strand, counting down.
AAACTAATCCGATAAATACGTATATCGATGAAAAACTTTTATTTTTAGTTAGATTAAAAATTATTCAATTTCTGTATGCATTGTCCTTAGATATTTTCTTAAAAATTCTATAAAAACTTGGATAAAATAAAAAATATTATATTGCATAAAAATTGTTCTGGAGCCAGTAGCAAATGCTAATAATAAATAAGATATAATAAAATGTAAATGTGAATAATACATAAATAATAGCAGTAGCAAATGTATCAAGAATCTGCGTTCAAATTCACGTCTTTAAATAATATAGTTAGAGGTATTTTCCCAATACTTAGATCCGCATTCGAAGTGAACATTCTTATTTGACAGATTAAATTGAAACAACATACCACTCGTGAACGAATCAATACAATCTCTATCGTGCAGGTCTGCGTAGTCAATGCGTTTAATTCCGTACCCTAATGAGCACCGCGTAACGGACATCAGAGGTTAGTTGGAAGACGATGACAGAACGCGACAGCCAAAACGTCAACAGCAAGCATAAATTAATGGTTTGTTAACGAAGTTCTATTCCGGGTTGATCGACCTAATTCAGCACGACGATAACGAGGAAGTGTTGCCTTTAGCGACAGCTGAGACGGTGTAACGGCGTTTCTGAATCGAGCTGCTGCGCTTCCGTCGACGTTCTCTCGTGTTTTGCGTTTCCGCCAAAAGCGTCTCCGAAACGTGCCGGGCTTCTACCTCTGAATGTATTTGTTATTGTGTCAAGGAACTTCCTGGTCCTTGAAGCAGCTTGTGTCAAGAACAAGATCTTCGTAACGGTGTTTTGAATATCCGCGTATAGAACGCTCGAACAACAGCGATTAAACGTGATATTTCGATTCGTAGAATCGTATTTCGAAACTTCTCACAGGAACAGCAGTAGAAGCTCGTGAACAGTAATACGGAAAATATAAAAGTAATAGGTAACTGTGGAAAACGGAGACTTGATACACTGCAGAAATAAAGCAGCCTACGTATATAATTTCACATCCCGCGTCACGAGAACTGAAGAAATTGTATAGAGAAAGTTTTTAAGAGAATCCTGCGTGATAGCAAGAACTCGCAAACGCAGCTTGAAGGTTCCCGTATTTAAGAATTGAGTAAAATATAAGCGTAGAAATGTTGAGCTCGTTGTTCACATATTTGAAAATGAAATATTCTAGCGAAGTTAATGATAATAAAACGACGAAATTAATAATATTGATAGAGTAGCAAAATTATTTAAAAGTACATAAATCGGACTTTTAGTTGGAGCGACCAGCTTTACGAAATCGCCAGCTCAAGTGCGAAATCGTTAAAAAAATTGTAATCTGTTATAAGTTTTAATACTGTCGATACATTATGCACAAATATAATGTCTCATAAGGAATAGATTAACAAAGTTCCACGTTCTTTTATTATGAATTTCGGCCAGGATATCCAGGTCCTCTTCCATCGAAGCCCGACAGCGCGCAGTCTAATAAGAGACGAAAGGCTCGAAAAACGGTAATAAGTCGCGGTTCTATCCTCTCCCGGGGATAATACCGCAGCAACTCCGTGTCATATGCTTTCCCAGAGAGATCCATATAGCGGCGACATCCTGAACGAATATGATACTGAAGCTCGGTATCCACAAAAGACATGTTCCGCCTCTTTGAGCATAGTTCCATTCGGCGACCAAGTTGCACAAAAAATCGCTTTGAGCGGGACTTCCATCAACCTCGTTGCATGGTCTGACGAAAACAGAGATTTCCACTTCACGTTCGAGCCCACACGGCATCTGGGATAGCAGTTTCGCGTGTAAGGCAGAGATATTTCCGTTTTATAGACGAACGGCGCACAAGTATCCTTCGATCTCTGTTCGAGCGGGATGCTTATCGGCGTTGAAAGTCGGCGACGTTCGCCGACGGCCGAAGCGACGCGCCGCTGGCTAACTGCGGAATTGACTTCTCTAATCTCGCATAATGCGAACAGGGCCGAGGGATACGGGTCCGACGAACTTCTTGCAGCCGCAACAACAACAACAACAACCACTACTGTGAATCGTCTTGAAGTAATGCGCCGGCGAGATAAACCTAGCGCGCGCAGGAGAGGGTTGCAGAATCGCGGAGCGATGACGTTCAGCCGGTTTTGCGATCGCGGAAGAAATTCAGCGTGAAGCCACGAGGCGTTAATTCGAGAACAGGAACCGAGCGCGACCAGCCGTGGAAATTGGGTTAATCGCACGGAAAGCTCGAGCATTTATTACCGAAAGATCCAACTGCGGGAATACGGGAGGGAATGGAACTTGTCCGTCCTCTGTCGTTCTTTTGCGCCGTTAAGTGGAATCCATAAGGCGTTGAACGGTATGTCGTCGCAGCGCCGTGACCACTTTCAAAGGGATTTCCATTCGTGTCCCGACGTATGCAGATATTGATTTATCGCGCAAAACCCGCGAAGCCGTTCTTCGGGATGATTCAATAGTTCGAATTCTTTTGCAGCTGCGCGGAATGCACGAATTTTGTTCAGGAACAAAGAATACAGCGGCCAAATAATCTCGCGGAATCCCTTTCTATTGGGAACATAATTTGTGGCTTAAAAGAGATTGCTTGGTCAATGGGGCTCGCGCGTTCATAGGACAGACGACTCATGCTTTCGAGATTCCATGTATAGAGTAGCTCGATTCTTAAGAAACTTCCCTCTCGATCGACGATATAATGGAGCCCTTAAGATTACGTAGAGAATGGATAACTTGCTTCAAATAGAAATATTAGTGTTTATATGAAAATTCGCATACATTTAATCCATAGCATTTCGAACAGTGTTATACTATAGTTTCTAAAAACTAGGAACACTGTTCTATGAAATAAAAATCTAAATGTACATTTAAATCGCATAGAACTGTGGGAGAAGTAAAACAAAATTGGTAGGTTTAAATTCATCTGCGGAAATATCAAGTGCGATACCGAATACATTAGATTCGTTAACTAAATCCATTTTCATAAGGATCCTCTCACATATACGTTTCCAAAGAGTTTTATAATCCGTCGGCGAAATTGTTTAAAGCCGTCATTGTTTCTCATTCACGTAAAATTACTTCAGTATTAGCTAATTACCAAGTAATATGGAATTACCTCGAACGCACGCGTTAGTCGTGGTACGCAGGTGTTCACGGTTCAATAGCGTAAAAAATTTCGTCTGCCGGAACGTGGTACAGCGATACGATCACGCGGAAATACTGGAAAAGGACTCCCTCGCAGGATAGTCAACCGTTCGAACAAATAAAATACGGCGCAAGGTTCGACAGGCTGATCTCATCGCCGAAATGACTACTTCTTCCACACCCCGCCCGACAACATCAGCCTGCTAACCTTGCCCCTTCGATGCAATCCCAGCTTCCGTTCGTTTCGAGACCATTGTTGGCATTATTCGCTTCCAATGAAACACGATATTTGGTCACCGAACGATTTCAAGGGACGGGTTATATCGATTTCCCTCCTCTGCTCGACCTTCCCCCGATAAAAATACTCTACAATGTTACTCAACCGTGGCCGTGTCGTTGACCGCCCTCGTGCGGACCGATCCAGTAAAGTGGTAAATATTTGTCGCCATCACGATTTCGGTCGACGTATCGCATTTTTTAACACGTTATTAATTGGAGACGTCATACGACCGTTTCGATATCCGTTTGTAATAAATGTTGCACTGCGCTCCACAGAGGTGCCTGTTGCAATCTAGCATACGCTTAAAACATATTAGAATGGTGTGTTAACATTTGTACAATGTTTTAAATAAATACCTTGTGCGATGGAAAAATTGGTTACACTTAACGTATATTTTCATAATCAACTCCTATGATTTATTTTATGTATATAATATATTTTTTTTATCCATCTTTTTCAGTCGTATTAATTACTAGATTGCAATGATTAAATTGTGAATCTTTATGCAATTACTAATTTGAATTAATACTGACACACCTAATCGCTTGATCGAAAAATACGTTGTAATACAGATTGTGTAAACTAGAAATAAATTAAGTCTTCTAATTTTTATTAGCAATATATAGTAATCACATTTGATTAACTAATAACATGTGTGTACACAAGTGACAATACTTGCCAACCAGGTTTTAAAATTTATGTTTATCGTAATATATCGAACAAATTGAATGTTACTAGATTTTCTAGTATGCAAAAGGGTTATAGTGTTAAAGGGTTAGAATACTAAAAAGGTTTAATAGTTCCCATGGTAAAATAAAAAATATTTAATTTCGATTTTATTAATGACATGACTTTGATATTATCGGAATTTTTGAAGTCGATATTGAGTACTTAACCTGTTAAGTATCTCGATTTTCACATCAGAGTCATTCCAGCTGCAAAATGTATTAATGACTGGCGACTTTTATGTGTCTCGCGAATCAATACTATGGTAATCGACTTCGAATTTTTAATAGGGAAATGTGTCATGAATATGTCATTGACAGTCAAATCGCTAATGAGATATGCAATTTCCTCGTTAATGGAATCCCCTTCCAATCCATCATTTACATCTTTCGACATCGTCGACAGATTTCGAATCCTGAATTATTCTACATTATGAAACTTTAGAATATTAGTTTCGCGCAAACTCAACACAGAATTTAGATTAGCAATTTAGGTGTACTCCAGTAAAATCAAGTGGAATACGCCGTAAGTCAGGGTGCGGAATAAATGAAAACAAGGTTTTTGAAATAATGAAATTGAAAAAGACTATGCAAGCTAAATCATATTGATCTCGATATATTTATTTGTTATTTTTTACTAACCTAGTAGAATTATGAAAATACTACGAGAAATAGTCACGATACGATAATTGACTTCTTATATCGATAAACTAATATTATTTAACCCTTTGTACTCTAAGCCATTTCAACTGCTAATCTAAAATAATATTTCTGGCTTCTAGTGTCACCATTTTATGTAATAATATTTATTTCATGCATATGAAATTGAGTCTCGTGACTCATATAATAGTTACACTTTTAACAATTTCTAAATCTAAGCTTTGGCGATGTCTATTCATAATAATTTTGGATTGTACTACAGTAATTTTAATGGCGCCGCTGAGTCGCCACTCGAGTGCTAAGGGTTAATAACTACAAAAGGAGAATGTAACCTTAAAAACAGAAATATTTCAAACTGCACGAAATACAATTAAGATGTTCATAAGCATATTGAACTTTATATGAAAATTCTCATTAGTTAAGTTGAAAACTAGTTAAACTTAGGGTTGAATATCATCAGCTTTTCGAAAATATTACATTAGATGTAACTTGAAACATTTTATATATTTTACAAATTCATACTGTATTATACGTTTTTAATTATAATTAATTTAATTATTTAATTTATAATTAATTTAACTATAAATAATTTACTTTCGTTCATACGAACTTTCTCACCTGAAATCTATCAAACCTCCTCAGCGTAGCCCAACTTGAAAGTTCCAAATGAAAATTCGAACCCAAACAATATTATTTATAGTATCAGTAAATTACAAACTTACCGAACCTTATCGAATATGTTTCACAGCTAACGTCTTTCTTGATCAATGCAGACATATCTTTCGAAGCGATCAAGCAGTGCCGATTCGCTATCCTTACGATTGCTCAAGCATCCCGATTGAAAGTTCTACACCGAATCGTTTTCCTCCTGCTAAAGTTTTTCAATTTCCGCGGTCCGGTCGCGAATCAAGTCAGATGGAATTGCAAATTTCATGGAATCGAAGGTGACATCTCTATCACGAAGAAGGTCAGGTCCCCATCAAGACTCCTCTCCTAAGGTAGCCAGACGCGATATTGTCATTAGTTAGAGATTTACTTCTAGCGCCAGTGTCCAAGGCATAATGCGAATTATGGTCGTCTGTAAGCGTGCTCCAAGTACGTCAATTATGAAGAGAATACATGAACTTACCTTTACGGAAGACGGAAGACAATAAGCTCCTTAGAGATAGTGCCCGAGTCTTATAAATAAATTCCAGGCTCTGCATTTTTCTCTACATGGTACTGTGATGAAATTGCAGGAGAAATGACAATTGGATTTTTGTCCGGAATAATATGATCTTCAATTTCGTTCCCTGAATTACTAATATATTAGCTACGCAACTTCATTTTCATCCTTCACACTATAGAACGAGTTATGAAAATTTTATAGGAACTGTACTAAGTCAGTGGATTAGAATCATAGATGTAAGTCGTATTTCCTGCATTGTAGTCATTAACCCTTTGCACTCGAATGGTGACCCTGGGGCACCACTAACATTATTCTAGTACGTTCCAAAATAATTTTTATAAGTATAGAATGGAGTAGTGAAACTGTTGCTGTCAGTTGCAAGAATTAATTTCGTATAAACTAATTTCGATTAGAGTATTTCATTGTGACTTAATTTTATCCTTGATGTGTAGTATTATTTTAAGATAAAAATAACATACACGAATTGATAAAATTCTTTAAATTATTGATATATTCTTATAAAATATTTTTTGCTTCGACTGCTTAAGTTTAATGAGCGTCAGTGGGACGTAATAAGCTATTTATCTTTTTATCTATTTATTTATACGTCTATTTATTTACATTTACATTTATTCACACTTACCTTTTTATTTATAGAGTTAATTATATATACCAATATTTTCTATTTTAATATATATTTAATACATAGATATATATTAAATATACATATATCTATATTTATCTAATATATAGATATATATTAAAATAGAAAATATTGGTATATATAAATAACTCTATATATATATATATATAGAATATAGATATATCTATATATATATATATTCTATATTATTGTTATTATATCTATTTATTTATTACTACGTAGCCTAATTCTATTATATACATTTGTTATTTCTTTTTTATTAACTTATTTATTTTTTATATTGAGCCCCCGCGCAAGCCGGTAGAGTTGTAATTACCCCGGGTTATTCTATGTAAGTCCGGGGGAACATTTATTGATAAAATAAATTTCGTAGAATTTTCGTGCGCGTGGTTTGTCATTCGTTATGGTATACATAATGTAATACACAAGTAATCTTTCCGTATAGCAATCACTAACGCACACCATCGTACACCAGTGTTCAAAAGTGAGCACTTTTTAAATATTCGTCTAAATCATAAAACACCACGTAGAAGGGAACTAAACGCAGCTCACAGGTGGTTCCAGTAAAAAGCTAACTTCAGATAAATAGACCCTTTTGATACAGCCGATGGATTTTCGTAACGGAATAATCTATTTGAACTAATATACGTGCGTAGATTCCAAAAAAATCTAATCGCAGAATTCTCGGCGCGCGCACGCCGGTTTACTCATTGCAAAACAGCATTTTGCTGGCCCGAAAATTTATTCGGTCGGTTTATCCTGTTTACGTTCCTGGCGCTGACCTTCGTATCGCGCAGTATAAATCAGACCTAGTGAATCAATTTACGGAACGATGCTGCGAGGGTACCTCGGATCACGCCCGGGGATTTGCATTTCACTGGCGAACGAGGAAAACGTTTGCACGTCGACATTGGGCGAGGTATTTGTTCAGGATGCTTTCCGGATGCCAAAGGCCGATCAAAGTGATTGAAATTCATGTTTTAGTTGCGTATAATGAAATTACGTTCGACGGCTAAAAGTGTCGGCTCGAATTACTTAGCAAACTGGCTGTTGTAACGCGAAAAAAAATTCCTTTCATCGAGACAAAGAATAATGGACCACCGATAATTTCATGTCATCGTTCCGCAAACTTTCTAAATTATTCGTAACTTAAGCGCGCTATAATATATTCCGGTACCCTTCTCACACTCTATTTACAATAGTTCCGTCAAATTGATTCAATTAAGGTACACCATTAAGTAAATAAAACTCTGTTAAATTATTGTGCTCGTTAGCGTCATTCGTTTCGCTATCAGCCTTCGCGTTTGCAATATTTTATTAACCTTTCCAGTGTAGTGCAAACGAATTTAAAAAACGTTACGCGTGGCTGGAATTAAAACAGAGTCATCGAATATTCCGAGTGTGCTGGCCTTACGCGGCATGTAGTAGTTATGCAAACTTTAGTGGGTCTGAAAAATTGAAGTTTCTGAAATGATTGATTACGTACTTAATTTTTAATGGTGAATTATAACCAATTTTCTCTGTTGGAACATGTCAGAAATAAAAACCTTTCTCTCCACCTGTTTATTGCAAGTTAAACTTGA